>NC_084468.1:76642000-76970250 GCF_027409185.1 Cynocephalus volans | reverse complement strand
ATGTTTTATGGCCAGGTCTAGAAATAGCAAAAATCACTTCCACCTACTTTACTTTAGCTAGAAATCAGTCATGTGCTCACAAGCAGTAGCAAGTAGGGCTGCAGATGTAGTCTCCCTGTGTTCATAAAAGAAGAATGGAATAATTTGGTGATATTATAGTGTTGTCTAAAATAATTTCCTATTTTGTCTTTAATATATTTTTATTTAACTTCTCACCTGAGTCCAAAGCACATTACTTAACAATTCTGGCCTTATTGTTAAGGATCATGAAGATATGCAACCCAACATAAAATCTCTAACATTTCGTTTCTGAAATTTCACAGAAGAAAATAAGATGACATTGTTTAGTCTGGCTTCAGGAACCTCCTTTTATTTCCAGCACCTATACCTTTGGATCTAAATCCTCCAACTCCCCACAAAATGCCTGGAACCTAAAATGCCAGTGCCTGAAAGGCATTTCAGTGAAGATATTCAGTGGCTTCCTGTGTGAAAACTGGAATACCAGAAGGTCTTCCACGAGATGATAATGAAAGGCCAAATGACAAGTGACAAACACAGAGTCAGACCGAGACACCCCTTCAAATCAATATTCTTTTTTTCAAATCCATTTATACTGAAATATTTCACAGACAAACCAAAAACTATAGAGAATAACATAATGAGCTTCTGTATATCCTAATATTATCAGGCTTTTAATTTTTTACCTATCTGTATAAAACAATATCTCTGGGAGGTTGTCTCTAATGACCACAGAGGTTAAGCATCTTTTCACGTGCACATTTGCTCTTCGGGTTTCTGTTCTGTTATCTGCCAATTCATATCCTTCCCTCATATTTCCATTGGGTCATATATATCATTTTTGTAGATAGTCATACTGGTATTTCAAGGCATTTTCTAATATTTATTTTGAGGTGATGCTAAAAGCTGCAAGAAGAACAGGTGGTGATGCACCACTGCTGTGGTCTGGCCTTTCTCTTATTATCTCTAGCAATTCTGTTTTGGCCCCAATCTTTCACACTCCACTAGGCAAAATAAAACCCTGCATGCAACCAGGACCACCCTTCTGAAAGGCAGCCTGTCAAGTGCAACTTTGCTATTGGAGAGTGTAATAGCAAAGTATTCCTTTCAATTGCACACAAAACACTTCCTGGGAGGAACCTGATGAATATCATTTTCTCCATTTCATTATATTTCCAGGGGAATTTTAATACACCAAAGATATTTCAGATTCCATTATAAGCTGGCATTTAGATATCTGTTCTAGGCTGACATCTAGTCAGAACCTTAGTTCCAGTCTTGGTTGCCATAATCTAAGTTTGTGTGAGGAAGCACAAAAAGTGGTGTGAGAAATAAAATATGTGAACAATGTAGGGATGTCACATGCTGCTATTTACGTGATCTTGCCATGCTGTCTGTTAAGTTTGTTGCATATTGGGGACCACTATTTGGGAAAGTGGTAGTAAAATCTAAATAGAGGGCCGGCCCCGTGGCTCACTCGGGAGAGTGCAGTGCTGGTAGCACCGAGGCCGTGGGTTCGGATCCTATATAGGGATGGCCGGTGCGCTCACTGGCTGAGCGTGGTGTGGACCACACCGTGCCGAGGGCTGCAATCCCCTTACCATCAGAAAAAAAAAAAAAAAATCTAAATAGAAAGATCCCCTTACTCCAAATGTGCTTAAAGGAAACATGTTTAAATTATCGAGTGCCTATATTTTATTAATGCCACTAGAAGCTACAGGAACTCAGATTTCTGCATCCAAAAATGTAAAAAAGGCAGGTGACACAGAATACTTGAGAAAGCAGTTGTCCTACCAAAGCCTCCTTTTACTCTCTTTTCATATGCATAGACACCCACGTTATATTTGCTTTTCAGCATGAGCAGATAACACAGTAACAGATTTGCCTTTAGGCCAAGTAACTTGCTGTGTTAGTCCATTTTTGTTGCTTATAACAAAATACTTGAAACTGGGTGATTTATAAAGAAAAATAAAATTTATTGAGGCTGAGAAGTCCAGAGTCCATCTGGTGGTGGCAACAGTGTCCCAGGGGTCTCACATTGCAAGATGGTGGAAACAGAGAGCAGAGAGACTACCCTCCTCATTCACTCTCTTTTTAAAGCCCTCCAAACCATACCCGTGACCACCAATTTTAATCCATTCACTAGGGCATGGTCCTACAATCTAATCACCTCTACAAGGCCCCACCTTTCAATGACCATAATAGGATTTCCCACCCTCTTAACACTGTCACAGTGGGGGTCACTTTAAATGCTGTGAGCTCTGCACCACCAATGTCAATAAATGCATGTCTGTCAAAGTACTGCAAGAGCTCTTGCTTAGAGATAAGGATACTAGCTTATCAAAAATTTTCAGTGCACTAAATTACCTTACCTGTTTTTAACTCTTCTAGATTATTTTCTTTGTATTTTTTACAAATACAAAGAAAATATTGATATTCAACTCTGTATCCTACAAATATGTGTAATCAATTGTTTCAATTTAAAAAAATACAAAGAAAAGGAAAAGATATTCACAACAGTACAGAACAAAATCTATGAACAAATTAAGAAATGTGTAACACTTACATGATTAAAACTCTATTGAAAGACTTGAATAAATGAAAAGACCCATGTTCTTAGATAGCAGAATTTAATAATTTGAAGATTTCAGTTTTATCTAAATTAACCTGTGAAGTTGGTGCAATCTCTATAAAAGTTCTAGTGGAATTTGGGATGGGAAGGGCTATCATTAACAAAATTATTCTTAAATCCCCCCTGAATAGTAAACTTGCAGAAAGGGCAATGTTAGTCCGGGCTTCTATGACAAAGTACCACAAATTGGGTGGTTTATAAACAACAGAAATTTATATCTCACAGTTCTAGAGCTGGAAATCCAAAATTAGGGGGCAAGAATTGTTGGATTCTGATGAGGGTCATTTTCTAGGTTGCAAACTGCCAATCTCTCCTTGTATCCTTACAAGGTGGAGAGAAGGCAAGAGAGCTCTTGGGGGTCTCTTTTATAAGAGCACGAATCCCATTCATGTGGCTCCACCCTCATGGCCTGGATCACTTCCCAAAGGCTCTCCTAATACTATCACATCAGAAGTTAGGATTTCAATAGATAAGTTTTGGTGGGGGAGGAGGGGACACAGATATTCAACTATAACATGCAGTTTATTTCTGAAAAAAGGATAATGAGGTAGGGACTTTTCATATGGATATTACAATGTATAAAAATAAAATTATAGAGCAGTGCAGTATTGCTCCAGGTTTAGTCAGAGACAGTATTGAAAGAGACCCAATTATACAAAAGAATTTCATATATGATAAAAGTTAAATCAGTGTTAACTAAATCAGTGTTAAAATCTTTATTAATCAAAAAACTTAGTTTTGGATAACTGCACAGTCATTTGGGGAGAAAAATTCAGTTAGGGTTTTATCTTTTGTCAAAATAAATTCCATACAGATTACAGAATTAAAGTTAAAAAAAGAAACTTATAAAATCAAAATGCAAATAGTAAAGGTTTTTATGATCTGAATAGTTAAAAATGCTTTTTAAATGTGTCAAAGGTTGATATAATTTGACTCAATTTTTTAAAATATCAAAAAAATTTAAAACCCTCCAAACACATAAAAAATATAAAAGATAAACAGGGAAGAAACATTTGCAAAAAATATATGGGAAAAGTTTAACATTCAAGAACTCTTAACGCATACCTGAGGAAAAGAGAACTATAGGCAAAAGATATAAACAAGCAACTCAGGAAAGGAGACTACAAATAGCAATCAAACAAATGTATGCACAGTGGTCAGATCAGTGCCTGGAGCCAGACTGAGTCCAAACATGTGCTTTGCCAGCATTTAACTATATAAACTTGGGCAAGTTATTCACTTCTCTCGACCTCTATTTTCTCACCTGTTTGTTCAGTTCAGATTTGCCCACGCTGGGTGTTCTTAAATTAAGGCACACTTCTGCAGAACAAATAGGGAGTTTAGTTCAACATGAAGCTCTTCCAATGTTCATGTCGGAACACTTATTAACTTTGAAATATTTGGTTAAATGACAGTTCTTGTACTTTAATTAGGTTCAACAGGGAAACATACAAGTGTTGAAAGATAGCGAGTTAAGCAATAATGGGAATAGACTTTTTTACATTTTTCTTTTTGAGAATTCTGACACCGTATTTGAACTGTTGGTGATTATTCATTGTCAGAAGTACCAGAGCCTCATAATTTCACTTCTAGGTCTCTTTGTTTCTTGGATACAGTTTAAGCATCCTGTTCAAGGCCATATAGCTAGTAAATGATGAAGCCTGGATTGAAACCCAGATCCACCTAATTCTAGAATCCTTGTTATTAACCACTACAAATACGGCCTCTTTAGAAGAAACATCATATGATTCTTTGAAAACGGCACCGGATCAGAAACATCATATTCTTTGAACACGCCCAGCTCATTCGAGGTGCTCAATAAACATTGACTCATTAATCATTTCAAAGAATACTGCTATTAGATGCAAATCAGTAACAAGTAAATAATAGTTTCTTAACGTAATTTTATTTTTCCTAAAATGTACTTCTCCTCAATATGATTCCCAAAAACAGCATACCCAAAATAATATTTTTTCAAAGAACAACCTGATAATATTAACATTTATATGACATGTGTTTTCCAGAAATTCCAGCACTTTCAAACCATCAGCTAAGAGTCAAAAGATTGTCCTTTAAATTTATTTTAGTTGGTAAAAAGAATACAAAAAGAAATAATTTGCCAAAGTTCACTACAAAAATCTGGCAGAATTGAGTTCAAAGCTATATCTGTGCAATAAGTTTATCTGTGTCATAAAGTGAGGATTTCATTTATTCACAAAGAGAGAGAATGATATGGAATAATATGGCTTGTGGTAGCTGTTTCTTTTATTTCCCGTTTTAATTAATAAGTGCTATTCTTTTGAAAGGGCTAAAATGAAACTTGATAATTTCACATGTTTAAAAAAAGGTAAAGATTGAGAAGAGTTGATCCACGCTCTGAATTTTCTGTTCATTTGTACTCTTTTGGGAGAAAACTAGTAAATATCATAAATGTATGCTATTCATTAGCTGTTACTCCTTTCCATAAATTCAGTTCCAGTCTGGACAAGAAAATTCCTTTTCCTGTGGTTCTATTGAGACCTCTGGAATTTTTTCAGGTGGCACTGAAGATGGTTTTGTTGTCATTTTGGTAGTTTCTCCTGATGGATGAGCAAAGGCTAGAATTATTAACATAGACAAGTTACCAGGCATTTCCTACAACTTTCTCAGAAATTGTTCATACATATTCCAATAGCTGCTTTGTCAAACACATCAAATGTGTTAAACACACCCAGAAGATCAGATTGACTCCTGCTGACACCGTGCAGCACTTACACCGAAGTGCTTAGCAACTTCCCTAGCACCCCTTTCACTTTGTTTCTGTGTTGAGCATTCTTGCAGATGGAAACTAAGTACAAAATGTTAATGAGGGCTTACTAGCTTTCAGGACTACTTTTGGTCTTGCCAGGCACAGAAAGAGAAACACCGCATGTTCTCACATATGTGTGGGAGGTAACTAATAGTAAAAATAAAAATAAATAAATAAACATACAAACAAATAACAGGGGGAGGGAAAAAAAAGAAGAGAAAAAAGACCAACAGTCACAATAATTCTTTGAACTTGTTAAGATTAGTGAACAGGTATAATGTTGATGGGCGGGGGAGGAATCCGTAAAGGGACATGAAAATCAACTACATTGTATATTGATAAATGAAAACTAAAGAAATTTTTTAAATTTAAAAAAAACTTCTCTTGGTCTAAAGCCCAGATTTATACTAAGTGAAGAATTAGTAATGATGTATGTTTAGAGAAAGGATTTGGAGGGTTTTGTTGTTGTTGTTGTTGCTTGCTGTGTTGCTTACTTAAGTTGAGGAAATTCACTCTAAATCTTGGTTTGTAAATCAATACTTATAAAATAACACTTATAAAATAACAGTGATACAACTTGCAGAGGTGACATTCTATAAGGATGGTGTTTAACTGAACTGTCATCACCTCTGAGTAACTAAATCTAGGACTGCCACATTCCAGTGTTTATCTGTAATGATATCTGACAGGTTACTATAAAGAAAAACAAAAATTAGATGAGAATGACCACTAATTAAGAAATTTTACAATGGCCATGACCTGTATGCAGTTTATTGTTATTAATTATTAATTAATTGTTAATTAATTTTGGGTTTTTGTAAGTAATAGACTTTAGGTTCACAGAGAAATAGAGCAGAAACAGATAGTTTCATACCCTCCCCACAGTTTCTCTTATTATTAACATCTTATATTCGTGTGATACATTTGTGACACTATGAACCAATACTATTAACTCAGTTTTACATAGGGTTTCCTCTTTGTGTTGTACAGTTTTATGGATTTTGCCAAATGCATACTGTCATGTATTCACCATTATAGTATCATATGGAATAGTTTCACTGCCCTAAAAGTCCTCTGTACTCCACCTATTCTTCCCTCCCTTCCTCCCAAAACCCTGGTGACCACTGGTTTGGTTTTTTTTTCCACATTACCTCAAACATGCATCATTTCTATGTCTTTAGAATATGCAAAACCCTATCTTCTAGTGAATTGAAGCTATACAATAAATTGCTGTTAACTGTAGTCACCCTACAGTGCTAACGAACACTAGATATTATTCCACCTAGCTGTGATTTTGCTGTTAACCAACATTTGTTAACCAACATCTCACTATCTCCCCTCCCCCCGAGCCTTTCCAGCCCCTGGTAATTCTACTCTCTTCTTCTATGTGATCAGCTTTCTTAGCTTTCACATGTGAATGAGAGCATTCAGTATCCCTCTTTCTGTTCCTGCCTTACTTCACTTAGCATAACATCCTCCAGTCTCATCCAGATCACCACAAATGACAAGATTTCATTCTTTTTTATGGCTGAATAGTATTCCATTGAGTATATATACCATATTTTCTTTATTCATTCATTTGTTGTCTGTTGATGGACACTAGGGTTGATTCCATATCTTGGTTATTGTGAATAGTGCTGCAAGAAATATGAGAGTGCAAGTATCTCTTTGATATATACTTCCTTTCCTTTGGGTATGAATTTGAATAGAACCACACAAGACCCTGAAAAGCCAAAGCAATCCTGAGCAAGAAAAACAAAGTTGGGGCATCACACCACCTGACTTTAAAATATATTGCAAAGCTGTAGTAACCAAAACAGCACGGTACTAGCATAACAAAAGACACATAGACCAATGGAACAGAATAGAGAACCCAGAAATAAATCCATGTATTTACACCCAACTCATTTTTGACAAAAGTGCCACCAAGAATATTCAGTGGGGAAAGGACAGTCTCTTTGATAAATGGTGCTGGAAAAACTGGATATTCACATGCAGGAAAATGAAACTAGACCTTTATCTGTTATTATAAACAAAAATCAACTCAAAATCGATTAAACAGTTCCTATCCATGGGTTCTGCACCCATGGATTCAACCAAACACGGATTAAAAATACTCGGAAAAAAAACTGTGTCTGTACTGAACTTGTACAGACTTTTTTTTCTTGTCATTATTTCCTAAGCAATACAATACAGCAACTATTTACATAATACTTCCATTGTATTAGGTACTATAAGTAATCTAGAGATGATTTCAAGTATAGGGATGGTGTGCATAGGTTATATGTGGAGTCTTCAAAAAGTTCATGAAAAGATTCATACTATCTTAATTCTATCTTCCGTGAACTTTTTGAAGTACCCTTGTATGCAAATACTCTGCCACTTTATGTAAGGGACTTGAGCATCTGTGGATTTTGGTATCAGCAGGAGGTCCTATTTATTGTTTCCATCTGCTAGAATGCAAGCTCCCAGAGGACAGGGATTTTTCATTTGTTCACTGATGCATCATAAGAGCCTACAATGCTGCCTGCAGATTGTTGGTGTTCAAAACGTTTTTGTTGAACAATTGAATTACCTCAATAGCCTGTATCATCTTTGAATTAAGCCTTCTTATAGCAGATAGTGGGTTGTTTGTTTCTTTGGGGTTTTTTTATTTATTGGGTTGTTTTTTTTTTTTTTTGGTCAGTTTATTTGGACTTTTTCTTTTGATTTTTAAGGAAAACTATTTAAAAATATTTCTTATAAGTGGAGGTAGTATGACAAAACACAGAGGAAGTATGGGGATTGTCCAACTTTAATGTCCCTAAGAATCTGCTGAGGAGCTTGTTTCAAATGCACATTCCCAGGCATTGCTCCCAGAAAATCTACTCAGTATGTCTGAAGTGAGGCCTAGCAATTAAATTATTCAGCAAGCTCCCCAAATGATTCAGAAAACATATTGAGAAATATTTGTTTAAGCAAAAAAACAAACCTGAGACCAAATATCCTGGATTTATATTGGTTTTATCTGGTTTAGATTAAGTAAATTATAATTTTTTAGATGACATAGCCCAAACTTCTCAATATACATATTTATGTTAATTTGATTGGCATACTTCTTTTTTTTTTTCCCCCTACTGCCTTTGGTTTTATTGGGTTTATCATGGTTTAGTCATAAAATTAATACATATCCATTGAGATAATTAAAGCAGGTCAGGAATGCATATGAGGGCATTGTAGGTATATCTGAAAGGATATTCTCTCCAACTATCAGCCATGCTTACATCTGAGGAATGATTAGGAACTTCAGGATTGGAGATTTAATGATATAAATGATTAGCATATTTCACTTATTTGGTGGTTAATTATTTTTACATCATGATGTAGTGGAAAGAGCATGGGAGTCTGGAGGAGCATCGTTCAAATCTCAGTTCTGTTGCTTAATTAACTAAATAATTTAGGGAAAATTACTTAATCCCTCTAATTCTTACTTTTTCTGTTTTATGCGAATAGTACCTAACTCCTTATTGAAGGTTAAAAGAATTAGCGGACATAAAGTAACTCAACATCTAATGCAGCAAAATACTAAAAACATCCAATTGGCTATGAGAATTCTGCTGTAGGAAGGGTTTCATTGAACCCTACTTTGGCTTAATAAGCCTTTCTTTGCATTTATAAGAACTATTTTGTATTTTGTGTGTTTCAGCTGGAAAATTGCTTTGTTATATGGTTGTGCCAGTCATTTATCTGTTTGCTCCCAAGTCCTTTTTCTTCTCTCCCCAGCTCTTCTCTGTATTACAGGCAGCTAACTCCTGCAACTGTTTCCCAGACTCCCTGGACATCTGGCTTCTGGGTCTTTTCAGACTATGGGAGCCATCGAGGGAAGATTGAAAGGTGAGAGGAGGAAAGAAAGGGAGGTGACCATTCCATTAGGCTCTCTTC
This sequence comes from Cynocephalus volans, assembly GCF_027409185.1. Classification (NCBI taxonomy): domain Eukaryota; kingdom Metazoa; phylum Chordata; class Mammalia; order Dermoptera; family Cynocephalidae; genus Cynocephalus; species Cynocephalus volans. The sequence goes on along the minus strand of NC_084468.1, from coordinate 76,960,891 downwards.
TAGGTTCCAGCCACTGAGGCTGCTGGCCTTGGCTTTCATAAAAACACCTCTTCCCGATGTCCCTCCACTGCTAGGATTAAGAGCAGCTTCCTGCAGTTGCAAATCTCAAGGTTGCCTCATCTTCCCTGTGTGTGCTTTCCATTTTAATAGAATGTAGTGGTTTTTTTTGTAAAATGGGTTTTGTTTGGGGACTCAGAAGTGCATTAAAAAAAAATTATACTACTTTTTTAATAGTAATTAAGGTTGAACTTACAAGGTTTTTGTCCTAAGAAGGGGTTTTTGCTCTCTTAAGGAAGAGAAAGTCTATGTGTAGTAAAAATAGGAAATGTTAGTTTCTTCCCTTCCTCCAAAAGAAAAATTTGCTACAGAATAACCCCAGCCCCCCAAATCAAACTATTATTGTTTTTCCATCACATGAGATAGTATATTTTTTGTTTTAATATAGAGATGAAGACTAAATAAAGGATTTTTGAACTTCAAGTTATGTGACCTTTTAAGAATATGTGGTGGGCTTTAAAAAGAACATATAACAAAATAGAAAACTGAAAAATAAACCCACACATTTACAGCCAATTGATCTTCAACAAGGGTGCCAAGGACACAATGGGGAAAGGATGATAAATGGTGTTGGGAAGACTGGGTATTCATATATAGAAGAATAAAATTGGATCCTTATTTCACACCAAATACAAAAAGAATCAGCTCAAAATGCATTAAAGACTTAAATGTAAAACCTGAAACTGTAAAACTACTAGATGTAAACATAGGGAAAAGCTTTATGGCACCAGTCAAGGGAATGCTTTTTGGATACAACCTCAAAAGCACAGGCAACAAAAGCAAAAATAGATAAATGAGACTACATCAAACTGAAAACCGTCTGCACAGCAAAGGAAATAATCAGAATGAAGAGACAACCTACAGAATAGGAGAAAATACTTGCAAACTATACATCTGATAAGGGGTTAATATCTAAAATATATAAGGAACTCAACTCAATAGCAAGAAAACAAACAACCCACTTTAAAAATGAACGAGAAACCTGAACAGATATTTCTCAAAAGAAGACATATGAATGGCCAACAGGTATATGTAAAAAAAAAAGCTCAACATCACTAATTATCAGGGAAAATGCAAATTAAAACCACAATGGGATATCAGCTGTCACTTGTAAGAATGGCTGTTATTAAAAAGACAGATAAGTGTTGGTAAGGACGTGGGGAAAAAGGACACTTTGCGTGCTATCAGTGAGAATGTGAATTGGTACAGCCATTATGGAAAACAGTATGGAGTTCCTCAAAAAATTAAAAGTAGAACTACTGTATGATCCAGCAATTCCACTTCCGGGTATATCCTAGGGAAATGAAATCAATATATCAAAGAGATATCTGTACTCCCATGTTCATTGAAGCATTACTCACAATAGTCAAGACCTGGAATCAACCTACGTGTCCATCAATGGATGAATGAATAAAGAAAATGTGGTTTACATATGCAATGGAATATTATTCAGCCTTAGAAAAGAAAGAAATCCTGTCATATGGGACAACATGAATGAATCTGCAGGACATTACATTGAGTGAACTAAGCCAGGCACAGAAAGACAAATACTGTATGATCTCGCTTATATGTGGAATCTAAAAAAGTTGAACTCAAAGAAGCAGAGAGCAAAATGGTGGTTGCTAGAGGCAGGAGGAGGGTGGGGTGGATGGGGAGATGTTACTCAAAGGGCACAAAATTTCAGTTAGACAGGATGAATGAGTTCTGGAGATCTATTGTACGGCAAGGTGACTACTGTTAATAATAATGTATTGTATCCTTGAAAATTGCTAAGAGAGTAAATCTTAAATGTTCTCACCACACACACACACACACACACACACACACACACAAAAGGATGACTATGTGAAGTAATGAATATGTTAACTAGCTTGATTGTGGTAATCATTTCACAATGTATACATATATTAAAACATCATGGGTAGACCATAAATATGAACAATTTTATTTGTCAATTATACCTCAATAAAGCTGGAAAATATATATATATATAAAGAAGCCATAAAATTGTGTAGGTAATTCATCCTAACATTAACATAAGTTAATTAGATTATGCTGATTTTTTCCCAATTGTACTATGTGTACAATCTTGTCAAAAAATTTTAAAATCACATTGTGGCTGCTGGACTTAGCACCTGGACAGTACATTGAACTGTGGCCAAACCCATTATCTACAGGATTGCCTTACATGGTGGTATCCAACCATTCACAGTTTCATCCTTGCTCTAGCCTGCTCTTAGCTGAAATTGACAGCTGAAATTACTACCACAGAGGTTTAAGATAAAATTTCTAATACTTCAGAACATTTTGAGAAGTAACCCAATACATTCAAGAAGTATAGTACTTCCCTTGGAATTGTCCTGCAAAAAAACAATATGGATTCCATACTAAGACTTCTGGTAAATTTTTCACGAATTTTCACAATTTTTTACTACTAATAAGAAAATTTTCAAAAACACATCAAGTATGTATACCATCCCATGAACCTAAAATCCACACACTTACTTACATTACTTCATGATGTAGATATTATTATTCTTATTTTTAAATGAGGAAGTAGCTTAGAGAATTTCATTAACTTGTCTATTACACTATTTATAAAGGGAGGTGTGAGGATTCAGACCCAGATCTCTGAAGTGGTTCCAAAGTCCATGCTTTTTACCACTATATTCTAGGTATAGTAAATGCCCTTAAGAAAAATGTTAGCATTGCCCAAATCAATACCATTCACTTACATTCCTGAGATCACCAGGATATTAATTGACACTCAAATAGAGAACGATTAGGTTTTCTTTGAGTTCAGCCTCATATGTGCCTTTCTTCCCCTCCATCGCCCCACATTGTTACTGTAATTTCCATTTCCCTGCAACTTAGGAGGTTTAGCATCTTTACATATATTTATTAGTCATTTGAATTTGTTCTTCTATGAATTGTTTTATATATTTCTTGCCATTTACTTATTCAATTTAGTTTTTTATCTTTTTCTTACCAGTTTGTAAAAGCTCATAGTATATGATAGAACAAACCTTCCCAGTCACGTAGCTTACAAGTATATTTCCTCAACTATTTCTATATCCTCGCCGTACAAAAGTTATTAGCTATTACATAGTCAAATATGTTTGATTTTCCCGTCTTTATTTTTAAATGTTTTTTTCCAATCTCTGGATTATTTGTATAATCTCATGAATTTTCTTCTAACATTTTTTTTTTTTTTTTTGGAAGCTGGCCAATACGGGCAGTATGAGGATCCAAACCCTTGACCTTGGTGTTATAACACCATTCTCTAACCAAATGAGCTAGCCAGCCAGCCCCTAAGATCTTTGTTTTCTTGTTTGTTTCGGGTTTTTTTTTTTTTTTTTCATTTTTTATTGATCTGCTGTTTGTTTTCGTATATGATGGGAGGTATAAGTCCATTTTACTTTCTTCCAGATGGATAGACAATTATGCCACCAGTATTCATTAGGTATACATCCCATCCCTACAGATTAAAATTCACACACACGCACACTCATTTGAATGGCATTGTTCTTAACAGAAAACAATTAGTCTATCTGATATTGTTAAGCACAACTCTAAAACACTAAGCTGAAGTTTTGGCGAAGTTTTGATGTTAATTGCGGACCTGGTTTTCTTGGCTGGGAGAAGCTAGTATTCAAATGACTCTCTTTTAAAGTTGATTGTAGAAAATCAACCACAATGTATATTGAGAAGTTAAAATAAAATTTTTTTTAAAAAATGACTCTCTTGAGTAACTTAAGGAGAAACTTCGATCTCCTCTTAATTATGAATTTGATCCATTGATTTATATATGAGCTGAGGGGCCTCCTGGAGAAACAGACTTTAACTTTGACTACTTAAGAGTTCAAGCACCTAAAAAATATTTGTTTGAAACCACTACATACCTATTAGAATGCCAAAATTCCAAACACTGACAACAACAAATGCTAAAGAGGTTGTGGGGCAACAGGAACTTTTGTTCATTGCTGGTGGGACTGCAGAATGGTACAGCCACTTTGGGAGACAGTTTGGCTCTTTCTGGCAAAACTAAACATACTGTTACCATACAATGCAGCAATCATGGTCTTTTTAAATGAGGAAATAGCAAATGAGTTGAAAATCTATGTCTCCACAAAAACTTGTACACAAATATTTATAGCAGTTTTATTCATAATTGCCAAAACTTGGAAGCAACCAAAATGCCCTTCAGTAGGTAAATGGATTAACTATAGTACATCCATATGATGGAATATTATTCAGCTCTAAAAAGAAATTAAAAATCATTAAAAAAAAAAAAACTAAAAAGACACAGAGGAAACTTAAATGCACATTACTAGGAGAAAGAAGCCAATCTAAAAGGGTTACACATAGTATGATTGCAGCTATATGACATTTTGGAAAAGGCAAAGCTATGGAGACAATAGAAGAATTAGTGATTGACAGGGGGAGAGAGGAATGAATAGGCAAAGCACAGAGGATTTTTAGGACAATGAAACTATTTTTTAAGATACTAAAATAATAGATACATGTCATTATGCATTTGTCAAAACCCACAGAATGTACAATACCAAGAGTGAACCCTAATGTGAACTATAGACTTTGGGTGACAATGATATGTCATCGTAGGTTTATTGACTGCAACAAATGTGCAACCCCAGTGAGAGACGTTGATAGTGAGAGAGACTATTCATGTGTCGGGGCATGGGCACATATGAAATCTCTGTAGTTTCCACTCAATTTTGCTGTAAACTTAAAACTGCTCTAAAAAATAAAGTCTTGTTAAAAAGAAAAAAATCTCTGTGTGTGTGTGTGCACGCATGCACGCATGGATTAATAAAAGGAAGGAAAGATTTGAGGCTCTTGCTTTCTTTCTGAAATAGGAACACATGTACAAAATTTACACAGCATAGGAAGAGAAGGAAATTAGCACTTGTTAAAAATCTACTCACATAACTCTCTGTACTTCTTTTGCAACTTTTCTGTAAGTCTAAAATTAGTAAAAATAAAAAGTTTTTAAAAATCTACAGCATTATTATGTGTATAAAAAACCGTATGGTATAAATATTATTCCCATTTTACAAAGACAGAAATGGAGGACCAGGATGATTAAATAACATGCCTAAGGCCTACTAGGAAATGTCTAGGCCAAATTTCCAGCTACTTCATCTGCTGTGAGGTTCCTACTCTTTCCATTAGACCACACTGTATCCTGCTAGCAGTATTATGGACAGGGCATTAGCATGGGAGCCTAGGAAAGCAATACCAGAATTTCTATTTTCACATTTATCTTTTTTTCACTCAGTTAGCTGATTGATAGAAATGAAATTTTCTTTAACTATTTCTAGAATTTCATCCTCTGTTGAGCAGACATCATTAACATGGTCACCACACCTTGAATCCCAGAAAGCATATCATGGGCACTTCAAATGAGTGAAAAATAGAGATGATCTCTAAAGATAAAATAGATTTATGTTTCTTTTCAAGAACGAGTCCAAAACCTTGTGTGTGAAAGATTACAAAATTAATATAAAAATCTTCCATTTATTTTATCTATAAAGCAAAAGCAGCTACTTTCATTTTCTTTGACACTTTTTATCTACTTATGCAGAAATAGAGTATAATTAATTACAGCCTCTTCATTAAGTTGTTCTTGACTTGAAGAGCATCTTTCATAGCAACTATTAACTGTGAACGCTCCTCCTTTAATTTTTCAAAAGGTACCTTTGACCTGTTCCAGTATCTTTTCTCCTATTGCCCCTAAATTCATTCCTTGGTCTGTGAAATTGTAATTTATTCATCCAATTCTTATTCAGTAAGCATCTACTGAGGGCTGAGTACTTTGCTTGCATATTTCTAAAAATAGCCATGAAGCTACTTCCTATATCTGACAGCTTGAATGATGTCAAGACCTCTGAATTTTTAGATGGTTAATAATAAAGCAGATCGAAGAAAAGGATTTGGCAAAAGAGGTTCTCCCAAGGTTAACATTAGAGGGATTGGCAGTGAGTATTTCAAGAAATTTCCTTTCTGCCAGTAACAAATTCATAACAGAAGAGTCATTTGTCATTGAAGGCATAATGGGTTAGTTGGAGAATACTCCAGTGACTGGAGAGAGCATGCATTCTTGTGGGGAGAAAGGTCCTTGAGGAGATTCCTGAGTCTGTCTCAGCATTTGGCATAAAAACCAACATTAAAATGCCTTACGTAATTGGGTGTTCAATAAATCAAAGAATCTGAATTTTACAGCCAAAAGGTATCTTGGATATCAAAGTAGTTGATTATGATTGACATTCTTTCCTCCTGAAAACACACTGAGAGCATACATAAGCAAAATGAATTTCCATACATTTATCAGCAGACTAAAAATCTGCTTCTTGGGGCATAAAGCAGTAGTTTTCAGGATACTCCTGTAATTTAAGAAATGATGCCTCATCATTTCATTTTCCATAACTGGAAACTAGTCATACAAATCTGACATTGCTTTCCACAACTTTAGATGAGTGCATTCAAGTAAATTGTATCATTTTAATCAATAAGTTGATGTTTTAATCAATATCATGAATCTTTACCTGGAATCACATATTTTAAAATCTCTTTTATTTCACTAATCTTTTACTTCACTAATATTTGAACCCAATGTTCTTCACAAAAGCCTTATGTTGCACCAAATAGAGCTAACTTACTGCTCTCCTTCAACCATAAAGCAGGATCACAAAATGAGGTACAGAGCTGTGTCGGCCTGTGTAAGTCATGTGCATTTTCATGTGCAGTCCAGAGTGCTGACCATACACTATGGGGCCAGTTACATGCATTTTTAAATAAATGGAAAATCAAAAGCATCTCTGAGATGCAAGAGGAAAAGGTCAGAACTTCCTTTTAAAAGCCCTGAGCCCCAAGACTAAATGTGAAACACCACAAAATTTGTTGCATGTAGTATTTTATCTATTATTTTAGTAACATAAAGGCAGCTAATTTCATTTCATTATTCCTAACATCATGGTATAAAGGATGCATACTAATCAGAGATAAAATTTGCCATATAGAAGTTAGAGCCCAGTTCTCTTTGACTCACTTAGAGGAAGAATTTTCTATGTAGTCACCATGGTTCCACCCCCAATCCTGATGGCATTCAGATGGGTCTCCAGAAGCCGAATACTTGTTCGAAATACTTTTAAGAGGGAAGGGCCTTAAAGTAAAGTGATTACATTTTAGGATGCTAATTAAAAAAAAAAGAATGTTTTTTGTTTAAATATGTTCCAGCCTTTAACCTCTAATTAAAATGTGACCTGAGTGTTTTATTTCACAGCACCTCCCCTGAGCTAGGCACCATTCTAAGAGTTTTAATATTAACTCATTTACACCTCACAACAACCCAATTTAGTAAATAACTACTATCATGATCTGCATTTTACAAATGAGAAAATTGAGTCACTGAGAATTTAAGTAATCTTCCCAAGGCCACATAGCTAAGCAATGACAGTAGAGAATTTGCACCCAAAAAGACTGGCTTTAGAGCCTGAGTCCATGTACTTCAATGTTATGTTGACTCTCTCATGCACTTTGCATATTATAAATGCAACATATAGTTTACAATATATCAATTATTGTACGTCAGGTGCTATGCTAAGCTCTTTATGTGATTGATGACATTTTATTCCTATCAACCCCTATGAGATAAGTACTACATTTTACTGAGGAAACAGGCTCAGAGAGGTCTAGTTGTATGTTCATAGTCACACTGCCAGTGAGTGACAGAGTTGACACCTATCCCAGGTCCAGCTGTGTCCAAAGCCCATAGTGTAAAATCCCCACTAGAGAGTTTTGCTACTAATCTTTTAGAAAGGGGCCAAGGAATCCTTTGATGAGGTATAAAGGGACAGGAGACATGCCCAAACTTTAGGCTAACTGCTTTTATGATGCCTTCTCTGTAAGTCTTCACAATGAAGTAATTCTAGAGCAGGAAGGACCTTGAGATGACCTAAGCTCCAGCCCTTCCTTTACTGATGAGGACCCAACGTCCAGAGAGGGTAAGGAACTCTCTCAAAATCACAGAGATGCAAAGCCAGAACCACTCCCAGCTCAAGCTTTGTTCCAGAGTTCCATGGCACATTTTTACATGGTGCATCCCAATTCACATAGCAATTTGTTTTACAAGCAGATACAACCATATCTATTTCTAAGATACTTTTGTTACTTTTGTGGAGCTCAACAAACCTTCCTCCTTTGCTGAAATGTTTTTTTTTTTTTTTTTTTGGCTTTATTATGATTGCTTAAAGTTCACTTTATCAATGCTTGCTGAAACATTTTCAATAATTAGACAAAAGATATTTATTTTACACTGTTCCTGCTTTCTAATATAACCTCCTGCATTTAAAAATTAATTTGCAGTCCAGTCCTATTCCTCTTTAAAGATACTGTTTTATTAAAAAAAAAAAAAAAAAAAAAAAACCTTAAACAAAGGCCTATATATACTTCATGCTTTTACTTGTGATTTTTAATTCAACAAAAGGAAGAAAAGAGCTTTCAACTCGAGACAATTATCCTTTTTTCCCCCCATTCATTGTGTGACTTAAGTTCATTTCTGTGCCATTTCCCAGCATATCTCTTGGGTCTCTGCTTCCTCCCTGTACCCTTTGTGATTCTCAGGTTGTTGCCTCCCTGTTCCAAATCATTCTGGGCCATCTGCCATGTTCGTCCGTACCTTGACCCAGTGTTCTTGCCTCAGCAGGGAGAGTGGAAGCATGAAGCAACCTGTTCCTTTTGTCAGCATGGAGATTTCTCTTACCCTTCAGCAGTCAGCAAAGACAGAAAATAACAACAACAATAGCAAATCTATCTCAGCTGTAACAAAGAGAAAGAATTCTCCCAGCTCAACTACCTGATCACTTACTTGATTTTCTTTCTTAAGATTTGAGAATATGCACCAGTGCTACCATCATGGGCAGTTTTGTTTATTATGAGTGTAACAATGGAGTTGATACTGACAGCTTGGGGGAATCACAGTCTGTGCCTAGGTGGTATTCCACCTTCTGAATTCCCAGAGAGAACTGACAGACACAACTTACTTATCAGTCGGATCCTAGAGGAAGGGGTGAGGTTGGGGAAAAGGTTGGGTAAACAAACAGGAAAAATTTCTTAGGGCCAAGGATGCAATTATTAAGTTTTCCAGAGGGGTTTTGTGGACAGATAAAGATAGATGGGGGGGGGGGAGAAGAAGGATGGTTGCTCAAGAGAAGGGAGCAAAGTCAGAACAGAGAGCATCAGGCTTCCGCTTGAGGCTAATGAAAATGAAGATGCTGTCTGCTTCTGTGCCCAGAATGTACCTGGAATGCTAACTGGTCCCCCCCCCCCCGCCCCCAGAGTCTCCAGGGGACACTTTTCTGGGCCTCTCTTACACTGCAAGGGGGGAGGAGAGGTAGAGGGCGAGAGAGGTTCTGGTCCCTTTGGAATTTTGTAAGTGAATTTGGATTTGGATAACTCTGTGTTCAGTATGTCTCTGACTGCCTAGAGGGGGATGGACAGGCCCATCAATCAAATGGCATTTGTCAGAGTAACAAATTAACCAGCAAAGTGCCTCACAAAAGGAGCCTCGTGCTCCCTCTGCAGAGGAGTCCCCATTTTGGAAACGTGAACTGAAGTAACCTTGCAAGATGAAGTTGTCATATATAACAGATATTTGATCATTTTCTTCTTTTTAGAACTTCAGGGCTTTTTTTCTTTCCTTCTTCACATGTTCTTGCCTATTACTAAGGAATCAAGACTTTTGAAATGTCATTGTCAGCATTTTCAGGCTATGATTTTCCTGTCTCATTAACAAAGGCCTCTTGTACTTTCTCTCCGCTTTCAGAAAGGTGAGTGCACTTGATTTATTCTTGATGTTCACATGTAGCTTCCAACCTCAGCCTCCCACTGCTGACTTTCTGAACTTGACCTTGGGATGGTCTAGAAATAGGTTTGTCTATTTAGATAAGTCAGCGATAAGTCCCCTTTTGTTGTCCTGGATCCTATCAAGAGCACTCATATACAAAAACTGGATTTCTTCTGCACCCCTAATTTTTATCTTAATGGCATCTCTCCTTCACCCTTTAGAATGGGCATATTGTATCCACCAAATGACCTTCTCGCTTTAGTTTGTAGCTGAAGCATAGAACAGTCAACAAGTGGAAACTCAGATTAAACTACTGTCCAGAATATGTTAGGATGATAACAGCCCCCCACCTTGGGTATTTACTGTCAAAGTCAATGAGATAAAAGTTTAATGTATCCTATCACAACAGCATGACATAGGTGGTCCATTTTACAGATGGAGAACTATGGCTCACGGACTGTCTTTTGCTCACAGTGGTCACACACATCTTATGTGAGGGAACAAGGTTTGATTATACAACTATTTTATTCCAGAGCTTTTAACTGCAGAACATATGATTCAGCCTCAGGTAGAATATAGTTAAGTAACATATTAGGACTCTAAAAACAAAGGTATTTCAGTAGTAGAATGTGTCCTTTCCTCACACAGCAATGCTTTCTTTCAGAGGAGAGAAATTAAAATATGAATTGGCAAGATTTTGCAATCAGTTAAATAAGAATATGGGATTAAAGAACTACATAAAGTAGTGTCAGGAGCTCAGTCTCTTTTTGGTCTTATACAGATATTTCAGAGTGTCTTCAAGAGCCATAGTTACTGAAGGCTTTTCTGTTTAACTAAATACTTACTCTTTTTACCCTGTTGGACTTGGTCTGTACAGAAAATGCAGAAGCTGACGTAAAGGTTCTTGCTCTGTTTGGGCCATGTGTGCTTCCCCTTTTTTCTTGACAAATCCCTAGACTTCTAGTAATGTCTGTATGTGTATGTCTGCGGGGTGTGAGTGCTGTGAACATGAGAGGAGAAAGGGCAAGTGGGATTGATCGGTACCTACCACGCACAGGGCACTTGCTTCTCATACATTCCCTCACTTACACTCCACAGCAATCCCATGAGCTAAGTGATGGTTATTCTTATTTCACAGGTGAGGAAACAAAGGCTCAGAGAAGTCAAGTATCTTTTAAGTGTCAGAATTGGAACTCAAAGCTAGAGTTATCTGTAGTTAATTAAAGAAAGTAAATAAATATGAAATACCGTTTATGAAATATGATTTTAGATCAGTGTTTACACAAGGTTTTAAGAATGCAAGAGCTATAATAACTGGCAAGATTTCATGTACTTTTTTATTTGACATAAGGAGGTCATACTTCATTAATTTTTTATAAATTCATTACTTTGCATTCAGATATAATGCTTTGCTATTGAAGCTCTCGAGAACCTTGTTTAAGCTCTAAACAAACAGTTTACTTGAAAGATGGGCATAATACTTTAAACCTGGTACTGAATATTGCAAATTGAAAACACCACTAACTCTGTTGCTATTAACCAGGCTGTTTGTTTTGGGGTGCTGTTGACGTTCATAAACCACTTGCTGATAAAAAGAAACACTGCTTTATGTGACAACGTTGAAATATGTGCAACAAAGATTTCCACTCATACTGTGTATTGCCAATAAATGAAGGCTTCTGTTCATTCATGTTGTGCTTGATAGCTGTGAAAAAAATCACTTCTGTCTAAGCCTTGAGCACACAGGGACAAAATAATTGCTGGTTTCAAGAACAAAAGAGCAGTTTGAAACCATCTGGTTGATAGTGGACTTGTTATATCAGAGAATTCCTACTGGACAAATTTCTAAACGAGACAAAGGCAGAAGAAGGAGATAGAAATATGTATTTCACGTTACTGCATCATTCCAAAATTTGTCACTAGGATTAGAAAGGTAACAAAAGCTGATTTTCTGTCCCTATTTTTTATTGCGTATGTTATAAAAGGAAGTGATTTTGCTATTTCTAAGGTTATTTCCTTTTAATTCTCCTCAGCTATATTGTACATGAATTTGATAGTAAACATGGCAAGAAAAGGCATGAGGACAGTGTCTTAATCTTAATTCTCTGTGATGATTGTGGCCCTCAGATGTCACAAACACTACTATCCTACACTACCCTGGCATCTTTTATCTTTTTTCTCTGTCAAAGTGGATAAGGATAAGCCCCTGTTAGGTTTTTTTAGCCTACAGGTTTTTATTTTCTTTTTTTAATTTTCTGACCGGTAAGGGGATCGCAACCCTCAGCACGGTGCACCGGCCATCCCTATATAGGATCCGAACCTGCCGCCTCCGCGCTACTAGCGCTGCACTCTCCCAGTGAGCCACGGGGTGGGCCCAGCCTACGCCTTTTTTTTTTTTTTTTTTTTTTTTTTTTTTTTTTTTTTTGTCTTTTTCGTGACCGGCACTCAGCCAGTGAGTGCACCGGCCATTCCTATATAGGATCCGAACCCGCGGCGGGAGCGTCGCCGCGCTGCTAGCGCAGCACGCTACCGAGTGCGCCACGGGCTCGGCCCCCTACGCCTTTTTAAATCAGAGGTTCTGGCTGTTAAACTCAAGAAACGGCCCTGTGAGGTAGAGTTGATGAATAATGGTATTTTCCATAAAAGTTTCTATACTTATTTGGATTTTGCTTGTTGGATATCTATATTATTACTTCTATCTCACTTGATTTCATAGAAGCTAAAAGATGCAACTAAAGAATTACAACTTGAAGTAAACTAAATTTAGGAAACAAAAAGGCCTTGGATTAACACTTGGATTATACACATCTATTTTAAAAATAACATTATACATAATAAATAATGAAAAATCTTTCTCCCATCCACCCAATTAATCGCCTTTGTAAATAGCTTATTATGTTTTCAAAATTTCTTTATGTATAAACAGGAAAATACAAATATATATTTATATTTCCCCCTTTTTATACAAAAGATAACATACAATACATAGTGTTCTGCACCTTAAGGGGCTTGAGCATTCTTTTTTGAAGCTTCATAATGTTGCATAAAATCAGTTACCATAATTTATTTGCCCAGTTCTACTGATGAACATTTAAGTTATTCCCAATATTTTGCTTTTACAAATATTCTGCAATAAATAATATTGCATATGCCTTTTCGAGTGTGTGCAAATATATGTGAAAGATATATTACTAGATGTATAATCCCTTGCTCAAAGGATTTTGTAATTTGTGATTTAGATGCAACCGCCAAATTGTCCTCCATGAGGTCTGTAACAATGTACTATGTTATTAAACAACATCATGTTTAATAACAGTGTTAAGTTATTAAACTTTTTGATTTATAACAATATAATAAATTGTAATTGCTTGGTTTAATTTACATTCTTCTTATTATGAATGAGTGCAGTTGAGCACATTTTCATATGCTTAAAAGCAGCTTGCTTTTCCTGTAAATGCAATGTTTAAATCTTTTGAACACTTTTCTATTGGATTTTTTTGTCTTTTTCTTATCTATTTTAGGAGTGCTGTATGTAATAGGGAAATTACCCCTATCCCTAATATGAATTATGTATCTTTTTATTTCTCTAATTTCAACATTTGGCTTTTATTGTGTTTATGATATTTTGCCATATATAAATACTTATTTTTATGTAGTTGATTTCCTGAATCTTTTATTTTATGGGTCTATCTTTTAAATCATAGTTAGAAAGACACTCCCTCCTCCAAGGTAACAAAATGACTTTTCCATATTCAGGCTTATTTAGCTATATGTTATCTGTAAAATTACATACATGATAGCATAAAAGATAATTTTGGGGGTGTATCAATAAGGAAAATAGTCTGCATAATAAAAACATTAATATAGTATATAGCACATACTATATATGTAAACTGCTTTACAGTATATACTATATATATACTGTATATAAGGAAATAATGGAAAATCTTGCACATAAAAACATTCAGTAAAAATTTCATAGTTTAATAATTTATGAAATTACAGTGATGTCACCAAAATAAATGTCCAGAGATTCAATTATCAAATTTCACAACAAATAAAATTCAAAAGAGAAAAAACAATAATAAAATTATTTAGCACAATATCCTCCCTTCATATAAATTGGAGTTTATTAGCTTCTTTTTAATTGTAGAGTTTCCAGTTACATGCATTTCAACAGAAGATTATTATTTCTTAAAGTTGTCATTGTTGTTATTATTATTATTATTTGCATGGGCAAGAAATGTTCAAGACAATAGAGTGTGTACTTCTGCGGAAGCTACTTATTGGAGTTAAAATTTGCTGATGTTGGTTTTCTTTGTGAGTCTCACGCTCAGAATATAAGGCTATTGTGGTTTAAAAGGATAAAACGCGAAGAGAGGCCAGCTGACTGCTTGACATCAATGCCTACAAGCAGTTGAGATATGCACAGGCTCAGCTGCAAGGGTCGTTTAGTGCCAGGGACTCTTTGGGTCAGTTGGTGACTCCATTCCAGTTGTCAGTATTTATTCCATACTGCATATTTTTAATATCGCCTCTGATCGCAGGGGAAGAAAGTACTTTGCTAGCCATGGGTCCAGAATGTAGCCATCAGCTTTACAGGATCAAAAACTCAAATTTTCTAGCTCATTGAGAATTGATACTAAGCTTTCAAAGATTGATTTCATGCTATATAAACTTGCCGGATGTTTATTGTTACTCTACATATTAAAATTGTCAATTTACTATGAGAATTATACTTGCCAAGGAGCCCGGAGCATGTTCCTGCTGGTCAGGAAAACTCCCTTGAATAATGCTGGTAAAATATTAATAATTCTTCAACTTCAGCTCACTTCTTCTGGAAACTTTTACATTAAAACAATCCTGTGGATAGCCTGATTATAAACTGCTCTATTGCCTTTGAGTTTTCAGTTAGTAAATTTGTTTGCTTGTTTTTATTGAGTGTGTATATTTGTATATATGTGTGTGTGTGCCCTGGTACAGTCTTAAGGTTTCCTTAATTGGGACTGTTTATTCCCAAATCTTTCAGTAACATTACTAGAAATCACCTCTCAAAGTATCATATCTCTGCAAATAGCTAATCTCAAAAAAAAGTTAACTTTTTAAAACTAATTTTAATATTTTCTTAACATTGAGCCCCATACGACTATCTTTTAACAGCCCCATAGAGAATGACTACATGTATGGACCCGTTCTCGAAGACCTGTTCTCAAATCTGTTTGACCAATATAAATTTTCTGCATCACAACACAGTCTATAATAGTCATGTATAACTATATATCTTTAAAAATAGCATAAAATATCCTAATCATTCTATATCTTCAATCATCATTCATCATAGTATATATTTAGTAAATATATATTTAGTAAATTCAATGCATTGGCTTTGTTATCCTAAATTTGTTATTTATTTGGTGTGAATTAATGTTATTGTTTATTGGGGTATTGGAATTAATTAAGAGATACACAGAGGAATCACACAGGTGGAGAAAAATAATCTGTTATGATATGCAACTTAAATGGTTTTGAATAACACTCTCTCCCTATACCTACTGCAGTCTGGAGCTCAGTACAGATGCCCTAAGAAAAACTTTCAGCATGCAGAAGAGACTGTTAGGTGGATTGCTGCCCCTCTACATCCAGGATGAAGAGAAAAAAGAGACTGACGTCTGACACTTTTAATCGATTAGCTCCATCACTAAACTGTTTCTACTAAACTGAGAAATAAGAACTAATAGACATTACCAACCAACCCAGTAACTCACTGTGTTGTGCTAAATGTAAGGACTGGAGCAAGAGGGCCAGAAGGGTTCCTCCATATGGAAATACGAGGCATAGAGATAGGTGTTTTTCGGTAATGTTATTGATCATAAATATGTGAAATTAACATGTGAGTAACTTTACCAGTCACAATGCACTTTTATAGACATTAGTCCATTGCATTCTTAAAAGAACCATTTGAAGTAAAATTTTTATCCTCAGTTGAAAGAATATGGAAACAAAGCCACTGGGCCAAAGTCATATCACAGCATACGCTGTGACATTATAGAACTTCAAACACAAGTCTCAGATTCCAAATTTAGTGGCCTTTCGAAGTTACAAATTCATTTCCTACTTAATTAGTTGATCTTCCTAGCTAGAGGCAGGGAGGGTGTGAAAATTAAAATATGATTTATAATATTATCTTAGAACTTGGAATTCTTTATTTTATTTATTTATTTTCTTTTTTTGTGACCGGTAAGGGGATCGCAACCCTGGGCTTGGTGTCGCCCACACCGCATTCAACCAGTGAGCGTACCAGCCATCCCTATATAGGATCCGAACCCGCAGTGGGAGCACCGCACTCTCCCGAGTGAGCCACGGGGCCGGCCCAAAACTTGGAATTCTAATAATCAATACATAAATGCCTTTTTCACTAGACCAAGACAAGCTTTTAAAATGTTTGGCTACATTGACCAAACCTACTACTCTCTTTTCCTAGCTTGCCCCTTCCTCACAAGAAACCAGGAAAGGTAAGTAGCATAACAATAAGGAGCTATTAAGTAAAGACAAATAGGGAAGAGTCTGTGACTTGAAACCAATTAAGTGCATACATCACTTGTTTATTAAAAAATAAGAAGTATCTGGTGGGATTGGATCATCAGTGACCCATCCAGCCTTTAATTTCGTCTGTGACAGTAGCTCCAAAAGATTTTTATGACAAGCTGCAGTACTTCTGTTTTACGGCACTCTCCTCAGAGATTATGTATATTACAACATATTAAAAATCTATCACCCATGAATCTACGTAAGTCTTTCTAAATTTTTTTAATATTGCCTTTTCTTTCTGGAATCTATAAGCTCTGGTGGTAACAAGTTCTATATTTTTGCTGGCAGCCTTTTAAAATATACACATTAAGGAACTCTAATTTCCTATATTCTAACATTTTTAAATAGGTAAAGATATACCACAATCTCATCTTTCACGGTTCTATATATGATCATATTTTCCCTCTGCCTTTATTTTTCCATACCATAGCATCCTCATCTTTTCAGGAGTGAAAATATCCACTTGGACCATGAAGTGGGTACCGTGAACACAACCACCAACAGTCCCTGGCTCTGAAGTTTCAGTGGGAAGGAGCTCTGGTTCTTCTACTTAACAGTGATTATATTCACTTTTCATTGGCACTTCTTTCCCTAGATATATTTTACTTGATACTGAATTTGGTCTGCTGATTCCCTGCCCATTTCTATATCTCTCCTTTCCTTTACATTCCACTCCTCATAAATTTTAATATCATTTGGAAATTTGGTAATGGTTCTGTATTCTCCTCCTAGAATTATTTGTTTAAATATTAAATAAATAGGATATGATCAAGAAAGTTAAAAGACAACCACAGTATGGTAAAAAAATATTTGCAAATGATATATGTGAGAAGGGACTTGAATCTATAATATATAAAGAACACTTACAAATCAATAATGAAAAGAGAACAAATTAAAAATGGGCAAAAAAAAAATTCTCCAAAGAAGATATAAAATGGCCAATAAGCACATGGAAAGATGCTCAACATCATTAGCCTTTGGGGAAATATGAATTAAAGCCACAATAACATACCACTTCATACCCACTAGAATGGCCAAAAAACCCAAAAAACAAAAACAAAAATAAAAAAAAAGAAATAAGTGTTTGTGAATATATGAAAAAATTGGAACCCTCAAACACTGCTGGCAGGACTCTAATATGCTGCAGCCACTTTTGGAAAAGAGTTTAGCAGTTCCTCAAAAAGTTGAACACAGAATTATCCTATGACCCAACAATTACACTTCTAGGTATATGTTCAAGGTAATTAAAATGCATGTACACATACACACCACAAAACCTGTACACAATTGTTCACAGTAGCATTATTTATAATAGCCAAGAAGTAGAAACACCCCAAAGGTCTATCAGCTAATGAATGGATAAATAAAACATAGTACAGACATGCAATGGAATACTATTCAGCAATAAAACGATATGAAGTACTGATACCTGCCACAACGTGGATGAATTGTGAAACCATTAGGCTAAGTGAAAGAAGCCAATATACAATGTCCACATAATGTGAAATTGCATTTATAGGAAGGGTTAATAATAGGCAAATGTATAGAAAAATTAGTGTAAGACTGACTAGTGGTTGCCAAGGACTAGGGGGAAAGAAGAGTGAGGAGCAACTGCTAATGGGTATGAGGTTTCTTTTTGAGCTAATGAAAACGCTCTAAAATTAGATAGTAGTGATGGTTGCACAACTCTGTGAATATACCAAAAACTACAGACTTGTACACTTTTAAAGCATGAATTTTGAATTACAAGGGTTTTCAAAAAGTTCACGAAAAGATTGTATTATCTTTTAATTCTATTTTTCCATGGACTTTTGGAAGTACCCTTATATCTCAATAAAGTTGGTATAAAATATATATGCATGTATATGCATATATATTAAATAACACTAGTTTCTGAAATATTATTAATGGTTCTCCATTTGGTTCCTATTGGCAATTCAATAACTTATATAAGAAAAAGAATTGTTTCCTAAACTTGAAGAATTTGAAATTCTCAGGCATAGTTGTCCCTAAATTCAGCCCCAGCAGCAATAAGAACATCATGTTACAGGAGTACCCTGAAGCTTAATATGGGGCATGTTCCTGCCTACTCTGTATTTGCATTCTGGTCCAAAGCTACATTTCTTACTTCTAGTTAAAAACTCAGATTAGAAAAAATAAAATAAAAATTAAAAAAATAAAAATTTTAAAAAACCTCAGATTAATGCAATTGCAGTGATAATAGCAAAATGAAATAGAAAAAAAGAAGAATATGAATTAAACATGAGGGAGGAAAAAAAAGCAAAAGGCATATATTCAGGAGCTGAACTCAAAATTCAAGTAGTAGAAAGGGACTTATGTTACCTTCAGGGTTATAAGTTTCAGGTCTCTTTTTCTCTAAAAGAAAAAACTAGTCACAGAGAATGTTAAGTTCTTCCCAGGTCCCACAGTGAGTTAGTAACACTCTAGCGAGCTGGATCTAGAACCCAAGTTTCTTGACTCCTAGTCCAATACTTTTCTGCCCCATCATCATCTACACTTCCAGATCCTCTCCTTTCTCTTATATAAAATGAGGATAAAAATACCTTTACCACAGCCTTCCTATAAGAATTAAGATAACATGTGAAAACGGCTTGATGGCTGGCACATTATTAGAGCTCAATAAATATCTGTTGAATGAATAAGCGAATGAGTGAGTGAGTGGGTGAGTGAGTGAGCGAGTTAATAAATGTTTGGTTTTTCTTTCCTTTCCCTTAGGTGTCAACTCAAGCTTCCTCCTTCCCCGGTTTCAAGTAAAGAAGATACAAGAAAGTGTCTTCATGGGTGGGCCTAATTGACTCTTTGTTTACAAATATATTAAATGATTTATCTAAGATCCCACAGTTATCAAGTGGTTAAGGAAGATTTTACTTGATTTCAATACCATTAGGTTTTCTGTCATTGAATCTTAATATTTTAGCATATGAAAAGTTAAAGTGCACCTCTTTTTAGTCAAGGACTAGGTATTTTTGTAAATCATAGACACTTTAAAGCTGAAATAGTTTGTAAATTTGGGCTGGAAAGAAACCAGTGAATCTGGGATACACCTTGGACACCCATTTCTATGTCAAGGATGTAGCTAAAAAGCATTAACAGCGAAAATTTTCTTCTTTACCACCTGAGCAAATGTACTTGAGTACAGGTGCATTTTGTTTTTTCAGTCCAATTTGGGTTTCTCACATTCTATACCTAGAAAGTTTACCTAATTAATGTGACCACTTAGTGTAGTACAGGGTGGGCTTTGGGAATTTCAAGATTCGGCCTGAAATCTAACCCCCATCACTTGTCAAATGTGTGAAAGGAACAAGCTATCCTGTTTCAGGAATTTTAAATACCTGCTTCATGTGGTCATTGAGAGGACTAAGTGATATAATTCAAGTAAAAAATCTAGCAAACTGCTGGAACATGCTAGGCACCAATCAGTTATCAACGCCCTTCCTTATCTCTGCTGTTGAATGAGACAAATATAGCATTTAAACCGTTTGCATTTGCTTGCCTTTCTCTCAGTGCTCCTAAGGCTCTCTCCTACATGTGAGCATTTTGTAGGTCATCTTCCTGGGATCTCCTGTGCTCTCCCTCTTTAAGGGCAAGAATAATTGGTAAATCCATCTTATACGTATTCAATTTGGAATAGTGCTGGATAAATGTTTTTAAATACCTTTTTATTCATGCCTGTAAATGTACATAGAATTTTGCTTTATTATATACATTAAGACATGCCTATTCATATCTTCAACAAAACAGCATGACTTACATGGCAGTGTACATAATGTGCCAGAAGACACAACATTTATCACCAAGTCTGGCCATGCCTGTATGACTGTGTTTCTACACAAATGCAGCTTTTGGGGTGGTGGCCCCAGTTTTGGGGGTTGTAGTCCAAGGGGTCCTGAAAAGGTATAGCAATTCAGGCTATGAAAAAAATGGGGAATGTATTTGAGCATCTTAAGCAGACCTCTAGGTCCAAGACCTCATGCTGAGTGGAGCCTCCAGGGCCCTCTTTGAGAAGCACTCCTAAGGAGTAAACTCTCTGAGTCCAGGGAAAACTGCCCTGAGAGAAAATAGATTCTGATCACCAGCACTGAGATCACCATATAAGTCATTTTCTCCTCCCTCCTTCTCTCCCTGCCTTTGTTTGCCACTGCTTGTTTCTTAGCAGTATAAAATAGCCGTAAGAACAGAACAGCTTCTAGAGATAGGTGTCTTTGATTCAAATTCTGTCTCTACCACTTATTCGCCATGAGACCTGTGATATGTTATTTAGCCTTTCTTTATCTTAGTTTTCTCATCTGTAAATAAAATGAGGATGCCAGTAATAAATCTTCCTCACTGGGTTTTTGTAAGGGACAAAATAAAATTATATGAGGTTTTCAGAATGCTGGAAACACTCAATAGTAGTTAGTTATCATTTTCCCCCTCTATTTTGCCTTTCCATTCTGTATTAGTCATCTCAGGCTGCCATAACAAAACAACAGAAATTTATTTCTCACAGTTCCAGAGTCTGAGAAGTCCAAGATAAACATGCCAGCAAGGTAGGTCTCATTCTGAGGCCTCTTGTCTTGGCTTGTAGGTAGATGCCATCTCTCCAGGTGCCCATGTGATGTCTTCTTTGTGAACACTTGGGGAAAGAGCATTCTCTGGTGTCTCTTCATATAAGTCCACTAATCCCACCTTGAGGGCCCTACTTTCATGACCTCATCTAAGCCTAATTACCTCCCAAAAGCCTCATCTCCAAATACTATCACACTGGGGGTTAGACCTTCAACATATGAATTTCGGGGGGTAGGATTCAGTCCATAATACATTCCTCTCTCCCAAACCCAATTTCATTTTCTACCCTGACTTCCTGTATCTAAAGGCAAAAGTAGATTTACTAAGCAAATGTCATATATGCCAAAATAGTGGAGTGCTAGGTCACAGGTACATTTTCTTAAAACACATCTAGATTGGTCATGAGCTTGCATCTTGTTAGAAATAAGGAATAGTTTGTAACCATTATCTATTCTACAAATAATGCTACACAAAATACCACCCCAAAACTCAGCGGCAAAATATAATAGTGTTCATTGTTCATACATGTGGAGTCAGCTGTGGGTCAAAGATTTAGGCTGGGTGATTCTTCTGGACTCAACTGGACTCTCTCATTTGTCTGGGAGTAGACTGGCTGTTGGTGGGGGTCTCATTCTTTGAGGATTTATTTGGCTGGGAGAATTGAGCTCTACTCCTCAGGTCTCGTCTTCCATATGTCCTTCACATCCTTCCAGCAGACTCAATCAGGCATGTTCTCTGATGAGGTGCAAATTCAAGCAAGCCCAGACCCCAGTCCAGGAGGCAGAGAACAAAAGGAAACACTCCAGGGGTCTTAAAGCCTAGCCTCAGAAAAGATCATCTTGTGACATCCCCCGTCCCCCTTCTTTTATAAATTTTAAAAATCACAATTTTGATCAGAGAGAGTATATGATTATAGGAAGAAAAAAAATGTTGCTTCATAAGTGTTTTGAATTTTTAAATTTTTTTGCAAGGGGGTTTAGAAAACATATTTAGAGAAAGCTCTGAAAATAATTTACCTTAATTTCTTTTTGTTTCTTGGACTAAGAAATTTTTTATCAAACTGAGGACCTTTTTGTGTGTACTATATTTTGCACAGAAAAGAGCATATTAATATCAACTAGAAGGCTGAAAAGTATCAAAATCTATTTTCTGAACAAAATGTATTACATTCTAATTAACAAGTACACTTAGCATCCAGATATGGCCGTGAATGAGGGAATGTGACTTTGGGAAATTAAACAATAATGTGCTGCCACCTTGTGTACTATGCCTGTAAACACCATCATTTTCTATTAGCAACTCTAGAATACTAATCAGAAAAAAATACTGCAACAAAGGAAGACATTTTGTCCTTGCAAAAGGCAGGGTTTCTTGATCCTTTTTGTTCCCATGGGACTCTGGCAATCTATGGACCTCTTTTTATAATAATTTTTTAAATGCATAAAGTAAAATACTAGGATTAGAAAGGAAACCATATTGATATACAATTATCAAGAGACAAAATAACAAATATATGTTAGGCTGATATATGTGCTTAGTTAACAGAAAAGTAAAAAAATCTAGTGGTTAGTCTAATAACTACTATAATTTTGAACTATTTTGAGACATCTGCAAACACAGTAATATAACATGAAAATGTGTGTCACGGGCTAACACTACAGTGGTTTCTTGACTATATCCATAATTGAAGGAAATGTTAAATTACAGTTAGAAGTTACTTTTTTTCCTAAGTTCATGGACCACCTGAATTCTATCCACAGACCCTTTCCCAAGGGTCTCCAAATAAATCATTTCTGTCCCCTAATGTAGTTTACATTTGATCGCTAAACAAGGAAAAATTACACATCAAAACTTTCAAAGATAATCTTCATGAAGACTCTATGAATCTATGCAAATGTTCTTTGAATAATGTACTTTTGAAGAACAAAGCACCAATTTTTCTCTCATAAATATTCCTTTTATACACCATGTTGTAATGAACATGATATTGGATGTTCCTAATATTTTCATCATTATGAGTTACCAAGAATAGTTCTACAAAACACATGTGTGGTTTTATTTGGTTTCTTAAGGAACTGACTAAATTACCTGGATTCTAGTCCAAGATTTGTCTTTGAATGATCCAGTGACTTTGTCCATTTTTCTCCTTCCCCTCCCTCTCTCTTTCTCATCCGCCTCTCCAATAACCTTCTTTTTTTCTTTGCTATCTTCCTTTCTTCTCTCTCTTCCCCCCACCCCAACTTATTTCACTCTTCCTTCAACAAATATTTAATAAGAGATGCATATGTGTTAATAACTTTGCTAAGCATTGCAGACAGTCCCTCCAAGGGGACCTGGCAATAGTTTCACATGTTTATGTGCTTTTGTAAAATTTACAACAGTGAGAAATTTTAACCACAATCAGTCAAGACCATTGTGTCTTTCAGTACCTATTTCCCCACGTGTTCATTGCTTTTAGGGTGCCCACTATTGAGATCCCACTGGAGAGAAGTCGAGATGGGGATCATTTAATCTGGGTTTCGTGAGATATATTTATGTGGTTCATACTCACTTCCACGCATAGAGGAGTTTCTTAACTTCATGGGTACACATCAATAAATACTTAAGAATTTCATCTAGTCAGTTTTTCACCTTCTTGTTAGTTTTTGCATACCTATAGAGAATCTACGTCTAATTTTGTGACCTTGACCCCCAAGAAGGTAGTAGCCAAGTCTACGTGGCTGTGAAAGTTAATATTACAGGGCCGGCCCCTTGGCTCACTCGGGAGAGTGTGGCGCTGGGAGTGCTGAGGCCACAGGTTCGGGTCCTATATAGGGATGGCCTGAGTGGTGCAGACCACGCCGTGCCGAGGGTTGAGATCCCCTTACCGGTCAAAAAAACCAAACAAACAAACAAAAAAAACACATTACATAGGCCTTTCCTCACCAAAACAAAATTCTCTAAAAAGTAACAAGTGTCTGGTTTTGCCAACTCTAGGCACCAAACTCTTAACTAAAATAGTCAGAATGTACTCTAAGTATTTCTATATAAATACCTAAAGCAGTCTTTGGTTGTTTTAACAAATGACTTTACAAAGTGAGCAAAAGATTGTCAAGTATAACAGAAACACCAATCCTTAATGAGACTGTGGTGGCTTTGCCATGTGCCAACGTGGCTAGGCTGAATGACACTTCTCAGAATTCCCTTTCCTGTGTGTTTCTGGTTAGAGTGAGCCCCAAGAGAGATTCTTGTGTGAGATTTGGAGGGTGGCAATGAAGCAGCAGCTATTTTTGTAGCTTGCACATGTAGTCATTTATCTGCTTTCTCAACCAGTTGGTGTGGAACAACAGCCAGGTCTGCAACTGCTCCACCTTCCCGGGATCCTTCCTCAGCTCCTCTGACTCCTGGGCGTGGTATGTGTTCAGCTCCACCACGAAGGGTCGCAGCTTCTGCAAGACACAGGTTTCAGTCCATCCACAGGGTCTCCAGCTCATGCGTGGGGGTTCCGGCTCAATCTTTGTTCTTGCTCTCCTCCACTTACCACCCATCTTCTCTTCCCGACGGCCTACCTTGTGAACTTTAAACTCTAGCATCAGACACAAGAATGATATTTTTACAGAGACTACTTTACCGGATCCCACAATTGCATTAAATCAAATCCTTATAACAAGTCTCTGATTGTTACAGATATATATCTTAATCGTTCTGCTTCTCTGATTGAACCCTCACTGATACAAAGACCTATAATACATATTTATATACATCACACTACGATGGCTTTCTAATTAATTTCCCATCTTTCTTATGTAAGGAACTGATGATTGAGCTTCACCAGCGTAGTTAAGGGACAGTCTCTGTTCCAACTATCTGGACCTCTCAAGCGCATCCCAGGCCCATGTGCCACTTTGCACTCCTGCCCTACAATGTCCACGCTGGAAGATCTTCAGAAATAATGCCCTCATTTTTCTCAGCCTGAGCCCTCTGTTCTTTTCTTCTCCTAGTCCAGCATTCTCTTGGGCATTACCAGCATTTTCCTCAAGCTGTGGTGTTGAGAGGAACATTTAAAAACGTAGAAGAGTCACACTGAAGATAGAGCCACCACTCTGCAGCCTTTGACATTCTCCATGTTACACCATTAATCATGGGCTGGCAGCATGAGCTTGGGAGTGCCCAGGCTGTTTACTGCTTAATCACTCGTGTCCAACATCACATTCGTTATAGCAGTTCTTGTTCTTAGTCCAGCTTTCTCAAAAAACTACACACTAGGACAAATTACATCCATAAAAGCCAGTAGCTTTAGAACAATGGAAATATATTCGCAAGGGCATGCTACAGAATGTTGATGGGGCGTACCGCCTCAGAGTCAGGGCCATTCCCAAATATCTTTATACAGACATCGGGAAAAGCTGACCTTGTCATTTCTTGTTACTACTGTACATCCTAAAAAAAAAAATTGTTTTTTTATTATTTTGTTTCTGTTAATGTAATAGCTCAACTATCACCTCCTATTTGAGGTCTTCCTCAATTCCTCCACACAGAGCAAATGTCTACTCCTTTGTTTAGTATGTGAGATCGTTGTAATAAAAAACACGTTGTATAATGATTAGATGTTTTGGAGAGCTCATTCACAAGACCGTGATCCTCTCGAGGTCAGAAATCACACTTCATTCACCTTTGCCTAACTAATGCCTAGTGTATTGATGAGTTTAATTAAACTTTTGTTGAATGAATTTTTAAGTTACTTTTATCTTCACTAAATGTGCTATGCTTAGGAAAAATAACTTGTTGTTACTTTTATATGTTACCAAATACCTGCATGAACACTGAGAATATATCTAACAATTAAAATGCTTGCTACCACTTCTGATCCTCTTGATGAGTGCTCTCCAGTAGGATTTTCTGTGACAATGGCTATCATGACCTTGAAATGTGGCTAGTGCAATAAAGGAAACAAATGTCTAATGTTATTTCATTTTAATAAATTTAAAAATAGTAAAATAATGGCTACAAACGAACATACTGGTCAGCACAGTTCTGGATGTTTGGCATTATGTAGACACTTCCGTGGGGGTAATCTATATTTTGACTTTGAGTCTTTTAAAAATGCCACAGACAAAGCTCTATCCACTTCTTCCCTCTGAAAGTCTGCTTTTTGAACCTGAATTGACATAGATATGGGGGGAAATAATTTTATGCAGAAACAGATATTGATAAGATAATCTTTCCCCCAAAAAATGGCCTTGGAATTCAGTACCATCATTGATTTTGGGTTTTTATTAATGACCTTTAAAATATTTCCCATTCGCTCCAATATGTTTTGCTCTATTTTTCAAAGCATTTTCCAACATTACCTAAAGAATCTAATGAAATGGGATAAAATATAAGCCTGTTAGATCAATGTCATCTATATCATAAACTCATAGGAGTCTTTTCAAGAAAGTTTATGATCCTTAGTGAGGAGACATTTCACGCAGTGTTGTATATTTTTACTGTAAAGTGAACATGCTATTGTTGAATAATCACAATTTTAATCCCTCCTAAAAAAAAGTTTTCTGAGATTACAGAGCCATTCTGTTAAAAGAACTATGCATTGTTCAGTAAACACGTTTACATAAAACTTTCTATTAAACACAAATAATGGATTCTTATATCAATGCCAATTTTGTTTTTTGGGTTATGTGGGAGTGGCCTTTTTGCTCTTTCCCTCAAAAAGAGACAACAGAAAAAAAGAAATCTCTGTAGAAATGGTTAATTCATTGAGGATGCTTGATGCCTTTTAAGGATTTAATCCATAGAAAATACATTTAATTGCAGTAAGAAGTTTTCAACTGATTAAGTTAATAAGGAGAGGACTGTAAAAACAATGGTGTAAGTAAAGCTTTACAATATATGTGTTATCTAGTTGTATTTATCAGGAAATCCAGAAAACAAATAGCAAGTGTAAATTTTTTAAGGACTTTAAATTTAGAGATACTGATTTAAACTAAAGGACCTCAAAAGAATTATATGACCAACTAGTCCCACGATGCTAAATTTAAAAATTCACATTTACAAAACAGTTCATCAATTATTTAACTATGGACTTTTTAGAGTAAAATGAGATCCATTTTTCATAAGCATCGAGTAATACTACAAACATGAAAACAAATTAATAAGATTCAAGGGAATTGCAGGATAAAAAATATAGAATATGAAATTTGTTCTTTACCTGTTGCTTATGATTTGTGTTCCCGTATTATTTGCAAGAAGCAGCTTAATGCATCTGTTTAACAGTCTTGAGTTTGAACCTTAGGTCCATCACTTACTACTTTCCTTGGACAGGTTCTGTGCTTCAATTTCTCCATTGGTAAAATGTGGAAAATTATCATGACTGGTTATATGGAAAGCATTTAGAACATTAAGTACTCAATAAATATTAGCCAGTCTCATTAAAGGCATGGTTGACTAATATCAGGAGAGCTTTTTTTGAAATCCATAATATTCGGGTTCTTCCTTACTTTATTTCTCAAAATGTAAATCTTGATATATGTGATCTTTCATAATATCTTTTATTCCCTTTCAAGCATAAACTATGGGAAGATAAATCAGAGCAGTTGCAAGCCTGCAGAAAGAGCAGGGGTTAAGAAATTGTAGTTATGAGTCAAACTAAAACTCTACTCATTACCATAAAAGTCTCTAAGAACATATGCAAAAATAATTATGAATACTAAATTCAATAGCGAAAGTAACCTTTTACTAGTGAAGCACAATAGCAATTGTTAATACCATTATATTACAGCTTGAAGTTGCTAGAGAAATCCTCATTAAAAATTTGAAGGTTTTGTTGTTGTTTGATCAGAAATAAAAAGAGGAAAAGAGGGGAACTGTATCCTACTCCAGAATTCTAATAGGAGATAAATCACAAGAAGGAGAATTGGTGGTGTCAGCTGGCAAGAAGAAAGGTAAGCAGATCAAATATCCAGGGCCTGCAGGAAGAAAGGATTATACTGAAAGCTGACCTCAGATGAAGAAGGTGGCCCAAGTGCTTAACCAGCAGGTGGGCCCATATGTTACCTAACAGCAGGGAGGTGGAAAAGATGCCCAGTCAGGGATTCTATCAACCCCATGATTATATAATGAATGAAAATACTCATTGGAGTTAGACATCTAAGTCTAAACCTTGGCCCAACCATTTGCTAGCAATGAAACATTAGGCAAGTTGTTTAAACTGTCTAATTTTTATTTTCATTACTGTAAAATGTGGACATAATTATAATTTCTTATAGTTTCGTTGCGTTAAAAAAGACATTGTCTGTAAAGTGAGTAGCAGGATTTCTGGCAGAACATAAATTTATTTATCTTCTTTTATTGACATGTAATAATTGTATTTATTTATGGGGTACAATGTGATGTTTTGAATATGTACACATTATGGAATGACTAAGTCAAACTAATTAGCATACCCGTCACCTCACATACTTATTTTTGTGTGTGTGTGGTGCAAACATTTAAAATTTACTCTCTTAGCAATTTGAAATATACATTACATTATTATTAACTATAATGATCATGCTGTACAATAGATTTCAAAAATTTATTCCTCCTGTCTGAAACTTTGTGTCCTTTGACTAATATCTCCCTATTCCTAAATTTAATATTATTATTTGGAGCAAATATTCTTTGAAGATGAAGAGAGATCTCTAAGTAACTGTAGCTAAATAGGTATTAATTAAACTATTAACTACCATGGAGAATCTGCGAGCTATAAATTGACTTCGTCCTAGACAAAGATGTTATGCCTTTTATCTTTTCTAAATCTTGGTAATTTTTCTTAGATTCTCTTTTATTTTGGTTTGTTGACCTTTCTCATGACCTCCTCACCCAGTACTTCCAAAGTCAGCTATGGTAGAATCTGAGGATGTAGTAAAAATTTCTATGTGCTTCTGAAATACAGGACCTCTACTCAATGCCTGATTTACAAATATCCCCTCTGCCTTAACCATCCAGCCACTCTAAGGCAGTGTGGCATTCACATGCACTGGCTTCATGCTGTTATGCCTGTAACAAGGAGAGAGATAAGTCATAAACAACCCACATTCTATATAAATATTAACAGCAAGTTTGTTTACAGCTTCATGATAACTGGTAAATAAGCATTCTTTCCAAGAAACACTTATCACTTGCTCTTCAAAAGGCCACTAAGCTACTAACTAAGAAGAGGATATAAAGAAGATCCAGAAAATCTGATCTTTTAAATATGATTTTAAATGTGTGTAAATCTTTAGTACTGAAATACAAAAAGGAAAGCTATTCATAAGTACAATCTTTAGACTCTGCATCAAAAAACTAAGTTTCTACTTAACCTCTCTTGACCTCAGATTCCTCCTCTGAGAAATAAAGCAGTTGAACTACCTGATCTGTTAATTCCCTGCTAAATCAACCACTGCGTGGTTGTATGACTGGTGGACACTAAAGGAGCTAAAGACAGCTGGATTTGCAGGTGCATTTGTCTCCCAGAATATAAAAATGGATTATTTTAGAAGATAGCCATGGTCGTTTTTTTTTTTTAAAAAAAAGATATTAACAAACACAGCTCTTGAAAAGTACATGAGTAACAGGACATAAAATGAAAAAAAAAACAAAAACCACCCAGGCTCAAGCACCTTATTGTGACATTGGTAAGTCAGTCATTAGCCTCCTTTTCACTCACCGATGAAAAATAATTTCATTAATTCATTTTCATCTATAAATTCAGTATATATGTCTTCAGATCCCTACTGCATGATCCTCTGGAAGGTGGGGGGGGGGAATAATGATTAACTGTAGTCTCCTCAGTTCTCAGATGCAAGGAAAATTAATCAGAAAGTGGATAAATCTATATAATATCTGTATTAGTTGTCTAGAGGTGCTGTAACAGAGCACCAAAAGGAGGGTGGCTTAAAACAACAGAAATTTATTGCCTCTCAGTTTGGGAAGCTGGAAGTCTGAAATCAAGGTGTCAGCAGGACCATAATCATTCTGACAGTCTGGGGAAAATTCTTTCTTGCCTCTTCCTAGCTCCTGGTGTTTGCCGGCAATCCTGTGTTCCTTGGCTTGTAGATGCATCACTCTAGGCCATCTGTTCCCTGTGTGTCTTCACATTGCATTCCTTCCGCATGCATCTATATCTAAATTTTCTCTTTTTATAAAGACACCAGTCATATTGCGATTAGGCCCTCATCTTAACCTAGTTAAATCTGCAAAGACCCTATTTCCAAATAAGGTCACATTCTAAGGTAGTGGGGGTTAGGAATTCAGCATATCTTTTTGGGGGTACACAATTCAATCCATAACAATACCTTTCCCCTTCCAAAAAAATTCAGTAAGGTCACCAAATTTAAGATTTTGTCAAGGATCAAGAACTGAAAGAAATGTCATGAAGTGTTTTCATCACTTGTATAGGCAAGATATTGCTTATTGGAACCATCAGGAAATTTAGAGATATTGATTAAGATGGATTTTTGTCTAGCTGGCTAAGTCAGTACCTTGGCAAATAAAATACTGTAGGAATACATATTCATAATAGCATGAATTTTTTTAGAGTTTACTAGTTTCCAAACATTGCTCTAAATGTTTGACCCATATACATTTAATCCCTCCCATAGAGCTACAATGTAAGCATCATTATTATTTTTATTATCCCCATTTTACAGTTGAGAAAACTTGAGGCATAAAGAGATTAAGTAATTTAAATCAAAGCCACACAACTATTAAGCGGCAAAACCAGGGTTTAAATCCAAGTAGTCTGGCCTCAAAAGCTGTGCTCTTAATCACTACAAATGGTCCCTGTATATACACTCTAGCGGTAAGGCAAGACATATCATCATGAGATGATTTAAAAACAAACAGTCTTTTGTGAAAATCAGAGATCAAAATGTTAAATAGAAAAAGTGAAGGACTGTACAGGTTATTTTTTAAAAGGCTAATTGGTTCACTTAGTAAAACGTTCCATTCCTTTTGGCTCTTTGAGCAAATTTTATTAAGTAAAGAAATTAAGCCTGACCAACATTTTTACATTAAAGATATTAAAAGCTCATAATGTTATGAAAGGATGCTAATTAGAAATAAGGATATCAAGTATGTGGGAAATAGACCAATAAGCTATTGGTATTTTAATATAAAGTTATTAAATATAATTTGCATAGAATCCCTATTTAACTGTAAATATAAACTATATTTTTAATTAAAAAACTTAACCTACATTTGTCTTAATAATGAAGAAATGTGTTTCCTAAAAATGTTAAGTAATTTTTTTTTTTCTTAGAGGATTTTTATTATCCTAGAAAACACAATCCTTTTGGCTGAAAATGTCTATCTAGCCCTCTTGGTAAAACTAAATTATTTTGAAACCTATTAGTTTCTTTTAAGATATAAACACAATTAAATATAAACATTACTATTTATTGATTTAAATATTCCTTTTAAATGCCTTAAAACTTACGTATCAATATAACATCAATGCTAAAACCAAAAAAAAGTCAAATCTTAAAATTGCAATTGCTACTCTGTTGAGTTTTTAGCTTGCTTAAAATTTCCACTTGGGCCATTATTTTAAAATAAATAAAAACATTTTAAGATATAAAAAGGTATAGCACTCATGTCTATCACATTAGAGTCAATTTTTTAGCTAATATACTTAAAGTTTACATCCCTGACTGAACTGAGAGTCCAAAATGCATCGATGACATATTTTTATAATTAACATTTCATCTCTGATTTCCTGATGCTGTTTTGTACACAATGCATTGCCAAATTTCTGTGTTTTAAGACCCATTTAGATTAAATTCAATTTTACTCATCCTTAAACGTCATTGTTTATTCTATGGTAAGTGGTATATTACTTTTCACTGTCAAACTATTATTATTTTTTCAGAAATGTTTTATAAGTAATTATAATTTATGTTAAAGAAATAATGTTCATAAATGGAAAGTAGTTCCATTTTGCACACAATAGCAATGCTATAGGCAAAGAGAGAAAACTTTCAATGACAATTGTCAATGAAAGAACTAGAGTATTACTGGCAGATATTATTTTTAGGAAGAGGAACAAGTCAAAGTCACCAAACTGGTCATGATATTTTTCTAACTGAATGCACATAATAAGAGATATCTGTAAAGAAACCATATTTTAAGCCCACAGGGCTTTTTGAATTATATTTTTAAAAAATACTTAATATTATACTCGGCAGATTTCTTTCAATAGCTCATTTTATGTATTATGACACTGCTAACTTTTTAAAACATGCAGGTGTCAAGAAAGTATTATAAAATGAAACAGACCATTGTGACATTAATACATACCCAGTTAAGAGAGTGAGTAAATTAGCTTCATTACTTAATCCCAAACAAGTACCATTTCACTTTATATCAGGAAAAATTTTTCTGTTTTATTAATGTTAAAGACATGAAGTAATCATGTTAATCTAGGCTTACTTATTATGTATGCTTTTATGTAAATAAAAAATATTTTAAAAAATAATAACTTTGCTCATAAGACAGTTTTCTGTCAACTAGAAATATTAAAAAGGTCAGCTTATTAAAATAAGATAAGGTAGCTGGTCTCGATATCATTTGAGGTTTTGGGTGTTTTATTTTTTCTAGAGCTGATAGCAGATATAGTCTGAAAATATGAACTGAAATAAATCTTAAAGTGTGTTGAATAGGAGGAGGGGAGAAGGGAAGCTATTGTTTTGTTTTTTATAAGAAAATTAATTAATGATGATATTACCAACATTAGCAGTTTAGCATTTTCAGGTAAGTAGTTTGGGAGTAGATTGCCAGTATGCAAAAAGGTTTTCATTAACACAGGTAAATCCAGGGCATTATAAAATTGAAATGAAGCATTATAAAGTTTAAATTAAAATGGACACCTTAAAAAAATTAGTTCTAATACCTTGTGCTTATTTTTCTGCTGCACAATTACTCAATTCTGGATCAAACGAGACAAACACACATGGATTTCATTTTCTACTAAAATGAGATGATTTTCATCCTTGCTCATGATGATTGTTAAACAAGTCAAAGCTTGCTCACATATGTAATGAGTGGCAAACTGCAGCCAAGATGTTTACTGCTTTCCTATGAGTGGCAGGATATTTTTCCTTTATAGAAATGCAGAACTTGTCTAGAGGCAGATTAGTAAATCTTGACTGCATGATCAGACTGAAGCCACAAAGTTCTTGTTCCTCTTTGGAAGTCAGGTTCTCAGGCAGAGTAGAAGATACAGAGAAAGGGTCTCTCACCTTTGTGTTGAAAGAAAGAAAAAAATACCAAATCATTTTGTTCTGTGTTTTTTTCAGGTGGTTTTCTATAAAACTTAAGTCTTCCTAATGTCCTTTTTCATTCTCAATTCCAAGCAGCAGTGGGAAAATTTCAAAATTTTCTATTTCAATATAATTTTCCAAAGATTTAGATTCTTATAAATCAAAGAGACTTGTCACTTGAAGTCATCCTACTTTCTCCAGGGTCAGCTGGTTCACATGATGAGAAATATCTGCTAAATAGCTCACTGCTGTAGCTACAACCTCTTCTTCAAAAAACTCAGCAAAATCTGACCTATTGCTTTCATGAAAATACTCTCATATTTTAGTTAATAAACACTGTTGCAAACCCTCTGCTTAGCCACAGAATTCGATATGTAGCAAGGGATTTATATGATCTTTGTCCAAATGATAACACAATTTTCAAAACATTATGGGATGACCTTGTCTTTATTTAATAAAATTAACCATTTTGTAGCATCATTCAAAATTGTTTCACTTCATCTACAAGAGGTTTTGGCATTAGCACCTCTCTGTGAAGATAGCAGTATGTTACAGCAACTTCAGATTCAAGAAGCTCGATGAACCTAGGCACAAGAACATAAAGAAAATTCTGTCAAGACACATTATAATCAGCTTCTCCAAACCAATTATAAAAAGAAGACCTAGTAACCAGAGAGAACAGTCTCATTACATGCAGAAAAAGAAAGGTGAGGATGACATCAGATTTCTCATCAGAAACAATGCATGTGAGAAAATCTTAAAGTGGTGAAAGGCAAAACTGTCAACCTAAAAAACCATAGTCACCAAACTATCTTGCAAAAATGAAGGCAGAATTCTTCACACATGAAAAAAGCCAAAAGATTTTATCAGCAATGGGCCCATATTACAGAAATAATAAAGGGAGTTCTTAGGTCAGAAGGAAAACGAGATGGAAATATGAATCTACACAAAGAAATAAAGAGCACTAGAAATCGTAACTCCACGGTTAAACATATAACAATATGTTTTCTATGTTTTCTGGGAAAATATTAAAAATAAAACCACTTAATCTTTCCAACCAAGGATATGACTGATATTATCAGTTGTTAGTAATAAATAACTGATATGACATAAGAAATTAGAGATTAGAGTTTTACAAGATTTATGTAAAAGAAACATTTCAAATAAAAAGTAATTTATTTTCCTACAAAGTAAACAAAGCAAATGAACAAAAAATCCTCCCATATATACTTTTATCTCTTATGACACATATATATCTAAACAGTAACATGGATTTTTAAAAAGGCCACTGGAGGGTGAAGAAATGACTCTATTTATTTTAATTCATTCGTTTTGCCACAAAAACTTACTTGATTTTTTGTTTCAGTCAGGATCTCAAAGACTTAGTGAGTGTTGTTGTTGTTGTTGTTATTGTTGTTTTTTCCACACGCTGGGTTTGTCAATTTTATCCAGTAATGGCTTCTATGCATTTTATTCTGGGGCACAAAATAAAACTGCAGTGCTAGGATAGATTAGTGAATCTGTCAAAATGGATGGAAGATCCATGTGTGCAGAACACAATTAAATAGCACTTCTGACTCAAAATGGATAAACTATTTGTGCAATTAACCCGGTCTCGGTAGCATACATCAACTCCATTTTCACACAGGGGCTTGTATAAAATTGACAACAAACTGCTTTTCTTCATAAAAGCCAAAAATATTATGTGGGAAACTTTTCATCCTTCAATTTTAGCAAAACAAAAGTATATTGTACTGGATTTCTTTCTTATTTTAACATCAGTATTTAATAAATATTTACTTTATATAGAGTAAGAATCCAAGGAGCCACAGGCAGCCCTTGCCCTGCAGAAGAAAATAGCATGCCTGCAGACTGCAGTCCCCGCCACGGCCACAAATACCGTTTCTACATGGATGGTCCACCACAGCCACTGCCACAGCTACTGCTGCCACAAGGGTGGCTCGCTGCCACAAGGGTGGCTCACTGCCACAGTAGCAGCTACAGCCACTGTTCAGGCAACCCACTGACCACATGACTTCACTGATACAAGGAGAAACACCAGCAGAGTCTGGAAAAAGAGAAGGAAGTCTCTCTCCTCTAATCCCACTCCAGAGTGATGAAGAAGCAACTGCTCTACCACATGCCCAGACATCAATGTAGAAGTGCTAGAAAAATGAAAAAAAAAAAAAAAAACCCACAGGAAAATATGACACCATCAAATGAATACAGTATTTCTCAATTACCAGACCCCACAGAGCAAGAATCCTTGAAATGACTGAAAAGGAATTCCAAGCAACAATCTTAAGGAAACTCAATAAGATATGAGAAGACTGAGTTAGACAGCACAAGGAAATGAGGAAAAAGTATCCAGGATATGAAGGAAGAAATTTACAGAGGGATTAATACCTTTAAAAGAATGTAGCACAACTCCTGGAACTAAAGAATTTCTTCAATGAAATAAAAAACACAACCAAGAATTTAACTAGCAAAAAAAAGTAGAGTATATTGTACTGGATTTCTTTCTAACTCAGTAGGTTAGAACAAGCAGAAGAAAGAATTTCTTCTGCCAAGGACACCACAGATGTGAGAGAGGCAGTTGCAGCCACCAGAGCCGCTGCTGCCCCTGCAAGGTAACCCGACTGCTGCTGCAGACACCACAGACACAATAGAGCAGTTGCAGCCTCCAGCACCACCGCCATCCCCACAAAGCTGCTGCGGACACCACAGATGTGAGGGAGGTGGTTGCAGCCACTGACACTGCAGCCACCCCCACAAGGTAACTCTGCTATCACTGAGGACACCA
This sequence comes from Cynocephalus volans, assembly GCF_027409185.1. Classification (NCBI taxonomy): domain Eukaryota; kingdom Metazoa; phylum Chordata; class Mammalia; order Dermoptera; family Cynocephalidae; genus Cynocephalus; species Cynocephalus volans. The sequence goes on along the minus strand of NC_084468.1, from coordinate 76,924,749 downwards.
CAGACTCAAGAGAGACAGCTGCTGCCATCCCCACAAAAAAACCCCACTGTTGCTGCAAACACCATGGATGCAATGGAGGCAATTGCAGCCTCCAGCACTGCTGCTGCCCTCTTGAGGTAACTCCTGCCACTAAGGACAGTGCGGACGCAAGGGAGGTGGTTGAAGCTGCTGGCGCTGCTGCCACCCCCACAAGGTAACCCTGCTACCACTGAGGACACCACAGATGCAAAGGAGGTGAGTGCAGTCACCAGCACTGCTGCTGTCCCCACGAGGTAAACCCCCCCCCCACTGCTGCAGACACCACAGATGTGAGGGAGGTGGTTGCTGCCAATGGTGCCACTACCACACCTGTGAGGTAACCCTGTTGCTGCCATGGACACTGCAGATGCCAGGAAGTCAGTTACCACCACTGACACCACTAGCACAGCAGTGAGGTAACCCTGCTCCTGCTGAGGACAATGTAGCTGCCTCGGACCTCTGTGGACAGCCAAGTAGGCAGTGGCTGCAACCACCACTGCTGCAGTTGCCACTAACATTGGCACCACCAAGCAGCCACCATTGTTGTATGAGCAGCCTGTCACCCCTGGAGCCACTGCAGCCATACTGGCAGCCTGACAAAACTACTGCCACCACAGGGGTGATCTGCTACTACAGCAGCAGCCACAGCAGCCACTACCACTGTGCGGGTGGACCACAAACCACAATTGAATTGACACAAGGAGGGTCACCAGTAGAGTCCAGGAAAGAAGAGTAATAGAAAAAGCAACTGCTCTACCAGATGACCAGACAACAATGTAGAGACACTAGAAATACAAAAAAACAAGCAGCCCATCAATGGAATAAAATAACTCTCAAGAACCAGACCCCATAGATCAGGAAACCCTTGAAATGACTGAAAAGGAATTCTGAGTAAAAATCTTAAGGAAACTCAATGAGATACAAGAAGACACAGTTAGACAAAAAAATGTACTGAGCAAAACTACTCAGGATATGCAGGATGAAATCTACAAAGAGATAAATACTTCAGAAAGAATAGAGCAGAACTCATGGAACTGAAGGAGTCATTCAACAAACTAAAAAACACAACTGAGATCTTAAGCAGCAGGTTAGAGCAAGCAGAAGAAATAATTCCTAATCTCCAGGACAATCTCTTCAAAATAACACAGGCAGACCAAAAAACAAAAAAGAATTTTAAAAATTATGAAAATCTAAACAAGATAGCAGATAACCTTAAGGGCATAAACATCCAAATCATCGGCATTCCTAAAGGGGAGAAGAAAGAAAAAGGTATTGAAAACATATTCAACAAAATAATAGGGGAAAACTTTCCAGGTTTAAGGAGAGACACAGAACTTCAGATCCAGGAGGCTCAAAGACCTCAAATAGACTCAATCCAAACAAGTCCTCTCTGAGGCACATTATAGTCAAACTGGCAAGGCTCAAAGACAAAGAGAGAATCCTAAAAACAGCAAGAGAAAAGCATCATGTCACCTATAAGGGAGCCTCCATCAGACTAACAGCAGACTTCTCAACAGAAACTCTACAGGCCTGAAGGGAATGGATAATATATTCAAAATACTAAAAGAAAAAAACTGCCAGCCAAGAATATTATACCCAGCAAGGCTATCATTCAGAAATGAAAGAGAAATAGTATAATTCCCAGACAAACAAAACCTATGAGAGTTTACCACCACATGATCAGCCCAATAAGAAATCCTCAAGAGAGTACTGCGCCTGGAACCCCAAAGATGATAATCACTACTATGAATACACAAAAAAGAACAAAATGCACTGGTAGAACAAAAATGCAAATGAGAAAGAGAAAGAAACTGTATCTTACCATCTCCAAAAACTGACAAACAATAACAGGGAAAGAAAGAAACAAAAGATATTTAAAACATCCAAATGAAAATCTTAAAATGCCAGAAGTAAGACAATACCTTTCAGTAACAACCCTAATTGTAAGTGGATTAAATTCCCCACTGAAAATACACAGACTGTCTGATTGGGTTAGAAAGACAGACCCAACTATATGCTGTCTACAAGAGACTCATCTCACTCATAAAGACACAAACAGACTAAGAGTGAAGGCACGGAAAAAGATATACCACACAAATAGAAATCAAAAATGAGCAGGAATAGCATAGAAGACATAACAATCATAAATATATAAGCACCCACCATCAGAGCATCCAGATATATAAAGCAACACTATTAGACCTAAGGAAAGAGACAGAGCCAAATACAGTAACAGTTGAGGACATGTACACCCCTCTCTCACACCGGACAGATCATCTAGGCAACAAATCAACAGAGAAACACAAGATTTAAATCACAGTTTAGAGCAATTGGCCTTGGCAAATATCTACAGAACATTTCATCCAACAACCACAGGATATGCATTCTTCTCATCAGCACATGGAACATTCTCCAGGATAGACAACATGTTAGGTCACAAATCAAGCCTCAACAAATTTAAAGAAGCTGAAATCATTTCAAGTATCTTCTCAGACCACAATGGATTAAAACTAGAAATTCATAACAAGCAAAACTCTGGAAAGTATACAAACACATGGAAATTAAACAGCATGCTACTGAACATGGATCCAAGGAGAAATTAAATAGGAAATCAAAAAATTTCTCAAAACTAATGAAAATAAAGACACATCATACCAAAACCTGTGGAATGCTGCAAAAGCAGTTCTAAGAGGGAATTTTATTGCAATAAATGCTTACATCAAAAGAATACAAAGGTTTCAAATAAACAACCTAAAGCTACACCTAAAGGAACTAGAAAAACAAGAACAATCTAATCTCAAAATTAGTAGATGGAAAGAAATAATTAAGATCATGGAAGAACTAAATAAAATAGAAACCCAAAAAAGATACAAAAGATCAATGAAACAAAAAGCTGAGTTTTTGAGAAAATAAACAAAACAGACAAACCATTAGCTAGGCTCACTAAAAAAAAGAACAGAGAAGACTCAAATAACAAAAATTAGAAATTAAAAAGAAGACATTACAACAGATACCACAGAAATACAAAGAATCATTAGAGACTATTATAAATAGCTACACAACAACAAATATGAAAACCCAGAGGAACTGGATGAATTTCTGGACACATACAAACTACCAAGACTGAATCAGGAAGAAATAAAAAACATGAAGAGACCAATAACAAGCAATGAGATCAAAGCAGTAAACAGCAGTCTCCCAACAAAGAAAAGCCCAAGACTGGATGGTTTTACTGCTGAATTCTACCAAACCTTTCAATAGGAGTTAATACCAATTATCTTCAAACTATTCCAAAAATTAAAACAGGAGCCATTCTCCCAAACTCATTTTATGAGGCCAGCATTACTCTGATACCAAAACCAGACAAATCTACAACAAAAAAAGAAAACTACAGGCCAGTATCTCTGATGAACATAGATGCAAAAATCCTCAACAAAATATTAGCAATCAGAATACAGCAACACATCAAAAAAATTATACACCACGATCAAGTGGTATTCATCCCAGGGATGCAAGGATGGTTCAACATACACAAGTCAATAAGTGTGAAACAAATCAAGTGGAAAAAAACACATGATTATCTCAATAGATGCAGAAAAAGCATTTGACAAAATTCAACATCCTTTCATGATAAAGACTCTCAACAAATTATGTACAGAAGGAAAGTATCTCTACACAATAAAAGCCATATACAACCAACCTGCCACCAATATCATCCTGAATGGGGAAAAGCTGAAAGCTTTTTCCTTAAGAACAGGAAAATGAGAAGGATATTCACTCTCACCACTCCTGTTTAACATAGTATTGGAAGTACTAGCCAGAGCATTAAGGCAAGGGAAAGAAATAAAAGGCATCCACACTGGAAAAGACAAAGTCAAACTGTCCCTGTTTGCAGATGACACAATCCTATATATAGAAAAACCTAAGGATTCTACCAAAAAAAACCTCTTAGAGCTGATAAATGATTTCAGTAACATTGCAGGATACAAAATCAAAATATAAAAATCAGTAGCATTTTTACACTCCAGCAATAAACTAGCAGAAACAGAAATCAAGAAAGCAAGGCCATTTACAATAGTCACCAAAAAAAAAAAAAAAATGAAATACCAAGGAATCAACTTAACCAAGGAGGTGAAAGATCTCTACAATGAGAACTACAAATTGCTGCTGAAAGCAATTAAAGAGAACACATAAAGATGGAAAGACATTCTATGCTCCTGGGTTAGAGGAATTATAACATTGTGAAAATGTACATATTACTCAAAGTGATCTACAGATTCAATGCAATCCCCATCAAAATACCAATGATATTCCTCACAGAAATAGAAAAAACAATCCTAACATTCATATGGAATAAGAAAAGACCCCAAATTGCCAAAGCAATCTTGAACAAAAAATAAATAAAGGAATAAAGCTGGAAGCATAACACTACCTGATTTCAAATTATGCAACAAAACTATGGTAACTAAAACAGCACGATATATTGGCATAAAAACAGACACTTAGACAAATGGAACAGAATAGAGAGCCCAGAAATCAACCTACATACTCACAGCCAACTGATCTTTCACAAAGGCAACAAAAACAAACATTGGGGAAAAGACTGCCTCTTCAATAAATGGTGCTGTGAAAACTGGACATCCATATTTAGAAGAATGAAACTAGACCCCTACTTCTTGCCATATACCAAAATCTACTCAAAATGGATTAAAGATTTAAATATAAGACCTGAAACTATAAAACTCCTAAAAGAAAACATTGGTGAAACACTTCAGGAAGTAGGACTGGGCAAATACTTTTTGAATAAGACCCCAAAGCACAGGCAACAAAAGAAAAAATAAACAAATGGAATTATATCAAACTAAAAAGCTTCCACACAGCAATAGAAACAATTAATGGAGCAAAAAGACAACCTACAGAGTGGGAGAAAATATTTGCAAACTATGCATACAACAAGGGATTAACATCCAGAATATACAAGGAACTTAAACAACTCAGCAGTAAAAAAAAAAAAAAAAAAAAACCTTATTAAAAATGGTCAAAGGAGCTGAATAGGTGTTTCTAAAAGGAAGATATACAAATGGCCAACAGACACATGAAAAAATGCTCAACATCACTCAGCATCACGGAAATGCAAATCAAAACCACACTGAGATATTATCTCATGCCATTATCAAAAAGACAGAGAATAACAAATGCTGGTGTATTAGTCCATTTCTGTTGCTTATAACAAAATACACAGAACTGGGAACTTTGTAAGAAAATGAAATTTGTTGTTTACAGTTTCAGAGGCTAGGAAGTCCAAAGACCAGGGAACACATCTGGTTCTCCTTTGGTGGTGGATTTACAGCAATGCAGAGGTCTCACATGGCAGAAAAATGGTGGAGCAGAGAGAGCAGAAACCAACCTCCTCACTTACTCTTATTAAAACCCTCAGAACCACGCCCATGACCGCCATTTTTAATCCATTCATTATGGCATCATCCTACAATCTAATCTTCTCTTCATGGCCCCACCTTTCAACTAACATAATAGATTTCCCACCCTCAACAGTTACAGTGGGGATCAAGTTGTTGGTGGCACATTCAACCCAAGGCAGCTGGTGAGGATATGGCAAAAGGGGAACCCTCCTGCGCAGTTGGTGGGACTGTAAATTGGTGCAGCCATTATGGAAAATGGTATGGAGGCTCCTCAAACAACTACAGATAGAATGCCATATGATCCAGCAATTCCACTGCTGGCTATATACCCAAAGGAATGGAAGTCATTATGTCGAAGGGATGCCTGTACTCCCATGTTTATTGCACCTCTATTTATAACAGCCAAAAGTTGGAACCAACCTAAATGTCCATCAATGAACGACTAGATAAGGAAAATGTGGCATACATACACAATGGAATACTACTTTGCCATAAAAAGGAATGAAATTCTGCCACTCGCAGCAACATGGATGAACTTTGAGAAAATTATAAGTGAAATAAGCCAGGCACAGAAAGAGAAATACTGCATATCCTCATTCATAAGTGGGAGCGGAAGGAAGGAAGGATGGAAGGAAGGAAGGAAGGAAGGAAGGAAGGAAGGAAGGAAGGAAGGAAGGAAGGAAGGAAGGAAGGAAGGAAGGAAGGAAGGAAGGAAGGAAGAAAGGAAACAACAATCACAGTAATTCATTGAACTTTCAGAAGGAGAGAATGGAACTGAGGCCACCAGAGGTGGGAAAGAGGGAGAAAAAGGGTGGGTTAGTGAAAAATTGAGAAAGGACCATAAAACAGGATTACATTGTGTAATGTTGAATATACTGATTATCCTGATTTGAGCATCACACATTGCACACAGGTATTAATATTCAATGCTGCATCCCACAGATATGTACAATCAATTATGTTTCAACAAAAAAATAAGATAAATAAATGTTAAGAAAAAAGAATAAGAATCCAGTTATACAATAAAAACAAGTAATTATATAATAAAAATGAAAGAATTTATCTTCCATAGTTTAAGTGCTCACAATGTGAATGTAAAGGCTATGCATCAGTTAACGCTTTATTAGAAGTTGCAGATTTCACATAATAATTTTGGGGAAGTTATATTTATTATTATGTTCTGGGAACAAACACACACTAAAATTAATCAACTCTAAGTACCAACAGAATTTGCTGATGAATGTCTTTGCAAAGGAGATCATTAGTCTTGCTTTTCTAGTGAGCCTTTCTCATCATGTGCATTATTTAATATTAATTTATGAAAAGAGCAAATATAACACTATAAATTAAAATTAAATTGTTATGCACTCTTGCTAGTAGAGAAGCAGCTTTCTATAATGGCCTTGAATAAGAATAAATTGAAATATAAGATTTATTAAATTAGAGAATAATACTTTCCCATTAAAAATTGATTTCAAGTTTGTTACATTTTTTTAGTCCAATTGAAACTAAATATTTTTGTTATAGGCTTACTGGAATATTTGCAGTATAATATTTACACACAGTAGTGGCTTCAAATAGACTGACATCATGTCACTATGTTACCTGGAAAAGATATTGCTGAAAAGTTGTTATTATTAAAGAAGAAAGCAAATTAATTATCTTTAGTTTTTGAAGTCAAAGAAGTAGTGATGAAAGGGACTTCTACCACTATATTTATAAGTAATGAAACTGAACTCTAGAGAGATTCCACATCTCCTTCAAGGTCATATAGGCAGTTGGGATTAAAGCAGGTCCACAATATAGATCTCCAATGTCTCAAGCAGAGCCATTTCTTTTAAAGAATTGTTTGTGCTCATCAATGCTGGAAGACCAGGTGCTATTGACATTTTCAGCATTCCAATTTTTCATTCTGCAGGCCTCTCCCACCATATGTAGGACATTTAGCACTCCTATTCCAAGCCCATTAAATGCAAGTAGCACCCACACATTGCTAAATGCCTTCTAGGAAGACAATACTGCCCTGATTGAGAAACACCACATTTTTCAGAAATTCATGCATTAGGAGCAAATGATGAAAAACAAGTCTTCCAACATATCTCATGACATTCTTCTTTATTTCAGTCCTTAATTCCCAAAGTATCTTGTGGCTTTTCTTGAAGCTAGATGGAGAGCTTCTTTCTGGACTTTACATTCCAATTGCCAATATGTGTTCAAAAAAGAAAAATGAACACTACTGAGAAGTTCTCATAAGTTAAGACACCATTATTATTCCCTTTTATTTTTATTTTTTTATGGTTTTTATTTTTATTTTTCTGTCTTTCTGTGACCGGCCGCACCGCGCTCAGCCAGTGAGCGCACCGGCCATCCTTATGTAGGATTCGAACCCGCAGGGGAGCACTGCTGCGCTCCCAGCGCCACGCTCTCCCGAGTGCGCCATAGGGTCGGCCCTTTTTTTTTTTTTTTTTTAAGATGACTGGTAAGGGGATCTTAACCCTTGACTTGGTGTTGTCAGCACCACGCTCTCCCAAGTGAGCCAACAGGTTATCCCTATATAGGGATCCAAACCCATGGCCTTGGTGTTATCAGCGCCACACTCTCCCAAGTGAGCCATGGGCTGGCCCATTATTCCCTTTTATTTTTATGCTTCCTGTGGATTTTTATGCCTGTGGTGGATTTGTTAAGGAACACATATAAAATGTTAAGTCAAGTACTCTTAATGGTTCTAATAGACATCTTAAGTAAATGAGTTAAAGTTTACACATGTTAGAGATCTAGTCTTATCCTTTAAGTTTTATTAGTCCTCAGTGAATAAGCTAATTCAAATAATAAAATATTCCTGTATAATTATGTAAGGAAATTATAAAGTCATTCAGTTTGACTAAAAAAATGTGAAAATTACTATATATATTTGTGTGTGTGTGTGTGTGTGTGTGTGTGTGTGTGTGTGTGTGTGTGTATTTTAACCAAGCATGTACTGTTTACTATGTGCAAGGCATGGTTTTAAGCACTGTACATATATTAATTTATTAATATACGGACATTAATTAATTAATATATGTACATTAATTCACTTAATCCTCATGTCAATCCTAAGAGACAAGTCTTATTAGTATCCTTATTCTACAGATGGGGAAATGGAGAGTAAGATCACATAACTAGTAGGTGGCAGAATGAGAATTCCAACCTGGGCAGTCAGAATCCACAGCGCACGTTCTTTACCACCTCACTACTCTCACTCTCTACAACACAAGGATTATACGGGGACAGAACATTGTGAAAACTCAGTTTAGGATTCTGGCCAAGCAGGTGAAATTCCAAAGTGGCCACTTGCCAATCAGATGTTGTTTTGCTGCATCTGAAGTAACAAGGGCTCTACATATCTTTTTGTGGGACTTTCATTACAATCTGATTCTCCCAGACCTTGGTCTTTTAATCTCAAATATTCAAGGGGAAAAAAATAGGTTAACTAAAAGAACTATATATTTGCCATCTCATTTGTATAAGATGGTTTAGCTTTTGGGAACTTTTATTTTTAACAGTAAAGCTTGAACAATAAAAAGTAGCAGAAATTCCTTTTTTCTTAATTAACAATCCTAATTCACGTTTTAGGAAAACCCTGTTTAGATATTCCATATCCTCTTTCTATCAACTAGCAATTTGAGCAATCTCCAATAGGGATAAAGGATAGTGAAACAAGAAACCTTGAGCACACTTCTAGTTCCAGAGAAACTTTTCTTTTAGATTGAGCTTTTATGTGTCTAAATAAAATTAGTTCTTCCTTCTGGAAGCCAGATAATTATCTTTGCTCCCTGGAAATAATCACAATTTTGTATTCTTTTACACATACGATTCCTCTTTAATTATAATCCATCAAAATTTTATTGTGGGTATATGAGTAGGATTCCATTTTGAATGATATAATAAGCATTAATCTTATATTTACAACTCCTAAAATAGTGCCTGGAACATAGGAGTTACTTAATAGTTGCTGAATGAATAAATAACAGTAGAGTGGTAAAGGGAAGAGAGAAATTGGCCATTGTGTATGGATCAAAATACACAAACAAGTAAAATATATTTGTATACTGTTATCATATTTATCACCTTTTAAACTGGTTTCATAAAAAATTGAATTCTGGGGGCTGGCCAGTTAGCTAAGTTGGTTAGAACATGGTGCTGATAACACTAAAGTCCAGGGCTCAATCCCTGAACCAGCCAGCTGTCAAAAAAAGAAAAAAAAAAAAAATTCTGGTAGGTGACGTTAGATTTTAAATTTCTATTTTAGGGGAAAGGGGCAATAATGAACATGAAAAGATCATATATTCTATAATATTGATGAATAATGAAAGCTTTTTGTGTTCTAACACTTTATATCAAGTAACATTGTACCTCAGGCAATACTATTCTGTGCACACTTTTACATTAAAGAAATGCTATTTCCTTCTAAAATTTCAGCATCAACATAAACTAACATGTCAAAGTGAGAACTCAATCTTTGTTGCTGATTGATTTTCACTGACTGACAATATATTAGCCATTGCATATCCAAGCCAAATATACATTAAAATGGTCTTTGCTTTAAAAACCTTAGGCTGTACTTGGGTAAATAGTAACTGAAATTGGGAGAAATGATTGTGAAAGCAGGCAATGTCAAAATGAGAAAATATAAAATTTTACTTCTTCAGTATTTTTGCTAGAGCCAGCTTTTACTAATACTTACCCAAACCATCTGTTATTTGCCACCAAGCATCCATTCCCCGTCTTGAAATATGAAGGAATGGTAACTCAAATTTTTGTGAAAATCACCCCTCTCCCTTTTTTAGCCATTCTATTTAGAACAGACTGTCCTGACCTAAGCTTGAGAGCTATGGGCCCTAATTGGGTTAAGCCAGGCAGTGTGACCCACCTGCTGGCCACAATTCAGGCCTAGGTACACACATAAATAATCAGAATCAATAAGGTATGAGGAGATATTTGCTGGAGGTGGGTTTGATGATATGACAACATAGGTCTTAGAGCTGTACAATAACTTTCTGTGATGACAGGAGCCAGCCTGGGGATGAAGCTGACTGACACAGAATGCTGACTTCAAAGATGAACCCTACGAGCATGGTCAGAGTCCTGAGTCAAGCCACAACTAAAGCCAGGCTTACCTCTGGGCTGTTGAGTCTAGTGCTCAATAAATGGTCTCATTCCTTTTAAGCCACTATCGGTTGGATTATGACATTTGCATTATAAATAGTCATAACAAGTACAACATCCCAAGCCAGGCTACTTTTCAAGCAGAAGCTTGATGTGAAGAAAATGTGATGGTCATTCTAAAGTATTCTGTAAAATCAGATGGTAGAACAATCGCTAGAGTTGAGAAGTACCGGTTCTAATCATATAATTGTGCTGTTATTTTTTTTGAAAAATGCTTTGACTTGCTGCTTTGAAAAGAACTAAAATGGACATAGTTGTTTGATTTAAGGTCCGAAATTATATGGTGTTTTTTCAAAATTACCTGACTTTGAAATACATTCAAAGTAATTGGATAGAATAAATGCTTAATCCTTTGCACTACAAAGTCAAGAAATTGAATTATGTTTCTATGGATCTATGATTTCCAACAGTAGGAGAACTTACCCTAGGCCTAGCCCTCTGAGATGCCTAAAATATGTTAAAAAAAAAAAAAAAAAAGAAAAGAAAAAAGAAAGAAAGAAAAGTAACTCAAGGTGACAACTGAGTGTCCTACTTTTCACTTTTTAAGAGGTAGTGATGTTTCAAGATTGCAGAATGGAGCTTGTCACTTCTGATTATGTTTAAATCCAGTTCTTTTACTTGAAAATGAAATTAGAGAGGATTAGGTTAGTACTAAAATTTTTTTAATGAAATTTATGATTTACAGTGAAAAAATTAAATCTTAATATAATGCTAACTTTCAAGGTGATTGATTTGGAATGTGCTTCATATGTTCCTCTTTCTCTCCACACCATTTTTCTCCATTGCCATAGTTAAAGTCCAGCACAGGAACAAGGGGATCACGCAGGGTAGTCAATGGGTTTCCCTTTCTCCTTTTCCCTTTCAATTCCCCTTTTGTTCTTATTTGTATTCTTTTTTCCCCGTTTCCCTCATTTTCCCACTCTCCCTCCCTTTCCTTGATCTCTCCAGTTCCTTTGGTCAAAGAGGGGGAAGCAGAATTACTATCTGGGAATAGTGATATGCAATGATGGAGGAAGAGATTCCCTCTTTCTTCATCATCTTCACCGAGTTTTGCCACCATTAAAAGCTACTAGCTTAGTCTGCATTTACCACTCTTATATTTTCATCTCTCGTTATCTTTAATATTTTTACATTGCACAATATTATGTGCATACAGAAAAGCACATAACACATACGTGCAATTTACTTATTGCAATTAACTCTTCAACTAACTGTGCTCTGGATTCTGCCCCTTTCCCTCTAATGACCCTGTTCTGACAAGCATTACTGTGACTTAATGGTAATTACTGTATTTATTATATTTTATTTTTGAGAATTCTAATTCCTTTTCAAATCTGCTTGATCTTTTCTTTTTTTTTTAGTCTCCTACTCCTTGCTCATATTTTAAAGTCTGAGCTTTATTTAAACTAAACTTTGCTATTTTTACATTCTGTACCTAATAATTCCAATAACTGAAGTCTGAGTGAGCCTGATTTTGCTTCCAGCTGTTTCTGCTAGCTCTCATTACAGTGCTTTGTGAGCTCTTGTTCTGTGTGAACTCTGATTCTCTGGAATTTTTATTCATGGGAATTCTTTGGGTTGAAGGTGGATTCCTTCAGAGATTTGTGTTTACTCCTACCAATCTCCTGTAAGCACTACCACTTTAAATTAAATACTCAGCTTGACAGTTTGGGGACCACACAGATAGAGTAAACTCATATTGCAAACCTATGTGAGGTTAGGCTTCCATTTACAAATACCCAGAAAAGATGTTTTTATTCCTCCCACTCAATGCCAGGGTCAAGACAGGAAAGTTCTCTTGCTGCTCCCCCTGTACCGCAAATTTATTTCTAATTCCCTTTCACTAAAGACGTAGTCTTTTGTAGTACCAACTTTATGGGGATTTCCTATTTGAATCCCCATCTTGAACTGCCTCTAAGTTATAGCTCCTCTGTGACTTCCACAGCCAACAAAACAGAGCCTGAAAGTTATCAGGATTGGGGATTGGGCAGATACCCTTCAGCCAAAAACCAGGTGTTTGGGTATTCACTCATCTCCTAAGAGTCTCACTTTTTTGGTGATTGTTTAATTTTTAAAAAATAATAATAATAAAAGTAAACTTTTACAGAGAAGTGCAAATATTCCAAGTACATGTGAAAGCTTGATGAATTTTTGACGAACTAAACACATCTAGATCAAGAAAAAAATATATTACCAGTCCCCAGAAGCCCCCTTCAATCTTTTGCAGCCACTAACTCTATCAAGAATAATTATATTCTGACTTCTAATGATAGATAAGTTGCATGTTTTTCTATTTTACATATATGGCAAGGATTCTCACTTTTACTTCATTTATTTTAATATGTGCAGATTCTATACTTTTTTATCAGCTCCGTGATGAATTAAAAAATGATAGGCTTTTCTTACATTTTATCCAAGATTTTGAGTTGTTTTCAGCACCAGGGTCATTTAAGGAATCTAATCTTCCATACTGGAGGGCAATGAATTTTTCAATATCAAATCTGGCAGTCTTTTTAGTCCTCCTCTTCTGCCCTCTATGTATCACTTTTTTTTTCTTGAAATGCACTCTTCCCTGGCTTCAGTGATGCTGCACTCAGAGATTTTTCTCCTAGCTCTCTGACTTTTATTAAGTGATTCTTCAGTGTAATTATTTGAATAAATGATGTTCTCCCACTCCTTTATTATAAAATCCTTGAGAACAGAACTTTTATCTTAATCATATACATAGTGATGATTCATTCAGTCAACCAATATTTATTGAATATGTTCTATGTGCCAGGCCCGTTCAGGGACTGGCTATACAAAAATTGCCAAGGCATTTAAGGTCCCTGTTGTCTCCAAGTTTAAATTTGTTAGGGCACATTGTAGGTGTTAAAAAAAGTGTTAGCTAAACAAATGAATCATCCAATGAAGAGTAGCAATAGGAAAGAAGGAAAGAGGGAAATTGTCAGCCACAAAAGAGGGTAAGGTTACATTTAGAGGAACTGCAGTCAAAAGGACTCTCGAGAGAGAGAGTTAAAATAAGCTGCCTAAGGAGGGTATTCTTGAACTAAATCTAGATTCAGAGTGTCAGATAGCATCCATAATGAGAATAAGTTGGCTTAACTGGAGTCAAGAAGTCTAGAAATAGGAAGCTAAACAACCCCCAACGACACTTGCACTATTCTTGAATATCTTGCTTTTTATTACAGCTCTGTTATATGTATGAATCTCATTTAAGAGCTTTGACAAATAAGTTAAGATGCTGACAAAGACTTTGAGGAGTGTGTTCCAGCCTCCTCCTTCTCCAAGCTTCTCCCTCAAGAACAGGGTCCTGCTCATCTCTCTCTTCATTTCAATCTCACTCTCTTATTCTTACTTCTTCAAACATTTACACTTTTGCTTCTCTGCTTATGCGTGTCTTCTCATTCTCCAGTTTTTTTTCCTAGGCTCTCTTTGGTGTCTACTTTTCCTCTCCATATTTTCTTATGTATATTCCTCCTCCTTTCTCCCTTCCAATTAGTCCTGTTATCTGTCTTGGTCATCTCCTTAATTATGTTAAAAGTTCCATTCTTGGCATTTTTACTTCTTACATTCTTCTTCAGTGATCATGTCCAATTTCAAGATTTAAACTAACAACTCAATGTGGCTGAGTTTCAAATCTGTATATCCGGCTCCAACCTTTTTTTCTCTTTTAGTCAATTTTAGTCCATTGCTCCTAATCATCAGTTGTTTATAAACCCCTGAACATATTGGTTGAATTCCAATGTTCTGTGTAATGTCATAAAAGCTCATAGCACAGCAACCGTTTCACCAGCATTTACTAGGTAGATGGCTCTTTTTTTGTGCCAAGTATCATTCTGGCAATTGACAAAGGCTAGCATTTTCATAATCTGTGTTCCTATCCCCCACAAATCACAACATAGAATTTTGTGCTTGTTTTAATCCACAATGCCTTGACTTTCATAAGAAACCCTTAAAGGAATACTATGATTTTTGAAGTAATTCTGTTCATATTTATAGTGTGCATTGCAAAATAGAATTTATTAAAGTGAAAAAGTATAAGCTTTTGCTAAATGAGCTGTATTTTAATAGTACTCTAAATGATATTTATTTACTATAAGTATGAAATTCGAAAGAATAAGAGAAAATTGACCCTAAGTCCTAAAAATGCTAAAGATGTTGTTGAAATAAACTTTCCTGATTATTTAATATATGCACTAAACCACTCTGTTACCCTTAGGTTTCAACAAATTGTTTAATCCTTAAAATTCTATGAAGATAAAATAGTCTGTCTACTAAAACTTTATAGATACCTTCAAAAGTTTTTGCAGAAACCTTTAGAAGAAGGGCAATGAAATAAGTTTCTGGTAAATAAGTAAATTTATTAAATTTAGTGAATTGGTCATTTGGCTAGTTGATTCCTGACATACTGACCTATGTTAACAGATAAACTTAGGCACAATAAAATTTTAATGAGTTTATTTGAGCAGTCAGTAACTCATGAATCAAGCAGCACCAAATCACTACAGTGTGGGCTCCCCCAAGGGGGCACAAAAAGGAAATTTTTATAAGGTGTTTGTGGAAGCAAGACAAAGAAACTATTTGAGTGGTAAAGGGAGAGTCCCTAGTTACAGGCTAGTTGGCAGTTTCTGATTCGTTAAATTACTCTGATTTGGCCTTCAGTTTGCTTATCTAGGAACCCAGAATGCCGGAGCTGTTTCAGTTTCACAGCCTCTCAATTAACTTTTTTAACACCTAGAATTGGCAGACAGAGGAAGACCACGCTGTTTAGCTTCCCCAAACTACCTTGGATCACAGAATTAGATGAGGTCAGGAAACTTGCTAGAGAGGATTTGCCATGACCAAAGGATACAATGGGCAGGTCTGTTTGAAGGGCTGTAGTCTAGATGGAGTCAAATGGGACTTACAGCACCAACAAGAGCTAAGGTGAGGCTGCATCATCTAGCAGTCACTAAAGGCCCATGACCCAGGCAGTGAGATGCCAACCCACTACAGAGACCAGGCTCAGTCTTTAAGGGTAAAGGTCAGCAGGGCAAGTATACAACCAGGAAGACCACAGACATTGCTCTAAAAACCAGAGAAGACAGAGAGTTCAAGGACAGCACCTGAACCTGAGGATTTTGCCTTCATGGCAATGCTGAGAGGTTGAGAAAGCAGTTTACTCCTTTTCCGTACACTCACATGCTACCTTGAGGAGAAAACTAGGGGAATGGATGAGCCATTTGAAACACCAAACAATTTTATTGGAGAAGCTGAACACCACCCAAGAAGGGCTATATAAATCATCAGAGTGTTCTAAGGTTGAAGAGAGGTTAGATATTTACATTTCTTCCCCCAATTACAAACCAGAATGTTGGCTCCTAGGAAGCCAGATTAGTCATAGACAAAATAAGGAAATTACATTTCCCTTCATATGTCCAAATTGTGGTATGAGTTAAGATTTATGACCTTGCTGTGTTTATTCTTCAAGTACTCTTTATCATTTACAAGTGGTCTTCAAAAGTTTGCGGAAAGATTCATATTATCTTTTATTTCTCCACAAACTTTTTGAACTACCTTCATTTTTTTTATCTTCTTGATCTGTCAAAGACAGACTATGTTAAATAATTCCATTATCTTTGTGTTTCTATTGTGAAAGTTGTCAATCAAAATGGAGTCACTTATGGTTAAAAAAAAAAAAAAAAAACTTGACAAAATAGAGCTGGGGAAGGCCATAAAGGGAGGATTCTCATGCACAAATCCCGGATAAAAATTATCACAAAGGACTCTGCAAAACCACAGCCCTGCACAAAACCCATTGCAACCTTACATAAAAAATACTTCAGCAAAGACATCTGCCCAGCAACTGTCTGTCCAACCCTGGACTGACACCTTGTTATCTTGGTAAGATAATTATCCCAAAACAATTGTGTGATCCTCCATCATTTTTCCTTTAAAATCCTTTGTCTTTTTTTACCTCCCTGAATATGCACATAGTTTACTATGGTAGGCGTATTCCTATTTCAATGTTGTATTCCCAATTAAACTTATTTTTCTTTTACAGAGCCTCTCTCTGTTTTTTATTAAGGTTAATTTAACACTATCAATTTATCCTTGTATGACTACTAATTTTTACTTTATCCCTATGTGTTGTGTTATTTATAACGCAGCTCTATTATTATTTTTTTGCCTATCATTAATATAAAAGATAACCACTTTTGTCCAACTTGCTTTTTGCCCAAAATTCTACTTGGTTAGGATATTGCCATTCCTAACTTTCAGTTTGTTTGTTCTTTACTTTAAAATGTTCTGTGACCTTTTGTTTCAGATATATGCCTTGTAAACACATAAACGTCACTTTTCTTTGAGTTAATCCTAAAAAATTAGGCTAACTAATTATATTCTCACTATTTTCATTAAAAACATTATCATGCTTTTATTTTTCCAGTTCATTCTGGGTCTGTCTTAATATAATCTGGGATTTCTATACTCAGACAATATTGCTAAAGCATCATCGTGCCTTATATTTTTAGAGCTGCTTCTTTAAAAATTATTTTCCTTATATTTTCATAGTTTGCATTTCTTATTTATATATTTTATAAGTTTTATAGCTGTACAGAATTTACAATTATTTAGACATCTATATTTAAGTGATTTCAAAGCTAATCACCTATCTTTTACAGGGCTAACAGATTCTTTTATTTTTAATTTTGAATCTACTAGTCAACTTATCTTTGGGATTTTTTGTTTGCTTTTTGTTTTTTTTTAATTTGATATAGATGACATGGGTGATATGGTCAATTGCTAAACTCTTGCATAATAGAGGATGATTTTGGGGGGTGAATATTGAATCATTTCCTTCCAGCTCTTTTCCCTTAAAATCATATGTTCAATTTCTTTTAGCACTTTTAGCTTGAAAGAAACCTTAAGACAAACTGATTTTGTGTGTGTGTGTGTAACTTTTTCTGACTGGACGTATTTATTTGTTTTGGGCAGCTAGCTGGTACAAGGATCGATCCCAGGACCTTGGTATTATTAACACCACGCTCTATCCAGCTGAGCTAACTGGCCAGCCCTGTTTTGATAGTTTTAAATGTACAATCTCTCTCCACTAATATTTCCTGCTATTCAGTAATCAGTAGTCAATACTCCAGTTTCCTACTCCTATTTTCAGCTCGAGCATATGATGGAATTTAATTTTTATTATTGCAAATTCAGAGTTTGGGTCTTTCCGTCATCTCATCACTTTCATTCTGTGACCTTCTTTTCTGAATTATGGGAAAATGTCTCGAGTTTATTATGAAAATAAGTGATTTAATATTATAAAATGTCAATTCTGCTCTTTACAATCTCCAGTGATGACTTTAATTCTAATACTATATTTTTACTTTCCTGGAAAATTGCTCATTTTGGTTAACTCACCGTCTCAGTCTGTCAAATGTGTATCTTTGGTCCTCTTTCAAAAGTCTATATATTTTCACATTTTACTAAAGACAAGTGCATATTTTCTAAGGGTTGCTTTTGTTTCAAAAACAAAATCACTGCCACTGACATGTTCTTATTCTGAACTTAGTAATTTTCATATAATGTATCCTTTTATCCCCCCAGCACAGAGGTATCAAAGTATGGCATTTATTTGTCAGTTGAAGGGTATATATAGTATCTTCATCCATCTCGCTGTCCACTTGGGTCCTCCCAGACTCCCTCTTTCATATCTAGACCTGAATCGGAGGTGGCTGTGAATATTCCTAAGCCAGTGTGTAGTGTAACTGTGTTGGAATGAAGTGAGATCTCTTATGTCCTCACTTGCTGCAAAGGAATTTATTTTTAAAAACCTGAGGTAGCCTGCAACTGTAATGTACAAAAATGATTAATATCACCCTGCAAATATATTGTTCTCAGTGCTCTAAGAAGGCCATATACCTGTATTGATTCCTCTTTATTCCCTATAGTCTTGTATATTGAGCCTTATAATCCCTGAATACAGGATGTGAAATAGTGGAGGGAAGGGTTGGATACTTAATTTGCAGGGCCCAATGCAAAATGAACATGGGGACTCTTGCTCAAAATGCAGGAAATAAAAGTGTTGTTAAAGATACAACAAAAACAAAACAAGACACCAAACTATTTCTCTTTCTTCTGCTGTCTCTCTGTGGACCTGTCATGCTGTTTTATTTGCTATTTAATGGCACACACCCTCAAGTGAGCATAGACCCTCACAGGTACCTGGGGCCCACCCCACAACCTTCCCTCAAACCAATGCACCTTGTCCTTGCTGGGGGTTGGGAAATCAATCTTCCCTTCCCAACCCATGGTGACAGGAAGACTGCCAAGGGATTGCAACCTGTCCGGAGGTACTTGGTACCTGGATTGCGGGTAGGTGAGAGGCTCACCCCAGCCAACTTGCCTGCCTAACACACTACAGCACTGTCAGCCAGCGGCAGGATAGCTTCTGCCATGCCTTACCCAATATGCCACTGGGCAACATGCCCAACCCCAACCTCCTTGAATTTGTGCCCAGGCCCCCACCAGTGGAGGAAGCTGGCAGGAGTGGAGAGAGAAGTTGGGCAGGATCTGGATGCAAAAGGTTCGGGAGTTGGCAGCCTAGAACTTGTCCTGGGAGGCAACAGGATGAGGGACCACATACACCTAAGCTGCAAGCTCCCACTGTGTGCTCCATTGCCCCATCAGACTTCACTTACAAAACACTAATTTAAAGATAAAATTATTAAGAATTTCAGATGTTGGCTACAGAGCCTTAAACCTCAAGCGTGAGGCCCTTATGAGCAGTGGGCCCTGTGCAACTGCACTAGTCACACACACACTGACAAAGTGGTCCTAGTTGGGGGAGAATGGGCCTATGTCTTGCTGCCTCCAAAGGCGCAGTCCCATTTTCTGACTTCTGTATCTGTGAGTTAGGGGAAGATCTGGGAGACAATCTAACTTCTTTCATATCTACTTCCTTGAAGAAATCAATGGTCTAAATTAGTGTTTACTGCATTTCTCAATCCAGCATCAGCTGTACTGGAATTAAAAGAAATACTTTCCATCCTTTTTGAAATGGTTCACAGATCTACTTATTTTGAAGAGATGTTCAGAGTGTTTGTCTTTTTCTGTGCCTGCAAGAAACATTTTATTCAGAAGTTAAAAAGCACACAGGGGAATCTTTGCCTGATGACATTTTCACTCACAATGCTACTTAGATGATAAGAGAGGTAAAGTGGACCCTTTTCTTGTCTTTCAACAATTCTGAACCAGTGTATCCAACACCATGAAGCCCTGAAGCCTTCTCTATTCACTGAGACAGGAGAGCAGACAGATATAAGGAAGTAGAGAACAAGTTTCTTTTAACAGCTGGCTCTATAAGAATTAAGATGACTGTCTTTGTCAAGGAAAAAAATATTTTCTAAGCCACCTGGGGTGGAGGGTGAGACACAAATGTTCTTGCTCAAGCATTAAAAGTTGATTGCTAAATCGATGTACATGAGATGAAGAGAGGAATTTGTCCTGCTGAAAGAGAGGTAGTGAGAAAGAACAAGGGATAGGGATTCTCCCGGAGATGAAAGAAGCCTCTACGCTCTCAAAGATCTTTCCTTGGAGACCCAAATTCACAAAATGTGGGATAATTTTTTCTGGAGTAAAAATGCAGAATACTGTCTTAAAAATAAAATCCAACACACTTTTTATTCTCAGTAATTCTCGTCCTATAGCTTCATCGCTTCAGAGGAAACACAAATAAAGCTGAGAACAAAGAAGTTATTGGTTAGCTTTCACTTTCAAAATAGACTTAATAAAAAAAAAAGTGCATAGAGTCAGTACAGAAAGCAAGGTTTTCACTCGCAAGAACCAGGCAAGTTGAGAAAGGAAAGGAAAAAAAAACTGTGATTCTAAGAAACTGAATTTTGGAGGACTAAAGACTGAAGGGGCTCAGATAAGCCACCCCAAAACATGCCACATTGGCACAAAATTTTTAGCTCAAGGCAATTGAGAATCAACAGAAGCAGGAATTCTCTGTCCTCCTCTTGTCTGACTAAAAGCAGATGTAGTAGTCCATTTACTGCCACTTATAACTGAATACCTGGAACTGGTAAGAAAATTAAATGTATTTCTTATAGTTCTGGAGACTGGGAAGTGGTGAGGGTCTTCTCAGGGGAACTCTACAGAGTCTGAAGGCGACAGAGGGAATCGCATGGTAACAGGGCTAGAGCATTAACAAGCTCTCTTCTCTTCCTTATATAGCCACCAGTGTGACTCCCTTGATAACCCATTTATCTACTAACTATTCATGGATTAATTCATTTATGTGGGCATAGTCCATAGTTGGATTTCCCACCCTCTTAACACTGTTACAAGGGGGATCAGCTTCAACAGGAGCTTGGGGGAACATTCAAACCACAGCAGCAGCATATAAATTTCCACGGTGAAGGTGTCCTCCATCTTCCATACTGGGAAGAGGAGAGCAACTCTTATCCCTGGAGACAGAGAGTCAGAACTGAGAGGAGTCTGCATGAACAACCCTTACTAAAAAAATCCCTTATCTCCCATTAGTTTCCCTCATTTATTTCCTAGTCACTTCCCCACCATTTTTCACACCTTGAATCCCAAACTCCCTTTCCTTTATTAAAATCATACATACTCCTGAGTCTAACCACTATTTTGGTTTCACTTCTTTTCTGTGAACTCCTATGCACATAAACATTAATAAAAATTGTATGCCTTTTTTTTTCTGTTAATTTGTCCTTTGTTAAATTCACAGACTCCCAGGCAGTTAATCGAAGAGGACAGAAAAAAGTTTTTCCTCTCTGACAGTTTCTACCTATAGAGTACTAATTTGGAAAAAAAAATGTTTCTTGACCTAAAGAGAAAGAAAGAAGAGCCAAATAGTTTAGATATGAATGTGGGACTGAGCCATAGGTCTACCCATTCAGAGTTGTATCCCAAAGAACAAGGAATAGTGACTATAGATAGAAAGGTGCAGAGCAAAGGGAACTATTTCTAGCTTCCTGCTCAAAATGTTGGAAAAGAGTGTCTCACAGACTCTCCTGCGTTAATCAGGAACATGCGTAGTATTTCTAGACTTGGGAAAGATTAAAAACGCAGGCCTTGTATCATATGCCTAAATAGTTAAGTTATAAATCAAGTTCTATTCTCCTTCCTTATGAATATACCATCATAATGCCCTAGAAGATCAGGTTCAAATTTTTAGTTTCTGAACTTTTTGGAGTTTCAAGTGAGAAAGTGACACAACCTGCCTTTCTTTTCCCACTCAGGAGACCCGTGTGCATGTGTATCTGAACACCCCAGTTTGCGTATACAAGCCCTGTCTATACTCCCCCATAAAGTCACCCTTACCCACCACTTGGGCCTTGAGGTCTACACAGTTGAGAAAGGAAGAAAGAAAAAAACAAAAAAGATGTGTGATTCTAAGAAGCTACAAAATGTAAGTTTGTAAGACTAAGAACTGAAGGGGATCAAGTGCTATGACTGCCCTCAGTAGGATGGATTCAAGAAGAGGTCTTTGTGGGTCCACAAAGTAGGTGGAAGCTATTTGGGTAAAGAATTCCAGGTTCCAGAGTACCGAGAGCCTGGTCTTTAAGGAGGGGGAGTGGTGCAGTATCCTGGTGGATACACCCCCTTTAATTCTGCAAAGCCTTCACCCTGTGGATAAAGATACTACCAGAAGAGGGCCAGAGCAGGGCTCTGTAAGCATGGGTCTAAGTTTGGAACCCATCAAGTTTGGAAACAAGGGTGGTGGGAACGGTCTCAACACACGGCAACATTAAAGTACACACAGTAATGTTTTTTATACCAGCAGTTCACCTATGCCTATGTGTAGCATGGAGGAGATCCAGAAAGAAGCTCTTGCATGTCCTAGTGGGAGACGGAAAGTACCTAAGTTTTGAGAGCTACTGGCTGTTGGGAGATGCCAGTGTGGAAAGGAGAGGCAATACACTACAGGCAACAGGGCAAAGAGCCAAAGAGAAGGCCCAAATGGGACATGTGGCTTAGTCTGAATGCCAAGTTGGGGATCAAGTTAGAGCTCTTCTCACTGGCATGGTCCTTGTTGAGACAACAGACCATAAGATACACTAGCCTTACATACTGCATTGCAGATGTGACAAGGACAGAGGGTCAATGTCTAACAAGTCAATGGAAAGAGCTACCCTTAAACCAGAGAAGCTAGAAAAGACATGTACCAGAGGCATCTTCCCTGAGGTCAAAAGCTACACAATCTTTCCTCTGAGTCTCGATGGCATCCTGGGGATAAGGGAGGGAGGAAAAACCCTTGAGAGATGAGGCACCATCACATAGAGTTTAAATTTTGAATTGACCATTTGAGTATCAAATTAAATATTTACTTGAAAGACAGTAAGTCTGAAATCAGAAGTGGCTGGTCAAGATCAAATTATTTTTTACTTGTTTTTTCTTTTATTATCAGTAGAAATAGGGGCTTGTAAAAAAGCTGAATTCAGTCAAGGAACAATAAAGAAAATAACATTTGTGCACGTCAGACACAGAAATCAAACTATGGGGTCATGTGGGGTCACTGTGAATCAAGGAAGAAGTCACACAAGTTGTAAAGAAGGGCAAATTAACAGTTCCCTCTAAAAACACAGCAAACCATAGGAGGACTATGGAACTTTCACAGGGCATGCTGAGTGTGTAAAGGGGAACTACAAGATAATTTCACCCAAATTTCAAGAAACAAGGAGGCCCCAAGGGATTCTGAGTCACTCTAAAAAAGGTTATGTAACACCTGGCAGGAGCATTCCTTGTGCAGTACTCCCAGGGATCTGAATGCAATAGTAGGTGATTTGAATCACTATCACTATCCTACCAAGATTCTCAATTCTGTGCCTCAGAATTATCCTTGACTCCTTCCTTGTTGCACTCCAACATTAGGTCAGCTGTGAAATTCCATGTCATTACTGCTCACCCTCTTCTTTCTATAAACACTCTTACTACACTCGATGATACCTTCATTCTTTCTTTGCTGGACAGCCAGGTTAGCTCCTGCGTGGTTTCTCGACCTATAGCTTTGCTCCCTTCCTCTTTCTCTCTACTGTATAACTTTTCTTCAAATTTATATTTGACTATTTAATTATTCTTATTTAAAAACTTATACATAAAAAGGTCCCCAAACCTCTGTTTGACAATGTTCTCTACAATTTGGCTCTGTGGTACATTAAGATACTTGGTCTTTGTTCCTGGTTCTTGGCACAAAGCTTCTGAAACGCTTAGTTTCCTGAGTGATAAAAGGTGATAGGAGCATCTTTTGTTCTAATGAGGTGACTCTTGGCAGTCCTCTAGGGAACTTCAGGATGGGACTGGTCTCCAGAAAGACCAAGTGTAGATTGAAAGCTTGGAACTTTCAGCCCCACCCCACAACCTCTGGGGAAGAAAAAGGGGCTGGAGACTGAGTCAGTGATCAATGGTCAAGGATATAATCAATCATGGCTAGAAGATGAAACCTCCATAAAAAAAAACCCTAAAACCCTAAGCAACGGGATTTGGGGAGCTTCTGAGTTGGTGAATACACCCAGGTGCTGGAAGGGGGGTACACCCCAACTCCAGAGGGACACAACCCGCACTTAGGACCCTTCCAGAAATTACCCTATGTATCTCTTCATTTGGCTCTCATCTGTGTCCTTAACAATAAACGTTAATAGTAAGTACAGCATTTTCTTGAGTTCTGTGAATCATTTGAGGAAATTATTGAACCTGAAGCAGGGAAGGAGGGGGATGGGAGAACCTCTGACTAACCTGGGGACCTGATCCTTGCAACTGGCGTCTGAAATGAAGGCAGCCTTTTGGGACTGAGCCCTTAAATCTGTGGAGTCTGATGCTAATTCCAGGTAGTTAGTATCAGAGTTGTAGGACACCTAGTTAATGTCAGGGTTGAAGAAGTGGTGTTGGAAAAGACACAATGTATTTTGGTGTCAGAAGGGAAAAAACCCTCAGGCCCCTACCAAACTTCACATGGTTACTTCTAATTACATTTTTAATAAAACTTCAAGTTGCAATATTGGTTTGTTTCTATAGCATGACTTGCACTCCCTGTGTTCATGCTATACTCCCCATCCTACCACATACACAACTAATTTCTTCAAGGGAAAACTTAAAACCTACTTGTGATGAGAAGTCATCCCTGATCCTCATTAAAACTTATCTTTCTCTCATACTTTATGTATTTTTAATAATAGCACTTTCACATTCTGCTTTGTGTTAAAGCGGGCAAGAAATGCACACACACACACACACACACACACACACACACACACACACATGCACATACACACACAAATTTATGGTACAAGGGACATTCTAAAAAATACCTGAGAAGTACTCCTCAAAACTCTCAAGGTCATCAAAAACAAGGAAATTCTGAGAAACTGTTACAGCCAAGAGGAGCCTAAGGAGATATGATGACTAAATGTAATGTGGTATCCTGGATGGGAACCTGGAAAAGGAAAAGGATATCGGATTAAAACTAAAGAAATCGGAATAAAGTATACAAAAAAAAAAAAAAACCAAAAACCCATTATGGTATGTTATATGGATGGAACATATAAACAAGGAAAACAAGCTATTCTTGAAAAAATCTAGAAACTTCTCACTACAATTAATTCGCACACAAATCATTAAAAGTATGGTCAGTAAAACCACTATTTGGCTATACTTTGTTAGCTCTTCAATTTATTTTATATATTTAAAAGAAAGAAAGCAGTTTGTCATTCAAAAACAGATTTTCAGTAATTTAGTTTGGATTACCTTACCTTTTCTCCTAAATTAGTAAAACACATGTATGTGTGTGAGCAATTAATAGTGTTAGGAAATAAAATCTCTGAAGACAGATTATCTTTTAAAAAGAGATATCTAACTTTTGCATATTCATATGTAATATGCATATATAATTATGCCTTAACAAATATAAATCAACCGGATGGAAAATTTTTGTGTACACCATTACTTTTAGCTATATTTTTTAAAGGAAGGCAAGATTTACACAAACATTTTTTAAAATCATATTTCACAGACTCTAAAAGATCATTATTTTATATATCATTAAGAAAGATAAAAATGCTGTCAATTATAATTGTAAGATACTATTGGTTGTAAGAAGTGTCCCAATTTCACAGGTATTAAAATGTGAACACATGCTTATCTTTAGAATGAATGAAATGCAGTTTTTTTCTCATGGTAGAAGTGTTTTTATTATATACTGTGCAAATTTAACTGATGAGTCTAATTTACAGTACTGAATATTTGTAGAGTGTGGAAAAACCCATGCATTCTCAATTTTTTATAGAAAAGCAATTTAAGTATTTTATATGCTCTAGGTAAAATATCTCACTAATACACTGAGGGGACACTAAGGCATTCAAATATTAAGGTAAATTAGCAAATGGCCCAAAAAGCTGATTAACAGAGCATGGAAATGCTATCCCTAGATATTATCCCACAATTAACAATAATTTTTAAAAAAATAACTACACTGTTGTGATTATTATATTGAAATAGCTTAAAGTATGTTAGTTTGTGTTAGATCACATAGATTACCAAAACTCCTATTGAATTCAACATCCAATTTAATTTTTTAAGGCCAAAAAGGAAATTAAAAAAAAATTCTGCGTTCTGTCATCTTAAATTAACACACCAAGTGAGGTTATGTGCATAACCTCAAACAAACATTTCTTATTAAGAAAAAAAAATCTTTAAAGCTTTATTCTGTTATATGACTTGCAAAAAAGATTAACTGCTTCAATAGATGAGGAAAAACAGCCTTTCTGAGTTAACTTTTTTTTTTTAAGTTCAATGGTAATTGTGTTTTCTTTGTAAATAAATTCCAGAAGATCAACATATTCTGAAATGTAGGAAAGAATTAAGCATCATTTTTGTTGGTCTTAGAAGAAACTAGACGTTACACGTTCAGCTAAGATTCCCCCAGAGAACAAAGGCACTTTTAGTAAAAGTTACTTCACAGGTTAAGGCCGTTTCAAGGTCAATTTCTTCTTGTAACTTAAAAAAGAAAAAATCAGATGTTCCAGTCTCACTGATTTCTTTAATATCTGTATTATAACTCTGAAATACATTTCCCTGTGATTTAATTAGTAATAGTGGTAATAGCTGATAATCTCTTAAAGAATCACTATGAAAATAAAAATCCCCAAAGATCTATGTTCAGAGATCTACGGTTATTGATAAATCACACCTAAACTACCATAAAGGAGCTTCACTAAATATGTTCATATCCATCTTTAGGTTGACCACAAATGTGGAAGACAGTATGCCTTATAGATTTCCTTATGCACTTATAACACCTTTTGTTTCTAACTTCCTAATTATGCCAATCAAGTATGTTCTTGACATGGGCATGTGGGCTGGCCTGGATGAGGAATAAAGAGAAGCCAGGAGCAGGGGACAGGGTCCCAGCACCCCTCAAGTGGATTTCCATGCAGAAAGGATGTGTTGGTGGCCTCGGTGGAGACATTGCTGGATCCACCCAGCAACACAGGCCTGATTTTCTTTTGGTCAGAAGGGAATTAAAAAGATGCCCCTCATGAGGATTGTGCCTGTCAGTTGCATGGAGCTTCATGCAAGGATTTCCTGAGCCTGATGGATTTACAATGACATTTGTCTCCCTGGGGAATAATGCTGGTGGAAGCATTCTTTGGGATTATGCACACCCAGCACATTTCTGGATGCTAAAGTGGTTTTAAGGAAGGCCCTGGCTGAGTGCCTCATGGATTCCTGCAGCCTGGATGCCCCTGGGGGATAGACAGTCACAGCTTCTTGCCAGGGCTGAGAGCTCATCTCAATGGGGATGTTTGATTGGGTCTCTGCCAGCTCCCTCTGAGGTCTTCCTTTGAAACAGATACTTCACAGGATTGGTGTTGAGTATCACAAAATAGATGTTGATTTGCAAAATACTCAGCATTGTGCCTGGCACATAGCATTCAGCACACGAACTGGGTGCATTCCTTGTCCTCTGGGAGAGAGACTTTCAATAAGGATTCTTGGCTGTGTTGAGGAGGCAGATACCATGCAGGACCCCCAAGATAAAGTGGGATTGGGGATTGCAGACCAGTCCACAGAGACTCACTGGAAGGAGCACATATCTTCGACCAGTAGGCCATACTGCCTCAAACTTCTACTCCCTTCTTGGCCCCCTGGTTACTGTGACCATGGGCAGATCATCTCCCTTCTCTAGCCTTTAGTATCCTCATTTGTAGGGATACTGTCTGATACCTCTCCTAAGATGGGACACCTGAGAGTGAAAAGGGAACTAGAGCACTTACTCTGAAATGACAGGTGTAAACTCGGTCGTTGCTGGACAAACCAGGCCCAGTGGCACTTGGACTATCAGTTTGATGGTGGGTAAGGCTGCTGCAGCTTCATGTCTGGGTCCAAATCTGCTCCTCCATTTTCCCTTTGTATTTGCATGGGCAGTGTGCACTTCTGCTTACAGTACACAAGCTATCTTTCACAAGTCTGCCTTTGGCTGCTTGGTAAAACCCATTTCTCTTTGAGCCCTGTTATCCCAGGCTGTGGCAGGCCCCACCTGTTTTGTTTTGACTGGATAGCACACACTGTAGTCCTAGGGGGCTGGGAGACTCAGCACTGGCCTCTCCCTTATGCACACGTCAGCCAGCATTCCTAGAGAAGGTCAGTGCCCTGGACCTCAACAGGGATCTTTGGGTCTTCCGGAGGTCTGCACAGTCACCATAAGAGAATTCTCCAGGCCAAGTCTGGAGACCAGAGGTTCTCAACAGCTGTGGGGTTGTTTAATAGCTGTTTATGAATGCCTGGAGCATGCCTATTTAACCTTCCACCTTTTTACATATGAAGAAACTGAAGCGGTCCAGAAAGCTGCCAAGTATATCTAGGGACAGAGCAGAGATGCTGGTGTTTGCACTCCAACCTGTTAGCCTCTACAACCCTATTAATGATTCGCTACTGTTTCTCAAAGTGTGCAGATGAGGTATGCAAGATGACTTTAGGTTACAGAGGGCAAGTTTTTAAAAAAATAATTGTTTTATATTTATTTTAACTTCAATTAGAAAGACCAAAATTGGCACACAAGACCTGTGATTTTGCAGACATTATTGCTTAGGATGTAAAATACCTATTTAAGAAAGGGTTAACTTTTGAAAATATAAAGGTAATAAGTAGACATAGGCCTCCTGAGGAGGGCTAAATTTGGAGTGCAGATCCTCACTTTGATTTCTAGTACTTTGTGTGGGTCTGGTCAGAGCACTGAAGGCAAAGCCTGGGACCCGAGTAGCTCTGTGTCCTGCTTCATGTCATTTGGTCCACCATGATCCTTCGTAAATCTGGAAAATTCATGATGAAGTCACTGTACAGTTTAGACTAAAGTACATTGAAAGCAAAAATAATCCCAGATCGATACCTATTATAATCCTGTAATTCAGCTCAAATTGAACATGTCTACTGACTTGAGCCCTGCCAACTCTGTTATACTACATTTATCGAGCATTCAAAGTTTTCTAGTCAACCACTGTATTACTCTGAAATTAGATTATAAAATAGTAAATATTCCCACTATGCAATTTAAAAAATATACGCTCTTGTTGCCAAACACTTCCCTCATTTGGTCTGAGTTCTGCTAGTCTCTCAAGTCCTCTAAAAAATGTGCACTTTTATAGATAGTAACCAATAGTCAGAATTTGTGGATACCTTCTTTAAGCTGCACAAAGCCAAATGAGAACACGTCTATGCTTTTCAAACCAGGGTACATACAAAGGGCATGTGATTAACCAAGATAACCATGATGTGTCTTCCTGGAGGATCTAATATATTATGATACCTGAAAGGGGGAAAATATTTTTATATTAAAATGAATTATGGAATTAGAATGAACCATTTCATTAGTGTTTATGATAAAACACAAGATTAAACAATTTCAATGTCACGATTGAAGGGAGTTTGAGAAAATGCCAAGCAGTATTCAAATGTAAGTTATTACCATTACCAAGTTTCAGAATCCCTTGGTCTCCAGGAAGGAGCCAAATAGCCTCAGGACTTATCTGTGCAGAGTCCCAC
Organism: Cynocephalus volans; assembly: GCF_027409185.1. Classification (NCBI taxonomy): domain Eukaryota; kingdom Metazoa; phylum Chordata; class Mammalia; order Dermoptera; family Cynocephalidae; genus Cynocephalus; species Cynocephalus volans. The sequence goes on along the minus strand of NC_084468.1, from coordinate 76,895,059 downwards.
TTCCTCAGGCCTATTAGGCACGTGAAATTAATTGTGTAGACTAAGGAAGGTGTGCTAATAATGATTTATGAATTCTCTAAAAGACAGGCTTTCTTTAAGGTCTTCTGCAAAAGGCATTCTAGAACCCAGTCTCAGCTCAAAAAGCAGAATTCTGAGTGCCTACTGATAGCCTCATGAAGAAAAAATTGGCAGATAAGAGCTCTGAAAGCCCTTCAAATCAAATGACAAACTCCCTATATGGTATACAGCTAGGCCCAATTACTACAACCAGGGCCTCCTGTGACATTTCCTTTGCTCATTTATTTTCTACTGAGCCTGTATTACTTCAGTTTGATAAAATATTCCCAGTGTCTTGCTTACTGCTATCTTCCCTACTTGAAAAGTATTTTATGACTTCAGTGAATTATGCCAATATTAGTAATACAGATTTTCTTCTATGAACAAAACGAACTTCTATTTATTTTATTAGCAATGTGCTAACAGGCCTGAAGCAAAGAAATTACAATTCCATTCTCATTTCCAATTATAATTCAACCTAAGGTGTCTTAAACATCCTGCATACCTCACTATGCCTACCAGCAGATGGTCAGTAAATGATTTTTAAATTGGATTATCCCATGTTTTCATTGAAATAAATTATTGTATTTCAGCTGAAACTAATTACTTGTATTTCTTTATATCTTACTTCCCTTGGAAAGGTTTTCCTAATGCAGCAACATAACTTTAAGTCACACACTGGCTCTGTTTGGCATACGTCTGAAACACAGTTTCTGCAATGCAGTAACAGTAGCTAACACTCAAGAGTGTTATTCTGAGCCAGACTCTGTTCTAAACCCACAGTACTGAAAATTCATATATTAACTCATTTACTCCTCACAAAAACTCTCTGAAGCAGGTTATTATTCCTACTTTACAGGTGGGGGGGGTAAAGTAATTTGCCCATGATCACATGGCAGTCTGTGCTCTTTTACAGTGCCTCTCTCATGTTATGCTTATCGTTAGTCCACTGTTCATGTGCTGGTTCCATAGATTGTATATATATTTTATGGAGGTGGAAAGGGGGTGATCCCTCTCCTCCTCATCATTAAGGGTCACAGCCAACACCCCTATGACAAAAGGCAGGTTATTCTCAATATTAGTTTTAAAAGAAAAATATGCTATATGAAAGCAAATTACATGCTTGTAAGCTTTAAAGTGTTACATAAATGTCGAACAGCCTATTAAGGCGAAAAACTAGTGACATATCTGAAAAGAATCAAAATGACAGATAATAAAATTTAACCCTTACCTCTTCTAATTGCAATGGTTTGGGAACTGAAACCTATCTTCCTGGAACAGGGATGGCATTCTTTCTACAACTATGAAGGAACCTCCCTATTATCAGATGGAATAAGTGAACACTTTCCCTGGGTACATTTTAACCTTATTTCCTTTTCCTTCTCTATACTCAAAGATGGCCAATCTGAATTGCTGATTGTCGAAATATTGTTAGTACAGATATGCCATATTTAAGTCTTTTATTTTCCTTTAGTTCTCTACAATCATAGTGCACAACCTTTCACTTCAAGCACAATCTTTGTTGAGCTTTTCTAAGATTTTCAGCCTCGGAAAAGTGGAAATGAAAACCTACCCCCAACATATTTCAATGTGGAAGCTGAAGTTCACAGAAAGTCATAAAACTTCAATTTAAGTAAGATTTATTGAGTGCCTATATTGTGCATGGTCATTTATTAGACACATTGAAATTCAGGCACAAAACAGACACAAGATCCCTGGCCTCAGGTACCTTGTGATCTAATTAGCATAATACAGATTAGAAAGAATAGACAAGTTACATGTCAATGCTCAATTACTAGAGTCAACATTAACAGATGCAATTTAAGTAATCCAAAATGGCATCTAATCCTAAAATCATCTATAAAACGTATTTGGCTTTGGAATCCACAGCACTTCAAACAAGGTAAGTTCCACTGCAGATAAACAGTTACAAGGATGCAAATACACTGAAACTCTTAAGAGCACTATTAATAACTTTTATTATTTTGGATCTTCTGTTTTCTTCTTATTATGGTCCGAAGCCTCCGTAATACCAATTTGTCAGATAGAAGCATGTCATCTTGTTGTTCTAGATAACCCAGTAAATTTTCAGTCCATTCAAGTGCAGCTTTATGGCTAATATGCTTCTCTGGATTTAGTTCTGTTTTTCTAGTCTTACCGGGAGTCTTACGCTCAGTAGCTCTGCCCTGGTCCTCAGCACCTTCACTGTCAGTTAGCACCTGACAGCTTGAGTCATTGCTCCGAGTGTCAAACCATTGATCGATATTCTCAATGTCAGCGTGTTCACAGTCTTCTGTATTCTGTAAGAGGGTTGCTAAGTTAGCTGCTAAAATGGCTCCTTCCTCAATGTTCATTCCTGAATTCCCTTCATTGCTTGGGAAAAGTTTTTTCCATGCTTTGGTTATGGTACTTGATTTTACCATGTTCCAAGCTCTTGATACTTCATAAATTGCATCCAACACTGTTAAGTTCTTCCAAAACATTTTTGGGTCAATTCCTTCATCCATGTATTTCTGGAGAAGTCCCACTCGGTAGTATCTTTTTACAGTGGCTAGAACTCCCTGACTCATTGGTTGAATTAAACTGGTGACATTCGGTGGCAAATATTTCACAATTATTCTACCATCATCTGAACTCAACACTTCTTCATTTGGATGTGGTGGGGGGAAATCTAAAAGAAGCACTGCTTTTTCTAGAAGTCCCTTGGATTTCAAATGCTTCTGTACCTGTGGCACAAAGTATTTGTCAAACCACTGTCTGAAAACAGACTGTTCTATCCATGCACCTTTTTGACTGAAATAAGTGACAGGAAGGTTTGAAAGGTCAGTTCCTTTGAATGCACGGGGTTTTTTTGCTTTTCCCACAACACAAAGATTAAGTTTGTGTAAACCAGTGGCATTTGCACAACACATAATAATGATTCTCTCTCTGCTTGACCTATACCCAGAAGTACTTTGCTCAGTTTCAAGAACTAATGTCCTCGATGGCAGACATTTCCAGAACAATCCAGTTTGATCAGCACCATAAATTTGCTCTGGTTGTAAATTTTCTCTTTCAACAAATTCCTGAAAGTTACCACAAAATTCACTGGCAGCAGTTTCATCTCCTTTTAATTTTGTTCCTTTACCAGCAGCCTTAGGAATACCATGGCGCTGCTTAAATCGTGTTAGCCACCCAGATGATGCATTAAAATCACCTTCCATCCCCAAAGCATCAAAAAAGAACTTGGCTTGTTTTGCACAAATCGTTCCAGACACTGGAATCCCATCTGTTTTCTGTTGGTTAAACCACTCTATCATAACTCTATCAAGTTCCTCATACGTTGATGACTTCATAGACTTACGTTTGGATACCCCACTTGTAGGATCTGAATTGTTTGCATAGCTTATAATCCTTTCTTTGTTCTTTTTAATATCACGAACTGTGGATTCACCAATTCCATATACCACAGAAAGTTTTTTGAAAGAGATGCCTTCCTCAAGTTTCTTAATAATGTCAAGCTTGTCCTTAATTGTTAATACCACACGCTTACGTTTCCCCAACATTTTAAGTGTCTATTATTTTAGGCAATCACTAAAACAAGATAATTAACTTATATTTGAATACAATATAAGTTATTTTATTCAAATATAATTTGACATTTTAAGTTATATATAACTTGAAATTATAGTGAGGTCCGAAGATCCCTCCTCTGCCCCCTAGGACCTAGGTAAATAGCATGATGGCCAATTTCCAGATAAGGTCTACATAACTCTCTTCACTGCTGTTTTAAAAGTTGCAAGGTTCCTACAATAAGGACGAGCTCCGATTAACCCTATCTTCTATCTTTCTTCCTCTTCACTTAGTTTAAGGTCTTTTAATGAACTGCAATCTTACTGCAGGTTAGACGCTGAACCAATATGTACTAGCAAAGTCTCTAACACAGTCCTTCTGCATACTTAACTCTTGCTATCATTGTGGGTAAAGTTCTGTGCTTAGCATTTTGGGAAAGGCGCTAGCGAATAAAGTTTAAGTCAAGAGAGGACTTGCAAATTTGACATACAGGAAAATATAATGGGACTCACCCCCTGACTACGTTGTCTTGGTCAGGCAGTGACTGTATGGAATGCTGTCTGCTCTAGGTAAGGACTGCTATAAGTCACACAGGTACGAGTGCTTATGGAAATCATAGGCAAGCAAGGTAAGGCGAGCTGGACAGAAGTGAGTGGCGCAAATGCCAGGTGAGAGTGGACAAGCAGAAAACTGTACTTGGACGCGACACAAACTTATACCAAATGGGTTTGGCAACTGGAAAGGAGAAAGGTGAACAAGAGGTGATATCACATGATTAAAGAAAATATCAAAAAACTTCATTGGTGGAAATCAGGACCCAAGGTAGAGGCTATGGGGTGGAGGACTCGGTGAAGAGGATGTTACAATAATCCTGGTGAGAGAGGATCCTCGATGAGCCAACAGTAGTTCCTGTGGGGGCTGTACAGGCACTCGGAGCTTCCGAAACCTAAAGGAAAACACCAAAAACATTTTTTTTTTCAACATCAGGGTCTGTGGCATTACCCACATATATCCTGCAACTATGATGAGAAAATTAACGCCTCTATGAAAGTGACTGCTAAATACGACAAATAATGCTTTCAGGCGTTATCTGGGGTGACAGGGAGCGGGACCGGAATAGCCTACCTCCTGAGGTTAAGAGGTCAGAGAGAAGCCGTGCTAGCGAGGGCCTCGCCCCGCTGGGCGAGCTCTGGAGCGCCGGACGTCCTCACCCCCGCGGAGGGAGCCCGGGTTTGCCGAGGAAGCCGGCGACCGGGGTCACCGCCGCAGCCAGCCAGCGAGCGAGCGGCCCCGGGGCGCTGGGGACGTCTGTCCGCCAGCCGAGGGCATCACTCTCAGCCCGCCTGCACGGCGGCCACTCCGCACTAAGAGCAAATGGAGTCTCCCGAGGGAGGCTGACCCCGGCGGCGCGGCTGCAGCGAGGGGCGAGCGTCGCCGCCGGAGCCGGAAGGCGGGGGATTAGGGAACACGCGCGCGCCCCCGCAGGAACGTTGTGTCGCGAGGGGGCGGGGCCTGCGCGGGCGAGCGCGCGCGTCCCGGGGCGGGGACTCCGCCGAGCGGACGGGAGGGGGCGGGGCCCTCCGAGGCGGCGACTCCGGACGCCGCGCGGATTCCGCTAATAGCCCGCCTGCCCCGGACTGCAGACTTCGTTACCAGCCACCAGGGGGCGGAACGAGCTCGCCCTGTCTTGGCGCTTCTCCCGGTGGTCGGGCTCAGCGGGTGAGGCTTTCTCCTCTCCCAGGGGTAATAAAAGTCGCACCCTTTGAGGGCTGGTGAGCAAGCGGCTTATCCTCCGGTCCCGGGAGCAGGCTGCGAATGGGGCAGGGCGAGCGCACGTGGGACGTGTTTACAAACAGCAGCTGCTGCCGCTGTGCGGAGGCGGCCCGGGTCCCCGCGCCTCCCAGCGCCCCCTCCCAGGAGCCCCGCTCCCGCCCCCACAGGACGAACCCGAGCGGGCATCTTGAGGCAAGGTAGGAGCGAGCGGACGCGGCTGCTAGCTGAGGGCGGGCAGGCTGGCTCCCCGTGGGGACGGGGCTCGGAGAGGAGCGGGAGCTTTCACTGTGCAGCCCCCAGTCAAGCGAGCCCCGGTGGATGCGCGCAGCTGTCCTGCTGGGTGTCGGGTCTGCCCTCGCTGGTGCTGATGCTCGAGGATTTGTCAGTCAGTATCTGTCCCTTTGCAAGACCGACAACACCTGGGAGACGCGGGAACCTGTGGGAGGCACCGTCGTGAGTTTCCTGCCGCCCCTTTACGCCCACCGCCTCTCAGTTGCACTCGGGTAGTTGCGGTGTGACAAAGACTCCTTTTATTTGTTCCCACGGAGACACCTGCAGAGCGGTCAGAGCCTTCCCGGGAGAAGGCAGCGGCTGCACCTTCATCCTGCAGCACCTGTTTACGGAGGAAACGCGGCTAGCCTGCCTGCCTTTCTGCCTTTTTGTTTGTTTTGCCTAATACTACTTTGAAAAATGCTAAAGTCTTCAGTTAGGTTTTTCTAACATTTCAACACAAATTTCTTACCTTTAACACAAAGAAACAAAGTAATTCGTTATTTATTTGACAAGGCCATATTGTTGCTACAATTTCAGAAACTCGGAGACGGAAATCGAACTGAGCATTTCACACTGCAGAAAAGAGATGTTGATTCTAAGCCTTCCATCTGACTCCCCTGCCAGAACTGCGTGATTGCCTTCCCCAGAATCGCAGCCTTCCACTCTCTGGCAGGATAGAAATTCTTTGATTTTCTAGTTATGTTGTGAGGTTATAAGTGGCTTTGGCAAACACCTGCTTTCCCCCCGAAGGTAGACCTCCCCCTCTTCCCCGCCCTCCATATAGCTTCCAACCAACCAATGCCTTTCTGGGAGTCTTGGTTGGCTATTTTGGGTAAAGTACATCTTCATTGTAGTTTTACATCACTTTTAAAAGTTTTCTTTTCCCTGATATCTGTAAGAAGCGTGAAACACTTGTGTCTGGTACTTGAATCATTCCCCATAAGGGAAGAGGCTTTTACAGACTGCTAACCACGTGAAAACGAGGTGGGATGTAACCAGATGTCAGCTGCCTGGCTCTTGCACTCACCCTGCAGCCTACTGGGGTCACTTTGCCCCGTGGTATTTAAACAAAAATGAGTCCTGCCTCTTATCTCCCTCCCCAATATCTCTGGGATTTAATTTTCTTCGAGATATAATTTGCATGTTTCTCTGTTTTTCCTGAATTCTCCCGCTTGCTGGTGTTCTATGGCTTACGTTGTTCCCTTTTCATCACCTTGTGTAAATTCAAATTGAATACAGCCCATGTATCTTGATTTCCTCAAAACACCACTTCACTCAGGCAATTGTATTTAGTAGACTTTACCCAAGGCAGTTGTGTCTTCACACAAGATAGTTTTATCTGGTAAACTTCTTCTTTTTGCTAAGGGGAGGGACGTGACGAATTGTGGCAGTGGTGGGGGTGGGGGACATAGAATAGAATGTTAATAGATTCTGAGGGTGGTGAAACTGTTCTGTATAATACCATAATGCTGGATACATGTCATTGTACATTTGTCCAAACGCACAGAATGTACAACACCAAGAGAGACCCCTAATGTAAACTATGGACTCTGGGTGATAATGATGTTTTGATGTAGGTTCATCATTTGTAACAAATGTACCACTCTGGTGGGGGATTTTGATAATAGGGACAACTATACATTTGCAGGGGCAAGAGGTATATGGGAAATCTCTATTTTCCACTCAATTTTGCTGTGAACCTAAAACTGCTCTAAAAAATAGTCTATTTAGAAAAAAAAAAGGTACAAAAAAACCTAGAGTGTTGGACATCTAAGGAAACACACTATTTCTCCCCAACTATACTGTCAACACAGCACAAAACACTCTGTAACCAGATGTGTGTGGGTTTTTCCCACACACCAAGGAATTCTCCATCAGACACCAAGTGTCCTATAATTCAATTCTGATACTCTCCACCTGGAGATAGCATCAGGTCCCATTGGTTAAGGGTTCAGTCCCACAAAACTGCCCCCCACTTCAGACACCAATGAAATTAGTAGACTGCCACCTATACTTCTAACAAATCAACTAAAAACCAGAGTTCCTATAACCTCCCTCTTTGGATTCCATTAATTTACAAAGACAGCTCCCAGAACTCAGGGAAACACATTACTTTTACTGGTTTGTTATAAAAGATATAACTCAGGAACAGCCAGATGGAATATTAGCGCAGGGCAAGGTATGGGGGTGGAAGGTGGGGAGCTTCCACGCTCTCTCTAGGTGCACCAATCCTCCCAGAACAGAAACTCATCAGATTGGTTGTTCAAGAGTTTTTATAGAGCTTGATCTCAGAAAGTTCTAATGACTAATGATTTGATTTTTCCGGTGACCAGCCCATCCTGAGACTATCTAAGTCACCTCATTTGCACAAACTCTGGTATGGTCAAAAGGGGGTCATTATTAATAACAAAAGACACTCCTGACAGGAAATTCCAGGGGTTTTAGGAGCTCTGTGGCAAGAACTGGGGACAAAGACCAAATACACAGTATTTCATATTACACCTCAGCATCCCTCTTTTATTAAGAGCCCAGTTGGCCACGGGGAACTTCTGCTGTCAGTTCTCTTTGAGTTACAAGCTACCTCCATCTTTCTATGCCTGTCTCTCCCCAACATTTTTCTATCTCAGGGTTCCTTCTCTCCTTCCCTCTCAGCTGCTTGTGAAAACTTAAAATTCCTCTCATTTATTGTGCAGAGCTGTTTTGTGTGTTTTAACTTTTTTCCAATTGCCCTTACCATTCACTGTGGTTTATTCTCTAATCAGAAGACATTTCACTCCTTGGGGAATTCTGTCACCAGTATTTCTTTTTTTCTTTGTACTGTAACTGTACATACAATCTCTCTAAATCCTCATAACAATACTATGAGGTAGACATTAACTTGTTTTTGTGTACGAGAAAACAAAGACTAAAAAAGTATATGAATCTATCAAATGTAAGTGGTAGAACAGGGATTCAAACCCAGATCTGTCTGACTTTAAAGCACCAGGCTCTGCTCACATTATTACAATAGAAGGATTTAACTCAAAGACAAAAGAAAAAGTATATTGAGACTATTCCTGCATAATTAAAAAGTTGTCATCTGTTAAAATGGAATATTTAACATTACTCTACCAAAAATGCATGCTAGTCCCATGAGCACTTTAAGTCTGCAACAATGTTCATTTGGTCTATCGGAACATGAGTTTTCTGAAAACTACTCCAAGTCCCCTGAAAGTAGCTACGTTCTCCTCATTATAAGCTCTTAATTTTCTTTTCTGTTAGTTTAAGTACATTATATGGATTCATTATCCATATCATTATCATTATACTTTATGCATAGTAGTTTTAAGATTAGGCTATCTCTAGGTAAATTCTTTATTTTTAAGGAGCCGCTTTTTGTTTTTTTGGTTTCCATTTGCTTTATTATTACCCTCATTTACTTGGAGATTTTTGTTTTATGATGCCTCAGTAACCTACTCCAATAAGCTTAAGATGAGGACATGAAATTTTTGATCGTAATATTATTCCATGTGTATTTAACCTATTTAATATTAAGTAGTATTTTTCTCTGCTAATAATTTTAAATGGATCACTGCCAATTGAAAATCAATGGTTTGCACAGTAACCATTTACTGTCACCTACTTTAATGGATGTAAAGTATTGAGGGGAGTTTTCCAGCTAAAATATAATTGATTTTCCTTTTGGAGTGTGTTTGTGTGTGTGTGTGTGTGTGTGTGTGTGTGTGTGTGTGTGTGTGTGTGTGTGTGTGTGTATTAAGGCAAACAGGATGTGAAACAGTTCTCATCAATAAAATGAAAGCTTTTTCCTTAAATTTCTTTCAGTTCTGTAGCTATTTTACTTCATATTATAGACAAAAGCCCCAATTCTTTTGGGGGGATGGGCAGCGACTAGCTAGTACAGGGATCAAACCCTGGACCTTAGTGTTATCAGCACCATGTTCTAACCAACTGAGCTAACTGGACAGCCCTTTAATTATTCATTTTTAATATAAAAAAATATCTTTTTGAATGGTTAAAGGAAGGAACACTTTTCCACTTGAAAATTTCTGAGCACAAGTGAAAGGTTAGATTACTCATTGGAAAATCCCAGATTTTTTTTTTAAAGTTGGTAACTTATGATATTGAAAGATGGTTCTTAAACTCTTGTGTCATATAGATGCCCAGTGAAGGACTTTTAATTTTGTTTTCTCTGTTTCCTATTTGGCTGGTGGTAGGTTTTTGGATGGCTGGTAGCATAGGCAAAGATAAGAGAATGGGTTCCTACGAGGTAGAAAGGATTTAGCGGGCTCAAAAAAATGAAAATTGCTGGTGGAAATGTTTATGGAAAAGTTAGACTTGCTTCCTGAAAAACATTTGGATATAAATTGAACAGACCTGTGAATTGGCTGATTGGTGTCAGAAATGTGGATGGGAAGCTTGAGTGAAATTACATGCCCACCTTACCTTCCCAAGCCTGCCCAGTTTCCAGCTGTTGTCCAGAGGAACCCTCAGTTCTGTCAAGTTGGTCAACTCAGGTTAACTGAGAGCCATTGTGCATCATCAGATCACTCATTTGCCCTATCAGCACATGCAGCTTCATACTTTGGGGCTCTTGAGGCTTCTCCTTTAGTCCGTGAAGTCTTTCTCCTTCCTCTATAAATGTGTACATACTTCAAGTTTCAGTTCATCACAAAGGCCACATTCTCAGGGTTGCTCTTCAGGCACTATGGGTCAGAATCACTGGGAGTCCATTGTATAGATTCTTGGGGCTCATTGGAAGGATGAAGCCTAGGAATCTTTATTTTCAGTGAGTATCGCAAGTGATATCAATATGCTAATGTTTGAAAACCTTATAAGGCTGACAACTGTTTGAATATGAAATTCCTCCCTCATGACATACTCTTTTGGGAGGGAGTTTTTCTTCTTCTTCCTCCTTCTCCCCCTCTTCTTTTTCTTCTTAAATTGTATGTAATATTTAAAGAAAAATATGAAATGCAGAAAAGCAAAAAACAAAAATAGTAATACCAACATTTAAATTCGGCTTGTTATGAATATGAAGCAAGGGAGATTCATACCTTGGAAAACAATGGGTGTCTCGTCTCATTCAGAGGGACTTGGGAGGACATAGAGGATTTAAGCTTGGATAAAGTGGTTTTAGGGAAGGTTCAAGAAAGAATCTGTTCTGAACTGGGGACTTTCAGAAAGCAAGGGCAATGTGGGTATTGAGTATCTTAATTTTAACTAGAAACCTAGAGGAACGGAACACAGAGCTGTCATTGGAGAAGCAGGGGTAGTCACTCCTGTTAGCCAGGAGAGGAGGATGTTTGATTATTTTTGTGATTGCACACTATTTCCTCCCTCACCCCCCTTGTTCAATTTCTATTCAGGCAAAATTATTCTTCAGGGAAATACCATGCCTGCTTTGTTCATAGCTTTTAATACATTCTCAAAGGACCTATGAACAAAAAAAATTTAAATGATAATTGACAGATTAACTCACTCAGGCTTGAAGCTATAGCTAGTGCACCTTGGTAGACATATCACGACGTAATTCCACGTTAGTGAGATTCTCTTATGCTTGAGGAAGCCAATTATTAACACCTGTCATAAATACTTATACATCAAAGTAATCCCTTCAGTGCTTCATGAGCGTTTTTCAAACTTAGCTTCAATCAATTTTAGACAGCTTTTCTCAACTTTTCATCACTCTTATACCATTAGCAGTCACTCCCCATTCCTCCCAATCCTGCCCCCCACTCCCACCAGCCCTTGGTAACCACTATCTTACTTTCTGTCTATTCTAGACATTTTTTATAAATGGAATCACACAATATGTGTGCTTTTGTATCTGCCTACTTTCACTTAGCATAATGTTTTCAAGGTTCATCATGTCGTAGCATGTATCTGTATATCATTTCCTTTTACTGCTGAATAATAAGCCACATTATACACACACACACACACACACACACACACACACACACACCACATTTTATTTATCCTTCCATCAGTTGCTGGACATTTGGGTTGGTCTCCACTGTATGGCTATGACGTACAAGTTTTTGTGTAGACATATGTTTTTGTTTCTCTTGGGTATATAACTGGGATAGGAATTGCTGGATCATATGGTAACTCTATGTTTAACCTTTTGAGGCACTATTTTCTAAAGCAGCTAGACCATTTTACAATTTTACAAACAGCATCTTAGGGTACCAATTTGTCTACATCCTCACCAGCACTCACCTGTCCTTTTGATTATAGCCATCCTAGTGGGGCTGAAGTGCTATCTCATGTGGTTTTGATTTGCATTTCCCCAGTGGCTAATATTGGTGAGCATCATTTCATGTGCTTATTGACCGTTTGCATATCTTTTTTGGAGAAATGTCTATTCAGATCCTTTGCCTAATTTTTATTTAGGTTATAACAGAGTTATAATGTTGGATGTATCAATTTACCAATTTCTGTTATTGGCTTTCCTACAGGGGAGGCATAAGAAATAAACTTCTGAAGAGTATCTCCGCAATTAGCCCTACTGATGTTGAAGATACTGCTCATGACATACCCTGTCACTTTACTTAAGGATTCATGTGATAAATACTAGCTAACTTAATGTCAGGGGAAAAAGTATTTCCAAATGAAATTTGACTTAGTTTTATCTGACACAGAAACTAGGTTTGTCCATCTTAGCATTGACTTGCACAAATCTGTGAGCTTAATTTTGTGTTTACTTGTTATAACTGATTTATTTTGAATTCCTAGAACTTCTTGATTTTTTACTATCCACTGATTGGGTTCTATTTTAAGTTTATGCTTTAATGGTAACTCTCTTTTTATATTATAGTTATCTCAGCCACTGTTTGGAATCATGTAAGGTAAACCGTAAAATTAAGAGACCCAGCAGGTGGTATATATTAGTGATAAACCTTATGAATTCGAGAAACACAGTCTTTGGTTTGTACTTCTGACTGCTGCCTACTAGCCATGGAATCTCAGTCTGGATATATTAAATCTTTCACATCTGAAAAATGGAAATGAAAATTATACTCATTTTGTATGGTTTTGTTGTAAGGATGAACTAAAATGGCATATATAAATTTCTTTTGAGAGTGCCCTACACATAATGAGCACTAAGTGAATGCTAGCAATGATTTTATTATTTCCTAGATCTTTCAGCTGGAAGGAAATATTCACATTCTCTCAATCTCTTAAAATAAGGGGGCTTTCAAATATAGTGGGAAAGGCCAGATTAATTCATACACACGTAATGATATTGTAAAGTATTTGCAAGAGTGCAATATATATGGCTGTAATTATAAGGATATTCACAAAACCACCTCAGTATTATCTTTTGAAAATTCTAATTTCATTAATCCAAAGCAGATACACATTTTCTTTCTGTGCTTTTATCCTGAATGACAACATATTACATATACAGTACTGTGATTTTGACAAATTTTTAGCCTGTCTAAAGGTATCTGAAGGGAATGATAAATATATAAAATGTGGGTATAATGCAATTGGCAATCTACAAGTAGTCATCCTCTTGGAAATATGTTTGAAATATACTTTATTATCTTTGTTCTACTTTAGATTATTAGGTTTAAAGACCACAAAATTGGAGAAAGGGGAACTCTGCATTTCCTATTATTTGTATTTATTTTATCCCTCAATGTATCTAAATCCTGAAACCTCAATTCTGAAAAGTGCTTATAAGTGTTAACTTTTTATCCCCAAATTTTTGTATTTTTCCCTTTTTTGATTTGTTCTGTATGTGTATTTTCTCTAACCCTTTCTTCTCTACACTTAAGCTTGTAGTATTCACAAATTCCTGGGTTTTTCCCCTCCCTTATCTTCTACATGGTGTTCTTTTCCTTTGGAGATGTAATAGTGGAATTGGTTAACAACTTGGAAAGTCCCTATCAAAAGCATGCTGAACGTTATGTACTCATTACATGATTGCTGTGGTTAGGAGAAATTTATGAGGTTGTTAAATTCATCATTTTGAAGCTGATTGGACTTTAAAATTGTTCTCATTTCAATTGGTAGTTTTATTTCCAATAGTGCTAAAAAGAAACAAAACAGCCTTAGTTATTTGTATTAACAACATCCATTGCTGTAACACAAGAGTTAATATTGCACTGGCCTTGTTTGTTCCAAGGTGATTTTTTTAACCAGTAGGTGGTTTTAGATAATTTATCATTGCCACAGTCACAGATGGGAAAGTTTTTAGATAGTTTTTTTCTGATGGATTTTTCACACAGTGGTGGGCCTTTAATATTACTTCCTTCCTTCCTTTTTTTACTATTATTTTTTTTTATGAGTTGAAGGATTCCCTCCCCTTTGCATAGTTTGAAAGAATCTTTGATGTAAATGGCTAGGAAATTGGTATATTACAAGCTGAAGTAGTTCATTGCTTGGCCAGTAGGAGTTTTGCTACACCCCAGTGAAGGGGAGCAAACATTGTGATATTATAAAATAGAGATTTAGCAGCAATTCATGTCTATAAATAATAAACTGTTGTAGCTATAGTAATATGAAACATTATTCAGCAATTAACTGCCACATGAATGTATAAGAGTCTTAAAGCAATGCTCCCTTGATCTTTCCTAATAGTCCTTATAGCCTAGCACATTATAACTTATATGAATTTTAAGCCTTTTAGGATTATAAATTGTACACATAAAAAATCCACTGGAGAGGAGCTTAGTGTGTGCACACGGTACACTCTTAGTAAATACTTGATTGTTAAACAAATAAATAAGTGAGGTCTTGATTTTCTATTCTGTTCTGCCTGTACCTTTTTCTAGCTGTGTGACTGGGCAAGTGACTTGATTTCTCTGAGTTTCAAATGTTTTTTGAGCATAAAATGGCAACGATGACATTTATATCCTAGCTTTTTTCATGTCAATTGACTGAGATAGTATATGTAAAAGTCCCTGGTACTTACTACTGAATTTAAAAAAAACAAACTTTTGATGGCACTTCTCCGACTAATATTTTCAGTATATATAATATTTTTCTTAGTTGAGGTATTGGTCCTCATTGGCAATTGGCATTGGTGTTCATTATACATCATTACCCTCAGCCTAGTCAAAATTGGAACTCAGGTCTGTTCCAAAGAGAGGGATTTACTGATATTAATTTAATGCATTTGTGAAAACATAGGTTTCAGTCCTACAAGCATGGGTTTGAAACCTGTTTTTGTCTGTTACTGGCTGTGCAAGCCTGAAGCTCCCTGAGTCTCAGTCTCCCATTTGACAAACATGAATAATAATACCTTACTGTGGAATTGTGATAACTAAATGAGAACATACGTGAAAGCCCTTGGCAATGAACAAATGCTAATGACTGCTCTCAAGATAACACTACCTTGTAATACTAGTTCTGGGAATTATTTTTCAGTTAAGAATATTTTCTTGTATTGCTCACGACCACTTTTTTTTTTTTTCAAAAGTGTTTTGTGGCTTTTTTTTTTTTACTTTCTGGAAAGAAGTCTTGAAGTCTTAGTTTGTTCTGTCTGTTTGTTTTTTTTAAAGAATATAAACTGCATTATTTATAGGCTTACAGGCACTGTGCCAGCCACAGATCATTTAAAAAATTTTTTTTAAATAAAAATATTTCTTTAAAAAATGGACTGGGGGGCCGAACCCGTGGCTCACTCGGGAGAGTGCGGCGCTGGGAGCTCAGTGGCACTGGGAGCGCCGAGGCCGCGGGTTCGGATCCTGTATAGGGATGGCCAGTGCGCTCACTGGCTGAGCGCGGTGCCGGCGACACCAAGCCAAGGGTTACGGTCCCCTTACTGGTCAAAAAAAAAAAAAAAAAATGGACTGGGTTCTTGTTTAAAAAGTCAAAAGTAATTGCTTCAAGAATTTTAATTATCTTTAATCAGAGGTGAGGCTTGAAAAAATTCAGTGGAATCTTCCTGATAAAAAGAGGTTGAAAATGAAGGACCCAGATATTAAGGTCTACAGACATATTTTCCCAGGATCACCGGACTCCTACTTGTTGCTTTTCTGTCTGATTAGTTTCTCTTTATATATTTATTATTCCCAACTCTTCTTCCTCTTTCAGATCTCTGAACTTCTTTCTGTAAAATCCCTTAGAAATCTTATCTGTGATCTCATTTTTCAACTCTTTTTCTGATGACACGCATGTAATCCCTGTTTCCAAACTCATTTAAATGACTCCCATAGTGTTTCCAGAAGCAACCCAGTTTTATCACCACATATTTAATGTATTAATTATACAAATGTATATGTTTTGAAGCTTACAAAGAACACCAAAAAAGAATAAGATATTGCCTTGTCCTTCAAGGAGTTTGAAATCTAGGAAGATAAGTTTGCAAACAGTAACAGTGCCACATGCAAATGTTATACTAGTGGTTTAAACCAGGAATATGTGCACATAGAGGAGTGACATTAGTCAGGAATGTTAGTGACATTGGTGCTGGGCATTGAAGTATGTGTATGAGTTCGTCAAGTAGAAAAAGGAGATGACATTTCTAGCAAACATAAGATAATGAACAAAGTTCTGAAGTGGGAAAGTGTATATCTTATTTAATTTGTGGAACAACAATGTATTAGTTTCCTATTGCTGCTATAAAGGATTATCACAAATTTAGTGATGTAAAATATCACAATTTTATTATCTTATAGTTCTGGAAGTCAGAGTCTGAAATAATGTTTCATTTGGGCTAAAATCAAGGTCTTTCTTGATACTCTTGAGCATTCCTTTCCTTTTGTAGCTTCTAGAGGCTACCTTCAATCCTTGGCTTGTGGTTTCCCCCTCCATCTCCAAGCCAGTAGCATTGCATTTTCAAGTCCCTCTTTCTATGGATAGGTCACTGCCTCCGTGATCACATCTCCTTCTCTGACTCTGACCCTCATGCCTCCTTCTTATAAGGACCAATGTGACTAGATTGAGCCTAAACAATCCAAAATAATCTCCTCATCTCAAGATCCTTAATTATATCTGTAAAGTCCCTTTTGCCATGCTAGGTAACCTACTCAAAGGTTCTGGGGATTAGGATACAAACATCCTTAGGTGGCCATTGTTCAGCCTACTACAAGCAAGAAGGCTAGAATTTAAGGCATATAGTGGAGAAAATGCTAGTATGGGATTAGATTTCAAAAAACCTTAAAAGCCATGATAAGGATCTTGGAATTTAATCTACAGGTTATCAGTTTTTATTCTTAAAAAAACAAGGTTGAAAAGATTAAGATTGGTGCTCACTTTAGTGCACATACACGGAAAATACAAATACAACTACGTGGTTGGTCACAGATCCTCTGAAACCCAACAGTGGAGCCCCTAGACTTAAAGAGAAAAAGAATATGCAGGAAAGTAGCATAATCAAATCTGTTTCAGAAATATAGCGGTGGATGTACCAGAGGAAAGCTGGTGGGGTCCTGAATTTTAAAAATGGCTGTGGGAGCAGGCAAAATGGATTTGAAAAACTTTTCAGAGGTAGAATAAATAAATCATGGTGATTTTCTGGGAAGGAGTTAAAAAGTCCAGAGGGGTCTGCAGCACCCTTTCAGAAAATATACATGAAAATGATCCTGATGTACACTCCATACTGAAGTTTTCTCCGACGTGTGACTGATTTATAGAGTCTACCTAAAACCTAGTGCAGTTTTATGCCCAAACATGTTCTGTTTCCCAACTAATTAATTTCTTCTATTAGTAGGGTAACCATATAGTACATAGTCCAAACTGGGACAATTATTTTCATAACTATCTAAAAAGTATTTAACTTTTTTCTTCTTTTTTCACATGCTGATCTCAAAAGATTTAAAAGTATTTAAATCAAACTTATTTATAGAACACTCATCTAAAAATTATATTTCTATAAAGCTTTCATTGTCTAAGGTATAATCACTTAACTAATACAGTTGCCTAAACCAAAAAATGAGAGAATTCAAGATTACTTTTGAAGAGAGATTAAAAGCTTCAAGTTTCTTTTTTGGGCCATCCTACTCTGTCCTGCCCTGGATGTGAATCATCCCTTTGTCCAGGGTATCCACACTGTATTAGTCACCTAGTAGCTGTCTCAGTTGTCAGATCAACTGCCACAGTATCTCAGTGCTTGTGTTCAAGTCCCCCTTATTTTACTTAATAATGGCTCCAAAGCAAAAGAGTAGTGATGCTGGGAATTCGCACATGCCAAAGAGAAGCTGTAAAGTGCTTCCTTTAAGGGAAAAGGTGAAAGTTTTCAACTTAAGGAAAGAAAGAAAATCGTATGCTGACATTGCTAAGATCTACGGCAAGAATGAATCATCTATGAAATTGTGATGAAAGAAAAAGGAATTTGTGCATAGTATTTGCAGGGTTCAGTACTATGTGCCGTTTCGGGCATCTACTCAGGGTCTTGGAATGTATCCCACGTGGGTAAGGTGGGACTGCTATCTAGCTTTTTAAGGAGATGCTGAAGCATGATGATGAGGCTGTTCACAGGCCACCGCTGAACCATTTCTGGTTGACATTGTCCCACCGAACCACAGCAAATCAAACAAAACACCACCCCTTCTGGTCAAAATCAACCTGCCTCCACATATGTACCTTTTTCAGCATTTTTCGTTCCTTTTTGTAAATCCAGTTTTCCACCTGCTATCGTTTCCCTTCACCCAAGAAACCTTTTTTTCTTTTCCTTTTTTTTTTTTTTTAACTCTTTCTCGTAGTATGAATCTACTGGTGACAGATTCCTGAAAATGTTTTTATTTCACCTTCATTTTTTTGAGAATATTTTCCCTGTATATATAAGTCTACTTTTAAAAGGCCCCCAATCGTTTTCAAAGCACTTTAATCAATCCACTGTATTCTGTTCTCCTTTATTTCTCGTAAGAAGTGAGTTGTTGTTCTTATTGTTGTTCTACTAAAAGTAAGTGTCTTTCTCCAGTTGCTTATAAGATTTTTTCTTTAACTTCCTGTGATGATTAATTTTGTGTGTAAGCTTGACTGGGCTAAGGGATGTCCACGTAGCCAGGAAAACATTATTTTTAGGAGTGTCTGTAAGAGTGTTTCTGGAAGAGATTGTCATTTGAATCAGTAAAATGAGTAAAGAAGATACACCCTTGCTGATGTGGGTGGGCATCATCCAGTTCATTGAGGAACTGAATTGGACAAAAAGGTGGAGGAAGCATGGGTTAGTCTGTTTTGTGCTGCTGTAACAGAATACCACAGACTGGGTAATTTATAAAGAGCAGACATTTATTTGGCTCATGGCCCTGGAGGCTGGGAAGTCTAAGAGCATGGTGCCAGCATCTGGTGAGGGTCATCCCATGATGGAAGGCATCACATGGCAAGTGAGAGCATGAACACGAGAGAGAGAGAGAGAGAGAGAGAGAGAGAAATGGAGAAATGAAGCCAATTTATCAGGAGTCCACTCCCATGATAGCTAACTCACTCTTGCAATAATGGCATTAATCCCTCTTATTGGTCTCACTTCTCAGCGCTTTTACAATGGCAGCTAAATTTCAACATGAGTTTTGGCAGGGACATTCAAACTGTAGCAAACTTTCTATGCTGGAGCTGGGACATCCGTTTTCTCCTGCCCTTGGACATTTGTGCTTCTAGTTATTGGACCTTCAGACTCAGACTGGGACTTACCACCATTGGCTGCCTTGTTTTCAGGTCTTTAGGTTTGGACTGGAACACCACCACCAGCTTTCCTGGGCCTCCAGCTTGTAGATTGCCGGATTTCTCAGCCTTCATAACTATCTGAGCCAGTAACTCATAAGAAATCTTTTTTGATATATGTCTCTACATGTCCTATTGGTTCTGTTTCTCTGGAGAATCCTGACTAATACACTTTCATTTTTAACAGTTTTTTTTGGAAAATATGTGTGGTTTTCTTTATCGTGGAGTTTATAGGGCTGAAGGTTAATGTCTTGTTATCAGCTTTGAAAAGTGGCCCTTATTTTCGTATACTTTTTTTTTTTATCGCTCTGTTCTCTTATCTCCTTCTGGGACTCTAATTATCCAGGTTGTTGACATTTTTTTCTTTCATTTCTTTTTTCTTTTCTTTTCTTTTTTTTTATTCTAAGTATTTTCTCTCTTTACTTCAGTTTGAAAAAATTTCTATTGACGTATCTTCAGGTTCACTGAGCCTTTCTTCAGTGTCCAGTCTGCTATTAAGTCTTCCAATGAAGCTTGGATTTTAGATACTTTGTTTTTCAGTTCCAGAATTTTTATTTGGTACTTTTTTAAAAAGTTTATATTTCTCTAATGAAGTATTATACCGCTTTACTAATATCCATCTTCTCCTGTAAATTCTTTAGGATATTTATAACAGAGCTTTTAAAGTCCTTGTCTACCAGTTCTATATCTAGGCCTGCTTCTGTTTATTACATTTCACTTGATTACGGGTCATAGTTTTCTGCTTTTTCGCATATCTTTTTCTTTTCTTTTTTTTTTTTGTCGTGTTTTTTTCCATCGTGAACACTTAAATAGCACAAGGCTCAGCCCTCAGCAGCTGGACTTCAGTGTTAAGCCCAGACATGTTCTCTATGGTATGCAGGTCCACCTAACCAGGTGGAAGTCTTGGTCCCTCCCTCATCAGCATGCTGGTGGAGGGGGCCTTCTGATACCCCAGCAACAGCCTTTGCTGGTATATCACATGGTTTCAGCTCTCCCAGAGCATTTTTAAGAGTGAAAGGGGACACTATTAATAATTACATTGAGTTTACAAACTTAAATTGGGACATTCCCAGACAGACTGGAGTTTGAGATATCTTAGTCATTAGGCACTACTCCAGTGTTCTGGACAACAAACTTTAGAGTCATCTTTTGAGCTTCTTTCCTTGACTAGCATGGCACTTGTTTTTGCCTCTTACATGAAGTCAGTTGTCAGTCTTATGAGTTCTTCCAAATTTATGTCATTTATCCTTCACTATCTAAATTCAAGCCATCTTCGTCTGAGCTGGATTATTAACAGAGTCCATTTCTCTGTAGTAAATCTCCTTATTCTAGCATATTCCAGTCAGACCTTCAGATTAGTCTGTCACTCCTCCTATCAATCTACTCATTCTATTTCAGAATCTGCTGTGGTTGCTAATTGTTTATGAGGTCTAGTCTAGTTTTCTTATTCTGCTATTTAAAGTCCTTGCTTTTCATGCTGTTGTCTGTCACTATGCTCCACACAAATCCATGTTGGAATGCCCTTTCCCTCCTCTGTCATCCTAGTGAATGACTTCTTTATAAATCAGTTCAACACCTGTTATCTTGTAGCTCTAGCTACTGCCACTTTCATCCATCACATTTTTTTTTTCTGTTTTAAAATTCACAAGTACTACTTGGAGCACAAATTTCAAATTTGATTATACAACTTAGTATATTGTATTTGGGAATCTAAGGATTAAAACTCAAGTGCCTGCAAGGGTCATTAGGTCATCATAAACTCTGAAACTGGCAGAGTGAAGAACAATAGATTTTGAAGTGTTTGTGTTGATTCCTACCAATAGTAATTCCCACCTAGGTAGATAGCCTTTTAAATCACTATGTAGGTGACACAAAATGGCCAAATAGTGCCTTCATAAGGTGTGCAACTTGTGTCCTGAATTTTTATCATATACTTCACAGCTCAAGTGATGCACCATTCCTCATACACCACTTAGCTTAATTCCTAGAATGGTAATGGATACACATTGTACATTTTGTAAGTGCTTGTGAAATTAAAAAGTTAAATTATAGCTTTAGCAAACCTGTGGGGAAAATAATTAAAACTGTTTTCAAAATAAAGTGCAGCTGTTCTCTTGTTTACCAGGCCTGAGGTTTGGGTGATCATCACAGATAGAGTGCTTCCTATTACCAAGTCAACTCCTTTGCCCTCTTCTTAGGGGGTTTGAATTCTGATTCTCTCCTTATGTGGAGACTGGCATAGTGGGTCCACTTTGGCTTTTAGGGGAGGATAGGGAATGGTATCAGCCAAGTGGCATGCTAAGAATTAAGGTGGGGGGGCGATAAATAGGGCTGGCAGAAGGACTAGTAGGCAAACTATTGAGGAAGTAATAGAAATGCAGGTCAAACAGTGGTTCTTAAATAATGGCCCCAGGAATTGGGGTGTCTAAACTATGGGTTGTGTCAAACAATGATGAAACCAATATTCATCATTGGTACCTGATGTAAAAAGATGAAGCTAAATTTGTGAATTTATAGTAATAAGGGAGAGCTATGCTGGTCAGGCAGTTCTTTCTCAGCAGAGCAGACTGTTGATCTTTTTTTTTTTTTTTTTTCCTTTGGCGGCTTGCTGGTATGGTGATCTGAACCCTTGACCTTGGTGTGGGCCAACCCTGCTGATCTTATAGAGGGTTTTTGGGAAGTGTGAAAATTAGGTTGGTGGATTTTTCGATATGCAAGTGGATTTAGATCATCTGAGGGACAGGAGTTACTCCAATGAAATGGCTGTTGACTAGTGGCACTCAGAGACTTGTTTACTGGAATGATCCCATTCTTAATTGGCCAGAATGAGGGGTTGTCCTGATTGGGGGGCTTGCAAAAGCAAGTTTACAGAGGCAAGTTGCTGATTGATTGAACAGGTTTAAAATTAGTTATGCTGGCTGTTTATTTCCAGGACTACAGAATAATTGATCTTTTCCTAGAAGTATGGTATTTTGTTTTGGTTTATTCCCTCAAGCAGGATGGGAGTACATCTAGAATTCAGAACAGAGATTGGATCATCAGATTATGAACTGATCTTTTTCAGGGAAATTCTTAAGAAAATAATTAGAAAGGTAAGAGAAGGTAGGAATAAACCCAACCTCAGGTAATGGAGCAGTTGTAACACAGTAGATTAACAAACCCAAAACCTATTTCCTGCTGTTTTTTGAAGAACCGAAGCACATAGACTAGTATCACTATGTGTATATGTGGACTTCATGCCCAATAATATTACTGAATAGCCCAGAGCAAGGGCCAGCACACTTTCCGTATAAAAGATAGTAAATGTCTTAGGCTTTGAGGGAAATAGATTCACTCTGTTGCACCTCCTCAGCTCTGCCATTGTAGGTGCCAAAGCAGCCATGTACATGTATAAACAAATGAGTGTGGCCAGATTTGGTCTAGTAGGGTAGCTGGATTTGACTCACAAGCTGTGGTTTGCTGACCCCTGGACTAGAACAAGTAATCTTTCAGGTGCATATACTTTCAGGGATTCAAAAACCAAAATATCTGAATCCCTCTGACTGGTCAAGAGAGTATACATAAATACTAAATAGTTGCTGACTGACTGACTTCTGATATCCTGTTAGGTTGCATGACAAAGATCCTGGCCCAGGCGGCAGTACTGATTGGGAAATATCTGAGATGGGGCTACGGCTCGGGTAGAGACTGAGTTTAGAGGAAAAAGCCTCCAATGCTCATTTCCAATGGACCTTAGGTGGTTCATGCTGTTGGCTGCTGTATCCCCCACCCACCACGCTGCTTTCTGGTCCCTGCTACATGGCTGACAGTACTGTGTCTGTAGGCTACTGCTCTTCTTCTGAAAACTGTTATTTCTACTCCAGCTGAAGAGATTTTTGTCTTTTGCAGACCGATATGTCTATTAGCTAACATCATAGAGCTTGGCTCTGAAGCATCTTTAGCTTTTTGGAGGCTAGAGGATAACCTGACCCTTTTAGCTTCCTCCATTAAGAAAATTCCATTAAGAAACATTCCCAAGGTCAGAGGGTGGTTTTAGTGACAGCATCCTAGGGACCTGACTATCAGTTTGAAGTTATCTTTACCCCTTCCTCCAGGGTGCCCAGAGGCCTTCTTGAAAACAGGACATCCTTTGTCCTGCCATGGTATTTCAGAATTACTGGG
The DNA here is from genome assembly GCF_027409185.1 of Cynocephalus volans. Classification (NCBI taxonomy): domain Eukaryota; kingdom Metazoa; phylum Chordata; class Mammalia; order Dermoptera; family Cynocephalidae; genus Cynocephalus; species Cynocephalus volans. The sequence continues at coordinate 76,871,626 of NC_084468.1, read as the reverse complement.
ATCAGTCATGGAATTAGCCCACCGTAGTGGGCTATTCATAAAAGCTTTTTTTCAGAATTTCTTTATCCTTCCTGGAGAAAAAGGAATAGCTCACATTTTATATCAGCAAGTCTCTTGCTTGTGGCTAATATATCTTAAGACTCTTTTTAAATCAATCCTCAGGAATAAATATGATAGCTAAGAGACCTTTCTGGACTTAGTTAGACTCTAATATCATTTGCGTCCATTTTGGGTTCAGGAAAAAATAATATTTCAGACTCTAATTTCAGATGTATTCCATGGGGAAACATTGTTTGAAGTGCAGAGTGCCTTTTAGTGTTTTTTTGGTAAATGTCCTATTCAGTGTTTCTTTTTGCAAGTGAAATCTAATCATCACATAGAAGAATAACTAAGGATAAAAATTTGTTAGGCATAGGACTAATTTTGCTCTATAATGGGATAAGAAGTTATGAAAATTAGGACTACATTTCTTTATCATGTCATCCTTATGTAAAAATAGGATAGTTTCCTTCTGGCTCACCTGAAATGGATATTTTAGCTATCAGTTCAAATATTTGGAAATTGTAAAATCAATCAAATTTTCTAATGACATAGCAAATAGAGTAGAAAGTTGTTGAAAGTTCAGCTAGAAGCTGATTTTGCAGATTGCAAATCATGGATGTCTAGACGTATGTTGTTTATGTTTATCATCAGTATATGTGAATAAGATAATTTAAAAGTAATTAGAAGCAGTAACAAGTACATAAAATAAAGTATTTTCATTTAAAACAATTCTGATAGAATAAGGGTGGAGGAAAGAAAATTTTGGTGGAATTTAGCTGGTTTCTAGAGGACAATAGAAGAGAAAACTGCCTCAGAATGAGGACTGTGCCTGCAGATTTAAACCTGAGTGTGAGAACGTAAGTATTTCATAGGGATGAGTAGGAACAAGGAAGCAGGCTTGTGTTTTCGCTGTGTGAATTTAAATCTATTAATGAATACCACCAGGTGATCGGTGCTCTTCTGAGCTTTAGAGGCCTGCGTGTGGTATCTAGCAAGTTAGGTTTAAGAAAAAGATGTCAGCGACTTAAGACCCGTGTCACATGACTTCCTCTACTTGCCAACACTGACGCTCTGGATCAAATTTCAACTCCAAGCAGTCCTTCCAGCCATGTGGGTTTAGCCGAAAAAGAAGCAAACCCACACTTCCTAAAATGTTAGGAGCTGCTCGTCGCTTACTGTGGAGCCTTTGGTTAGAAGCTGTTTTTCAAATCAAAGCATATCCCCTGAATGGAATTTTAGTATTTTGCTGTTGTTTTAGTGTTTTTGTCTGGTCTTCATCGGTTCTTCCAGATACTTCCTGAGAGAATGGGGGCAGGAGCTCTAGCCATCTGTGTAAGTACAGGCCTTCTGTCTTCTGTGGCTACAGCCAAGGTTTAGGAGAGGCCTTTGCCCTCCTTGTTTTGATGAGATGTTTGTGTAACTTTGTTTCTCCTTCCTATTTGTGGGGGGGGAATTTGTTACTTAAATTCCTGTCTATTCAAATGGATATTAAGCAATAGTTGAGGTGTCATTCAGCATTTTTCTCCACTGTCCTTTCCAAAAAAGGTAAAGGAAGATGCATACTGAGATTATTCAGTAAGTCAACTTGATTTAATGTCAAACACTCTCTCTCCCACACTTTAGACTTTCTCGTTCCTAAAGAGTTAAATATGAATGCTTAATTGTAGTTATTGGGAGAATCTTGTGGCTAGCTTAAGAAAGAATTAAAATAAACACTAACTTATTATCTCTGAGTATATGTATGACTTTTTTTATTTCACATTTCTATTTTCATTTCATAATTCTGGAATTTCTGTTTTAGCATGGTTGCTGAAAGTGATGGTGGAAAGCTTAGTTGAGAAGTGTTTGTGCATCCTTAATCAACTATAAAAACTTTTGCCTGTTATAATACAGTAGCATCAATAAATAACACTGATACAGGGTTGGCCGATTAGCTCAGTTAGTTAGAAGGCAGTAACCGGCCAGCTGCCTAAATAAATAAATAAACAACACTGATATAAAGTTCATGGGAAAATGCATATTTCTAGGACAGAAATTCATGAATTTCTTAATAATTCTGCTGTCACTTGTACAAAACCTTTTGCAATAATCAAATATTGTCAATTATATAATTTACAGAATGCTGTAATTTAAATTTTTATGTCAATAGATAGGAAATACATATATTTATATGTGAATCATACATATTTATATTTCAAGTTGATATTGTATTCCAAGGGGGCATTTTATTTGTCCCTAGAAGTACTAAAGGAGAAATATCTTGTTCTTTATTATCACCTTAACTACTCACTTCTTTTATTTTTTTTTTAAATCATATTCAGGTCAGATCTGGTTCATTTTTTTTTTTTTTTTTTTTTAGGTTTCAGAAAGAACTGCAGTTTGTTGTAGGTTGTGATGACATGTTGAAATATCCAGAAATATCTGGGCAATTTTTGAAGCATAGTCCTGGAATGGTCACCAGATGGTATACCAGCCCCACAGATTGAATATTTTTTAGTAAAACTTCAGGATGACTCCCTCGTTTCCAAGCTCAGAAATTTTCAGCATCATGTGTTCTAGTCTGTCTGTCTTTTCCTCTTAGCCCCAAGGCTTATAGCATTCAGGTGTCCAGGTGGTTGTATTTTTACCACTTCAAAGAATTTCCTTCAAAATCTGACTTTTCTATGTGTAAAATTCTAGCTTTTATTTTACTACAGAGACAGGTCTTCCATTTTTTTAGCTTTATCAGAGAAATAATTTAGGTCTGAAAATGTATAGAATGAGGCAAAAGATTAACCTATTTGTCATGCAGATTTGTAGTCATCTCTGACTGTCTGATTAGATCTCCTTACTTCTTGCCCTTGGCCTGAACGTTCATCTCTATTTTGATGGAAATGCAGACTGACTCATATATGGAACTCCATATTTTTCCTTAGTTTATATCCAAAGCATGTATGAAATTTCTTTTAAGGTTGGTATAAAAATCACACATACAGTTGAAGAGATTGTTCATTCCTACTCTTCAACTTAAGGTTGGCCTTTGTGCTGTGTCTGAAGAGAGTCATTCTTCAGACAAAATAATGAGTATCAGATATTTGTACTGTGTGTACATGTGTGTGTGCACATGTGTGTTTATTTTTGGCCTCTTCAAGTGGGGTTCAAATATACTCAATTTCTGTGTCCATTGACTAACTTTCTCTTCTTCATTCCTTTTATTTAGCTCTTTTCCATATTGGTAGTGTTACAGAATTTTGCTGCTAATGATTCTGGAGTGAGCTCACAAATTTACTTATATTGCCACTCATATTATGAAGAAAATGTAGCTGCTTTACTGTTACAAATCTGTTTTTTCTCAGTAAACCAGCCACCCCCAGGCAGACTGGGAAATTATACCTGCCAATTAAGGTTATCTTAGTCTCTTCTAGTTTTAATTATCACTTTTGGATGACTATGCTTTTTGCAGGTGAATTCTGAGTCTTTCAGATTTCCTGCCTCTTCTGCTGTTCTGTCCAAGGTGCATGTGGGCATTTGAAGGATTGGTGGGCTTAAGTGGTCATTTGCACATTTTAGTGGGTGAACAAAGAGGGGAGCTAGAGTGCATGTATGTGGGTTCTTATACTCTGGATGTTCTGATTTATGGGTGAGTCCAGGTGTCAGATCTGTGACTGGAGAATTTGTGGATCAGTTCTCTTGGTAGTATCAGGGCCCAACAGTCTACGTCTCCTGATTTAGCCCCACCTCTTGCTGGTGCTGACAATTTCCAGGGTATCCCAGGCCTTGTAGCCTTTCTCTCTAACTTGGGGACCTCTTCTCCTGTAACCTTACTGCCTGGTACCACCAGCTACCTTCCAAATATTCTATAATGCAAGTGGGAACTTATGGTCACAGTGCAGAAAGGTTCATGTACCAAATTAAAATATTCCAGTCACAGGTTTGTTGAGTCAATTTAAAACATAGCAAGGAACAAGGGAGAAAGGATGAGGTGGTTTATGTACTTAGAAAGGGTTTAAGTAGGAAGAAAGGACCAAACCTTTTGAATCCTGTGTTACTTATGTTTATATGTCCTGTTTCTCTTGCCTTCTCTGCCACATCAGCCTTTTCTGATCATGGTGTTTTTGAGCACCAGTGTTGAGTGTGAGCAGGGGCCACAACGTATGAAATGTATCTGGAACCAACACAGCTTGCTCAGTCATCAGGGGCAAGTAGGCCTGGGTGAATTATGACTTGCGATTTCACTACTGAACATTCATGGATTTTTATCTGCACATTTCAGGCAGAGAAGACATGGGACCAAAATGGGTATAATCAATGGGTGACTCATTTAAAGCATCAGTATTTAGTACCTCATTAATGTTGGGTGCTTACTTGGTCCTTCTATCTCTACTTAATTGTCTGTGTCAAATATGTCTTTGCCATAGGCTGAATGTTCTGTCCCCCCGAAATTCATATATTGAAACCTAATTCCCAGTGTAATGGTATTTGGAAGTGAAGACTTAGGGAAGTGATTAGATCATGAGGGTAGAACCCTCATGAGTGGAATTAGTGCCCTTATAATGGGCTGAAGAGACCAGAGTTCTCCCCTTCCTTCATCTGTGAACCAGGAAGTGGGCCTTCACCAGACAACAAAACTGCTGGCATCTTGATTTTGGACTTCCCAACCTCCAGAACTGTGAGGAATAAATTTCTGTTGTTTATAAACCCCTCAGTTTATGGTAATTTTGTTATAGCAGCCTGAATGGACTAAGACAGAAATTGGCACTGAAAACTATGAGTGCTGCTGTAACAAATATTTTTAAATGTGGAAGCAGCTTAGGAACTGGGTAATGAACAAAGGCTGGAAGAATTTTAAGGTGCATGCTAGAAAAAGCTTATGTTGCTGTGAATGGACTATAAAGGGTGATTCTGGTGAGGGCCCAAAAGAAAAGAGGAGAGCTATAGAGAAAGCCTCAATCTTCTAAGAGATTCTAAGTAATCCTGAATAGATGTTGGTAAGAATATGGACAGTAAAGGCCATCTAATGAGGTCTCAGACAGAAATAAGGAACATGTTATTGGAAGTTGGAGGAAACCTGATCCTTGTTTGAAGTGGCAAAGGACTTCATGGAATTGTGTTCGTGTTCTAGTGTTTTGTGGAAGTACAAGTTGAGAGTGATGAAATTGGATATATTCAGCTGAAGCAATTTCTAAGTAAAGTGCTGAAAAAGTGGCCTGGTTTCTCCTGATCATTTATGAGAAATGACTTAAAGGGGGAATTGTTGATCAGAAAAGAAGCAGAACTTAAAGGTTTAGAAAATTCTCAGCCTATCTGTATTGTAAAGAATGAGATAGCCAGTTGAGGGAGGGGGTAGGGGACACTAAGGATGTGGCCAAGCTGTCTTTTGATAAGGAAATTAGTATGGATCAGCCATCTCTACAGAAGCAGGAGCTATTCTCCAAGGCAGTGGAAGAATGACCCTGAAGATGATTAAGAAATCATCAGGGCTACCATTCCCATCATAGGCCCAATGTACAAAGGCCCAGAAGGTAGAGCCCTTTCAGAGGAGGGGCTACTGTGCCTTTACTATTGTGGGAGTTCCCCAGGGGAGCTCCTCAGTGCTTCTTTGCATCTCAGACTCCATTCCCCAGACTCTGATGCACACCGTTTGGCTGCTGCAGGCCCAGTGCAGCTCATTGGCTGCCCCTCCAGAGGGGACAGGCAGCAAACATTGGCAACTGTGTAGTTCCATCTGTACTGGTCTACCAAGAGCAGGAACCATGGGGGCATGGGGGCCTCCACCTGGAATTCAAAGGATGGGACTGACATCCCTTGGAGTCACAGGGGTTGGGCCCAAGCAGAGAGCTAAGTGCCAACCTGGCAAGCTGTGGGGGCAGGGCCAACTGGAGCCTTGGAGGCCCAACCACTGTCCAGAAAAGCTGCAAGGGCAAGACCCCCAACCCAGTAGGACCAGAAGGTGGGACCTCCACCCCAGTGGGTCTGAAGGGCAGAGAATCAAGCCAAAAAAGGATTATTCTCAAGCCTTGAGGTCTAATGGAATTCATCTCCTTGGGTTTCAGACTTGCTCAGGACAGGTCACTGCTTTCTTCGTTCCTGTTTCTCCCTTTTGGTATAGGAATATTTATCCTATGCCTGTCCCACCATTGTATTTTGGAAGCACCTAACTTGATTGATTTCACAGGCTCACAGCTGGAGAGGAATTTGTCTCAGTATGAATTGTACCTTGAGTCTCACCCTTATCTGATCTAGAAGATATGTAGATGAAATTGTGGACTTTAGATTTTTGAATTGATGGTCTCTGTGCTTTCACGTTTCTTACATGTTGGTGTGGCAGTAGTAATGACTTAAAAGTGACCCACCCCAGAACTTACCTATTTTATTTAGAATTATTGAAGAGGGACACATTGTGTTATACTGAAGGATATGGAATGTTTCTAAAAACAGATTAATTTCAATATACTCTTTCTATTAGAAAACTATTTATAATCTTATTTTGGCAGAGAATTACCAAGCACTTGTTTACTTTCTTTTCTATTTTATTAACAGCTCTTTTGAGGTGTAATTCACATACCATAAAGCATACCCATTGACAGTGAGTATATGATTTAATGATTTTTAGTAAATTTACCAATTGTGTGAACATTACCACAGTCCAGTTCTAGAACAGTCCATCACCTCAGTAAGATCCTTCATGCTCATTTGCAGTTAGTTCCCATTCCCACTATCTCCCCTCTATCTCCCAAACCATTAATTTACTTTATGTCTCTATATACATATGCCTTTTCTGGACATTTGATATAAAGGGAATCATACAATATATGTTCTCTCGTGACTGGCTTCTTTCACTTAGCATAATATTTTTGAGGTTCATCCACATTGTAGCAGGTATCAGTATTTCATTACTTTTTATTGCTGAATAATATTTTGTTGTATAGTATACCACATTTCATTTATCCATTCACTAGTTCATAGACACTTGGGTTGCTTCTAGTTCTGGTTATTACCAATAAAGCTGCTATGTACATTTGCATACATGTTTTTATTTGTATATGTATTTTCACTTCTACTGAGTAGGTCCCTAGGAGTAAAATTACCAGGTCATGTAGTAAATTTGTGTTTAGCATTTTAAGAAACTGCCAAACTGTTTTCCAAAGTGGTTGTACCATTTTACATTCCCACTAGCAATGTATGACTGTTACAATTTCTCTACATCCTCACCAGCATATGGTATTGTTAGTCTTTGTTATTGTTATTATTATTGCCATTGTAGTAAATTTATTGTCCTGTCTCAGTTTCTTATTGACTAATGAGGTTGTTCATATTTTCATATGCATAGTAGCCATTTATATATCTTATTTGGTTAAATGTCTGTTCATATCTTTTTCCCTTTTCTCAATTGGGTTGTTTTTATTGAGTTGTAAGAGTTCTTTCTTTTCTGGATACAAGTTCTTTATCAGATATATGACCAACTGGGTATGGGGTTTTTGTCCTCTCTTCCAAATCAAGTCAGCCCCCTCTAGTAGCAAAGCTGCTGGTTTTCATTGCTGGTTCCCCTGTAGGAGCACTATTGTGCCAGCCAGCCTGGGGTGCAGGAGGGGTTGGAAGCAGGCCCAGGCAAGAGTGCCACAAACTCCCACTGTTCTTAACTAAACTTCATCAGATTTTCATGAATAAGTGTTTCTCAATATGTTTTTTTTCTAATCTTTGATTTATGTCCACAGCCCTGAAATGGTGTTTTTTGACAATGTTGTCCAGTTTTATATAGGTTTTTTTTTTTCTTAAGGAGAGAATTTGCAGACCTCTTTACTGTCATTGAGAGTCACCTGTAGGTCTTGACTTGCTTTATGCAGAAAATTTAACTTTTTATAATAACCTTTAATTTTTCTTGTTACAATAGTAATTAATACATGTCTGGAGTATGAAGTTTAGGAAACACAAATAAGTTAAAAGGAGAAAATGAGAATCACTCAAGATTCCATAACCAAGAAAAAAAACCACCTAATATATTTGTCCTGTGGTTTTTTCTATGATCATATAAATAAAGTTATAGAAACGGGTTATGTTCGTCATTAGTTTTATAGCATCAGCCCCCCCCCCACCCTCAAATAACAGTTTACTGTGACTGTCTTGAGGTCTCATTTGTGTAATATGTGAGCCTTGCTCACTGTTACTTGCCCTTATCCTGTGTTTGGAGCCCTGGCTGGAGGGAAGACAGCCTGGGAAGAGGCCCCAGCTTTTGCTGGACATTGCCCTCCAGAACTTTGAACCACTTGCCATCCCATCTCTTTTCTTCCTGCCATCATCAGTTTTTCTTTTCTTTAAAAAAAAAATTTCTTTTGAGTAGTGTGCATGACAAATGGTATCACATTATTGGTTTTGCCTATCTTTGATTACTAGAAACTTCATCACCTTCTGAGAAAATATATTTCATCTTTACAAGTGACTGTTATTCTTTATATGTCTTAAAATCTGTCTCCAGGTAACTACAGTTCACTTTTCTGGTTCTGCCCTCTGAACCACATGGCAGCTCTTCTAAAATCTGAAGTTATTTCAACCTCAAGTCTTTTCTTTGCATGTCATTGTTCCAGGTTCTTCATTCCTTCCTCATATAATGTAGTTATATTTTATTTATTTTATTTTTAGTTTCTTTGCTGGTCCTTTCCTTGAAGTCCCCCAGCCACTTATTAATTGGTTAAAGTTTGTTCTCTGGCAGTTTTCTCAAGAAAGGTACAGATGTACAATAATCTCTTAGCCTTTGTTTATTCAAACTGTAGCTTTTATAGTTGAAGGACAGCTTAGTTGGTTACTAAATTTGGTTCATAGTTTCTTCCTTTAAATATCTTGTAGGTCTTATTCCATTGTCTTCCAGTGTTTAATATTGCAGTCTATAAGTTTGAGGCCACTTTTATTTTCTTTCCTTATTATGACATGATTTTTTCCAGGCTGCCCAAAGGATTCTTTATTGTTTGTCTAATAATTTCCTTAGAATATATTTTTGTGTGGATTATTCTGGGTCTATGATGTACCTTTTAATATGTAGATTCAAAGCTGCTTCTATTTAAAAAAAAAAAATTTTGTGAATTACCTCTTTAAATATTGTACTCCATTGTTTGGTTTTCTTCTTTTGGGAACTGCAGCAACACATATATGAGAGCTCATTTAACTGCTTCCTGTGGCTGTCTCTCAGGTTCTTGTGATTTCTTTTTTAATGTTTCATCACATCTTCTTTTCTCATTTATGTCCTCCATACCCCTTACTAGGCTGTTAATGGTTTCTCTTCTCTTTCATAATTTAGTCTTCACTGAAATGTTTTGTCTTTTCCTTTCCTTCCTTTTCTGACTTCTGCTAGTCTCCATTTCACATTCGCCTATTGTCTGAACACCTCCTCCCTAAATTTGTGTTCTGCTTTGTGTTCTTTAATCATTGTGATCAATTCATTAATTTATTTTATTGTGGTAAAATACACATAGCATTTATTATTTTAACTATTTTTAAGCATAGAGTTTAGTGGCATTAAACGTATTCATAATGTTTTGCAGTCATTAGCACTCTCTTTCCAGAACTTGAATTCATCATCCCCAACCAAAACTCTGCACCCATAAAACAACTCCCGATTCCCCCTACCCTCGTAACCGTTGTTCTACTTTCTGTCTCTATGAATTTGCCCATCCTAGGTATCTCACATAAGTTGAATCATATAGTTTTTGCCCTTTTGTGTCTGGCTTCTTTCATTTTGTATAAAATTTTCAGGGATCATAGATGTTGTAGTATGTGTCAGAATTTCATTCCTTTTTAAGGCTGAAAAATATTTCATTGTATGTGGATACCACATTTTGTTTATCCATTCATCTGTTGATAGACATTTGGGTTGTTTCTACGTTTTGGCTATTGTGAATAATGCTGCTATGAGCATTGTTGTACAAGTCTCTGCTTTCAGGGTACATACCCAGAAGCGGAATTACTGGATCATATGGTAATTCTATGTTTAACTTTTTGAGGAATCATCTAACTGTTTTCACAGTAGCTGTATCATTTTACCTTCCTACCAGCAATACAGCGGATTCTCCTTTTCCATGTCCTAACCAATAGTTGTCACTTTCAGGTTTTTGTTTTATTTTATTTATTTATTTTTTTGTCTTTTTTCATGACCGGTAAGAGGATCACAACCCTTGGTGACACCCGCACCGTGCTCAGCCAGTGAGCGCACCGGCTATCCCTATATAGGATCCGAACCCGCGGCGGGAGCAGCGCTGCGCTCCCAGCGCTGCACTCTCCCGAGTGTGCCACGGGGTCGGCCCAGGTGTTTGTTTTAATAATAACCATCTTAATCAGTGTGAAGTGGTGTCTCTTTGTGGCTTTGATTTGCATTTCCCTAAGCACTAGTGATGTTGAGCATCTTTTCATGCTTATTCATTTATATATCTTCTTTGAAGAAATTCATTTGTATGTCTTCTTCGAAGAAATGTCTAATCAAGTCATTTGCCCATTTTTGAAGTAGGTTGTTTTTTGTTCTAGTTGACTTGTAGGTGTTCTTTTCGTATTCTGGATTAATCCCTTGTCAGATATATGATTTGCAAATATTTTCTCCTGTGGGTTGTTTTTTCAGATTGTTGATAGTATCTTTTGATGCACAAACATTTTTAATTTTGATGAAGTCCAGTGTATCTTTTTGTTGTTGTTGTCTGTGCTTTTTGTGTCATGTTCTTACTAACTTTTATTAGTTCTTTGTTTATTAGGTTAGAGTTTCTATCTGTTTGTTGGCAATATTTTTCTGATGAGTTATTACAGGAAGTTGTGATGCTTTTTTATACCTTTAAAACATATTGCTTCTGTATAGATGCTGGCCATGTTCCTTTTTTCCTACTCATATGTGAATGAGATGGATTTTTCTGGTGTCAGTAACAAGAGGTTTCTATGGGGTGTAGTGATGAGGGGCAAGGTAGCTTTTTAAGTTTCACAGCTCAGGGAGTTGCCCTTCTATGCCTACAAAAAGGACTGTTTTCTTGAAAATGGCCCCTCTGCCCACCTCTTCTTTGCCTCTCAGAAGCTAACCTGGGTCAGGAGAGGTCTACTGCCTTTCTTCGTGAACCTGCCTTCCAAGGTGAGGCCCTTATTACTAGGTAGTGTGTTTTTCTGATGCTTCCTGTCACCTTAGGGACCCTGGAGGTACTTTTTGTACCTTCACTCTCCACTTCCTCTAAGCAATTGAGCCTTGTTCAGTTCCTTCTCAAAGTGTACTCTATCTTTAAGGTAATAAATATTTGTAGGAGATTTCAAAGATCTTCCACTGCTGGTCCTCTCCAGACTTCCCCCAGCACTGGCGTGATGTCTGCCATAAGCTTCCTGCTCCATCCCTACCTTTGATATCACTTTTATACATATCGGAGTTTACAGCTTTTCTGTCTTTCATTACTTTTCTTTTCTTCATCCTCCTCTTAATCTATGTGGTTTCAGAAGAAGAAGTGATTGAATTCACAAATTTTTATTGATTTGTATTTGATAGTTTCTTGAACATCTCAATAATACTAAATACATAGGGAGTTTTCTTTGTAATAGATCTTTTTTAGTCTAAGCTGTACAAGTAAGTAAAAATTTGTAAGTGAGATTTAAGGTGATCCAAGATATTTTTAAGTATATATATATTTGGATAAAGAAACCAATGAGCTAAACAAGGGAAAAAAACATAAAAAGAAATAAGAATAAGTTCTTTTTTTAAATCTTCTCAATTAAATTTAACTTTTCTACGAATGTTTAAAGATTGTTGGGTCTTAATTTTTCAGATCGTAGACCTCTTTGAGAATATGATTTCTAAAAATACCATGTTTTATGTACTTTCAGGGTTTCACGATCCATGATTCCAGGTTAAGAGCCATTGTCTTAGAACTATAATGCACATAGATAATCTACATGCTATGAAATGTAAGGGTAACTAATAAGATATCCAAGAAGTGTTTTGAGTTTTTAAAATTAATGAACTAGATTTAGAAAAATTGATTTATAAGAAGTTTATGATTTTCTTGACTTAACAGTACATTCATTAAATACTTGACTTTCTGACAGAGCACTATTTGAGCACTCTCTCACATAAAAGAAAAGAAGTCCATAGGTGGATATTCCAGAGTAGGTATGTGGTTCTACGATGTTATCAGGCTGCAAGTCCCTTTTTTCTCTCTTACTTTTTTTTTTTTTGCAGCTGGTTAGTATGAGGATCTGAATCCTTGACCTTGGTATTATAACACTGTGTTCTAACCAACTGAGCTAACTGGCCAGCCCTAATTTTTTTCCCCTTTTCTATTTTACTATCCTTAAAGCTTAGCTTCTAGCTTCTGGGTTGGTACATAGTCACAGGATGGTTATTAGGCATTATATGTAGATGTAAGCAGAAAACAGGGACATGGGAAAAAGACTGTTGGCCTCCTTTTTAAGAAGTTTTTCTGCTGGTCCCAGCAATTTCCGTTTACATCTCATCGACCACACTTAGATATATGGCCATCTATACCTGTATCTATAAGGATGTGCTTGCAAGGAAGGCTGGGTACATTTTCACTGGGCACTTTGCTACCTGCCCTCTCAGACAAAATTAGAGTTCTGTTATTAAGGAAGAGAAAGATACCCATCAATAGGCAACTGCAAACTCTTGCCTCCTGTATCTTTTTAAAGAATTGGTTGCCACAAAGAAATTCTTCAGCAACATTTTCAGCATTGACTCTCTTGCCTGTGTGAGAGATGCTTTTACATACATTATCTAATTAAACTCTCATAGCACTTAAAGTAGGTATTATTATTGCAGTTTAACAGATGAGGACACAGTCTTGGAGTAGATAAAAATTTTCATAAGGTCAACACGCTGAAGGTGAGAGGGATCTGGCTGCAGTATTTGTCTTCCCGATGATCCCTAAGCTTGACTCAGCTGACATGACTGGACAGAAAGCACGCGTTGTCCTTAATTGTTGCATTTGCCCCCTCAAAAGCTGCACGCTCGACCAAAGAGTCTGACATTTGCAGTGAGAATATGCAAGTTGGTAGCAAAACCAGAATTCAAACCCAGGTGCCCTAATTTTAGATCTAGTGCTTTCCCGAGATACCAACCCTGTTCAGGCTAATATGATTGTGTATATCTCTGCATAAGAATTGTCCTACAATTGTTATTGTTAAATTTTTTATTTGCAATTTGAAGAGAACCATTCTAAGAGCCATTGTCTTAGACTTAAAGGAACACCATGTTCCTCTCTTTCCTGCCTGTACTGTCAAAAAAAAAAAAAAAATGATCTTACTCTTCACTAGCAGGTAGTCTCTTTGAGGAGTCCTTATGTTTTTCCAAAATTTGTATTAATGAAAAAACATTAAGCATTCAAAAAAGTTGAAAGACTAGTTCAGTGAACACTCTTTATGCTGTCCATTTAGATATAAAAATTAGTGTTCTGCTATATTTGTGTTCATTCTGTGTATATACGTATACATACATGTGCACATGTATATGCATGCACACTTTGCATTTGAAATATTTTAAAGTATTTGAAGATATCATTACATGTACCCCTATTTCAGCATGCACCTCCTGAGATAAGAAATACTATAACTGGAATAAATTAGCTGTTACACAATAATGCTATTATGCCTAAAGCATTTACATAATTCCATCTAATTTCCAACACATATTCAAATTTCCCCAATTTTTCCAATGAGGCAATTGGCTGTTTTCATTTTTGTTTTTTATTAGTAGGCTTTATTTTGTTTGAGCAGTTTTTGGTTTACAGAAAAATGAGCAGAAAGTACAGAGTTCTCACATAACACCTTCTCCCCACTTCTCAATTTCCTCCTTTATGACCATCTTGCATTGGTGTGGTTTGTTATAATTGATGGGCCAATATCAATACGTTATTATTAATTAGATTCCATAGTTGACATTAGGGTTCACTCTGTGTTGTGCATTCTATGTGAAAGGAAAAACCCTGGCCCAAGCACAAAATAAGACACAGCAGGAGACAGGGACTCAACCAAAGTGTATTAGGCAGGCAAAATGAACAAGTGGGCTGCCCTCTCGAAAGTAGGAGCAGCAGCAGGGAGAGTCGGGGTGGGCCTTTTATATCCAGTTAGGCTGAGCTGGACTGTTCCTATTGGCTAAGAAGGAAGGGGAGGGATGTGAGTGGGGTTTAAGCTGAGCTGGGACTTTCTCATAGGTGGGCAAAATTGCGCGTGGGAAGGTGACGTGGCAGCTAGGGGATTTTTCTGGGTGGAGGTTTTCCGGGAAACTTTCTCAGGTGCCATTTTGTGTATCTCAGTCTTTAACGCCATTTTACTTGTCTTGTGGAGGCTATATTAGCCAACACTATGGATCTGGACTAATGTATAATGACATATATTCATATTTTTCCTGTTTTGTTTTTTCTTAACAAAAAAGGAACCAATTAAGATTCATCTATTATATTTGAAGGTTGTATATTTTAACTTTCAAATCTAGAATCAGTTTTCCCCCTCATACATTGATGTTTTGAAGAATCTGTATACTATTCTGTTAGAGTGACCCTCATTCAAATTTGTCTGTTTCTTCACAGCTTTTTAAAAAACTTATTGTAGTTTCTGTATTTACTGTAAACTGGAAGTTAGATTTAGAGGCTGATTAATATTAGCTTAAACATTTTTGGCAAGAAAACTTTATAAATGGCATGTTCTTCATACTGCATCATATCAGGAGCACATAATTTCAAGTTTTCTCATGATTAGTGATGACAAATTTGATCTTTTGGGTAAAGGGTTAAGGTGGTTATAGCCAGATATTAATTGCGAAGGTAAGTTTTTCTCTTTTGCTATGACTATGATCTGTAAGGTAATCTTTTGACACTGTGAAAATCTTGTTCTCTAACAACGTTCTCCTGATGTTTTAGCATCTACTGATAATCCCTGCTTAAATGATTTATTAAATAATTTGTGGGGAAAATGACTTTCTACTTCTGTTACTCCCTCTACATTTAATTGCAGTATTCCTCTGTAAAGAGGACCTTTACTTTTTTACCCCTTTTCCTCAGTATCACGATGGACCTGGCCCTGGGACTCTTGGGCCGGGAGGGAAGTGCTTGCAGTAAGTGCTGCACACAGGGCCCTGCTGCACTTGACCTCCACGTAGGTAAGCGGGGTCTGCTGTGGCACAGCAGCTGTTCTAAATGTTCTGAGTCTGGCAGCTGAGAGGAGGGCTGGGCAAGAGCCAGGCAGACAGTCACCCCAAGGAGTAGAGTCAAGAGTTGGAGACAGGCAAGTAGTCCCACGTTTCTTCACCATGAGGATGTGGTACAGTGGTGCAGGAGCCCTGGGGGCTGCTGCCGTGGCACCACTCCTGGCCAACACAGACCTGAAAGCACTGGAGAAGGAACCATGGACTTTCAAAGTGAAGTAGCTGTGGGAAAAGAATGGAGCCGTGATGATGGCTGTGCGGAGGCCATGCTGTGTCCTCTGTCGAGAGGAGGCTGCTGACCTGTCCTCCTTGAAACCCAAGCTGGACGAGCTGGACGTCCCCTCTATATGGTGGTGAAGGAGCAGATCAGGACTGAAGTGAAGGTCCCCAGCCTTATTTCAAAGGAGAAATCTTTATGGATGAAAATAAAAAGTTCTATTGTCCTCAAAAGTGGAAGATGATGTTTATGGGATTTATCCATCTAGGTGTGTGGTACAACTTCTTCTGGGCCTGGAATGGAGGCTTTTTTAGAAACCAGGAAGGTGAAGGCTTCATCCATGGGGGAGTTTTTGTGGTGGGATCGGGAAAGCAGGACATTCTTTTCAAGCACCAAGGAAAAGAATTTGGAGACAAAGTAAACCCACTTTCTGTTCTGGAAGCTGCTAGGAAGATCAAACCATAGACTTCAGCCTCAGAGGAAAAAATGATCACCTGAAACTGCCCAGCT
Source organism: Cynocephalus volans (assembly GCF_027409185.1). Lineage (NCBI taxonomy): Eukaryota > Metazoa > Chordata > Mammalia > Dermoptera > Cynocephalidae > Cynocephalus > Cynocephalus volans. The sequence continues at coordinate 76,855,715 of NC_084468.1, read as the reverse complement.
CAGGGATAACCGAAGGAACTCACCTGTGTTGGTAGGATGTGTTGTTTCCATTTGTATCTCTAAAGAGTTAGAAACCCACTTATAACATATTCTCAGTATGGATTATTAACATATTTTAATATTGTATTCTGTTTAGGCCCAGTAAGGCAAAACAGCTTATAAACAAGACTGACAAAAATCTAAGAATCTAGTGAAGATTATTTCAATTAAAACCTGGAATATAAGAGGCTAAAAGTTGACTGCTGCATCTCATTACAATTATATATGGTGTTTGAGTGCTGTTATTTGAAATGATTTTTTTATTTTTATGTCTCCAAAACCTAAAAAAAGTTGATGATTGACTTGAAGATTAGAAAATTTAGGGTTTTTGGCTTGTGGGTTTTCCATTAATAACTTGTTATATAGTGTCAAAGTAATTCTCAAAGAAATTGATGTGCTCTGGGATAGTTGGATAAAGGCAGATTATAAAGAGAAATCTCTTGTTTCATTGTCTTCTATTTTAATCTTAGAGATTTGTTTTTCTAGAAGAAATTATCTCTGGCTCTAATAAAATTATGCATCAGAAATCACCTGTAGATACAAGTTTTTCTGATAAAACTAATAAAAATATTTAGCATAAAAAATATCACTATGTATTCAGGGATTTTTTCACACAATGTATAATCACTTGCACTTGTTACTGTCGGTGCTCCAACTGTCCCCAGTTTGGCCAGTGGGAGCCTGTTTAAGCTGGCCTGTAGGTTTTGTTGACATGCCTCCTTAGTCCTTGTGCATTTCCTTGCTTTCTGTAGCAGCATGTCTCAGGCTCACCTTGTGCCTTCCTTTTGCTACTTTTATTTGGTGGTGGGGTGGCTTTTCTACACATTCCTTATTAGATTTATTATCGCTATTCCTAGTTTCAAAGAGTCTTCAGGCACATAGTTCTGAATTTAACCAGCAATGTAATCTGATTGTCCTTCAAAGTACCTTAAATTTATGGTGTGTAAATTCATGGAGGATTGTCTTGAGGAAATATAGACCATTGATTTCAGTAGTCTAAAACTGAATTTTGTATTAAGCTAAACAACTGCACACATGTAGTAATGACCCCTTCAGGCTTTCACAGAACTGCCAACAGTATAGCTTCTGGAGACACCACAGTGTGTCATGGGGTTATGTTCTAGCTCTAAAACTTACCAGCCATATAAACTTAGGCAGATTTTTTTTTTCCTTTGTGCTTTAGTTTTCTAATCCCAATGGAAATAGTGAGAGTATCTACTGATAAGGTGGTTTGGGGACTTAGAGACGTTAATTTTAAAGCACAGTTTTCTCATTCCTAGCAAGTGCAGTGGTCTTTGTCACATGTGGTTTTTAAATTCTCATTCTTACCTATCTGGAGACAGCGCTAAGAATGTGGTCTCTGGACTCAGCCAGCCTGAGTGCAACTCCTGGCTGCACCATATACTTGATGTGATCTGGAGCACATTACTGGTTCCTCTGGGCCTTCTGTAAAGTGGGGATCACAAAAGTATCTTCCTTCCTAGTGTTTCTTTATTAGGATTTAATGAGTGAGACATCTGAAGTATTTGGAGCTGTGACTGGCATAAATAGTAAATGCTCCATAAAGGTTAGCTATCATTATCATTATGACTTTCTCTTATTTTCTAAAACCCTAATTTTCTATTTGCTCTGAATATTTTTTCCCCCAAGGTACTTTTATCAGTTAGTGTGTGTATGTATGTTGTTACAGGACAGAAATGGATTCTGGCTAACTTAAGCCCAAAGAAACATTACTGGAAAGTTATGGGGTAGCTCACCAAGTGGAAGGAACAGCTGAAGAAGTACCAGTGTCAGAAAGGGGCCATAGCAGCTCCAGTGATGCAGGTGGCAAAAGTGATCAACTGTCTTGTTGGAGCACTCCAGCCGTAACAAATGAGCACCAACCATTCTTTTGTCTTTGAGACAAGCCACTCAAGCTTCAGTGCCTGAAGGAGAAAGGGGTCTGACTCACCTGGTGGGGGTACTGAGTGCCATCCTTGCTAGAGGCAGAGCAGTCATCCTGAGTGCTAGTTTCACCAAAGCTGTTCACAGTGAAGGTACAGTCTTTCCCCAAAAGGCAGTCAGGATTTGTTACAAGAAAAAAGGACAAGTGGAGAACAGGTGCCCCCAGACAACAAATATTCACTACAGTCCTAGTGTATGCATTTTGTTAGCTACCTTAACTATTTTTTGAACAAAAATAAATACAGGTATAAATAAACTAGGTCACCAGCACTTAATAATAAAAAAGAATGCTGGTATAAAATTTGTAGAATTTTCTCATTCCAGCCCTCTCTCACTGAGATCATCACAGCTTTTTGGTCCTGGTTTCCTTATTCCTAAGATGACCATATAAGCACTAAATCCCTACGGATTGCTCTAACAGTAAAACCTTAAGGTTCCCTGACTGTCTTTTTTATGTGAGAACATATTACTTTTACACACACACACACACATACCTCATTTAGTCCAATCTTCAAACTGAAGTGATATATGGGAATTTATATGCAAACAAAATGGTTAAGGTAGATTCAAAATACCTTGATTAGTAACTGTTTTTATTGTTTTAGTTTCTATTAAGGCAAGAAAGGTTAAGATGTGCATTTGAAGGGAAGCTAAAACTCTGCAGGTATTCAAATTTACAAAGAGGTAGTGATGTAATCAGTGTATTAGAGTACAAAATTTCCATTTAAATGGAATTAATTATAAGTGACTTTTCATTTCTATAGCTATTTTCATTTTTCCATGACTGAGAGACTATTGAATGTTTTTAATTACTTACTGAAAGGATATTTTATATTTTTTCTAAGCTGTTGCATATTCTTTAATAGTTTAGGTATAAACTGCTCAGAACATCTCATTATTCGTTTCTATTACAGGACTCCTTCACCAACTAAGCTAGATGAGCAAAACTTAATAATATGCATTTACAGACACTAAAGATTAATTCAGATGTCGCTGAAAATACAGCTATTATGTTTCATTGTGGTTGTTTTTAAAATAATATTTACTTTTTAAAAAGTGTTAACCTGAATTAGATTACCAATTAAAAACAATAATTAAATCTTCCTTTATTACTGTGATTAGATATAAATATGTTATGTGGTATGGCTCTGTTTTGAGTAAACAAGTAGTTTAATTTGTTGTCACTTCAAAATGTGTGAGGTTAATTATGTCTCTTACTTGAAAACTTTCTGAGCCACAGTACCAAGATTGCTTATTATCCCATCTATTTATAGAGATGCAACATTAAAGGTTACTTCAAAAAGTTCATGGAAAGATTTGTATTATTGTTATTATTTTAGCATCTGGCCATCTGATTATCTTTTAATTCTGTTTTTTCATGAACTTTTTGAAGTGCCTTCATACTCTCTGCACTTCTGACCAAGAGAGAATAGAGTGGAAGGCTATTAGCAGAAAAAACATTAATTCAAGGTTTTAAACTCAGATATACATAGGATTCCTAAGAAAACCTTGAAAATCTCTAAGAATAACTAAGGTAATTTTGATAGTTATATATAATATTATTTATCCTAATCATTCAGAGGTCATGCTTACAGATTTTAGAAAGTTAGAAATGTATGGAAATAATAATTAGGTCAGCAGACTGTCCACCAACCAAACATGTCTTGACCATATTGCCTTCTTAAAAAGCAGCCTTTATTCCACACAAACATTTACTACTGGAATAGTTAAATAGCTCTCTGTTACTTTAAGAAGAAATTAGAATAATAATTCCTAGAAGAGCGAAGAGGAGGAGGATTAAACAGTAGTGCTCAATGGGGGTGCCAAGCACTGTTCTCATTCCTTTATGTATATGAACTCATTTTCAGCTTGTACATTTCTATGATATAGGAACTGTTAGTATTCCTATTTTACAGATGAGGAAACTGAGGCACACAGAGGTTAAGTGACTTGTGCAAAGTGACAGCTAATAAGAGTCACAATGGGATTTGAACCTAGCAGTCTGGTTCCACAATCTAGGTCCTAAATCACTATGCTGTATTGTCTCTGTAAGAAGATGAAACAAAAGTAAGGTAAAATTCGTATAATTTAACCTCATTGTCAGCTATTTTTAATGCTACCGTTGAGATAGTTTTTAAAGTTTTGTTATTACTGGTTATTTTTTGGCTGCTTGCTTACCAGATACACCTGGTTAAAATTTTCCAAGCATGCAGTTGAAGGAGATTTTTATGTTTTCAAACACTAAAGAACCTCAGTAAGAATTGAATTATTTGTGTGCCAAAAAAAAAAAATTACTGAGATACTTACAGATATAATCAAATCAGAGAAATAAAATGTTTACGTTTGTAATTTTTCCTTCTGATACCTCGAACTTATAGCTACCTTGGAATGATACCTAGATAAATTTTCATCTTTAGAAATGTCTCATTATTTTAGGATCTGCACAGAGTTTCCGTGTTCTTATAAATGTTTTCCTGTTAACCAGGTGCTTCTGAGTCACAACTTTTGGTTACTGTAGTGATATATCTTAGATACTTCAGTGTATTGCTCCCTCTCTTAGCTACGCTTAAGCTACGGCTTTAGCTTTCTCATTATGTTTCACTCCTTTTCACCATCATATCAGTGTTGTGATGTGACACTGAGCAACATGAGAGATGATAGAGATTTTGATTTGAGTTGAAGTAGAAATAAGTGAAGACAACTACTCTTTGTCTTCATACATTTTAATTCTGGTGTTTCTGTTGTAACCATGCAACCTCCTGTGGTAAAAATGACTGACTGCTCTTTTTTCTTATACTCTTTTAAGCAAAGTAAAGCAGCGGTTCGGCTGAAAGAAGACATGAAAAAGATAGTTGCAGTGCCACTAAATGAGCAGAGAGATTCCGCCTGTAAAAAGGTATTTGGAGTCAGTCTCCAGGAACTTCAACAACGGGGGCTCACTGAGAATGGCATTCCAGCTATAGTGTGGGACATAGTGGAGTACTTGACGCAGCATGGTAGGTCAAGTCATGTTTTAGTTCTGTTTGTTTGTACAGTTTTTTGCACAAAGGGGGTATGTTTTTGTGTGAAATATTTCATAATGCATGATTAGAATATTCTCTAAAGCACCTTAATTAGAATATCAACATATTAGTTGGATTCATCCTGATTATTTAAATATTTAAAAATATTATAAATTATTAATAAGAAAAAATATCAAAATAAGGTGTAATATACTTTTTCTTTAAAAAAAGGACATTATTGCTTAACATTATTTTAACAATACTAACCAGGTCCAAAGATGACAAATGATATATTGTTCTGAAACCTGAAGAACCAGGCTTGTGCTCTTACCTTGTAAGAGTTATCTCCTCATTTTTAAAGGAAGATAAGCTGCCCAAGGGCCAGATTCTTAGAAAACAGCTCTGGTTTTATTCAAATACTTCAAATAGTTCTACACAAAAGATGTTATACACAGCATGACAGACAGGTGGGAACTTACATACAAAATCTTGAAGCCAGGTATTAAGTTAGAGCTTGGATAGGACTCATTTATACACTCAGTATTGAGTAAAACTGCATCCCACTGACTTAGACACAAATTGATCACTAGGTAATTCATTTAATCTGTTAAATAGGGATGTTCAGTATTGTTCATTTGGATACCTAACTATGACTACCTAAAATAATATTTTGGTTTTAGCATAATCAGTGTTCTGTTCCCCAACATTGATTCAATGTATCATGTAAAATTATTTTACATTTTAATTTTTTTTTAGATTATGTGTATATTTTTGAATAGTTAATAAACTCATGTGGTTAAAAATTTAGGAGAGTATACAGTGAAAAGTCTGTCCCTCAAACCTTGTCTCCTGACCTTCATTTCTCCTCCCTAGAACAATATTACTATACTAGATTCTGGTATCTTCTTACAAAGACATTTCAAGCATATATAAGCATACGTGTATGTGTTCTTTTTTCCCTTTTAACACAAATATAGCACACCACACACACTGTTCTGAATCTTTTCTTAAAAAATCACTTTCTAGTATATTTTGGAGATTGTTCCATTTGGCATAAAGAGCCTTTACCCATTTTTAATTATTTTCTTTTCCTCTGCACACTGTTTCACTGTATGTATGTATCATTTCTTTAATCAATCCCATATTGATGGGCATTGAATTGTTTCCAGTCTTTCTGTTTACAAACAATAATTCCGTGACTAACCTTTAACATATGACATTTCAAGCACATGTGAGTATATCTGTAGACTAACTTTTTAGAAGTGGACTGCTGGGTCAAAAGATATGTGCATTTGTAATCAACTCTATAGTATTTCAACCAGTTTACATTCACACCATCAATGTATAGGAAATTTGGCAAAATTAGAATTAATGATTGTTTTCTTCTACCCCTCCTTAGCATACTTTTAGTTATACTTTAATGGGGTATATTCAGGTAATGCAAATTAAATGTTAGTAGGCTAAATCAGTCATTCTTCATTAGGGATGTGAAATGGAATCACTAGTGGAGTCTTTTCCAAATACGCATGTATTGGCAACACCCCATATGTACTGAATTGGAATCTTGGCTGGGCAAGATGAGGTAGAGCCTGGCATGTATATTTTGAAAGACTGTCTAGTTAATTACTGTGCAGATAATCAGATATCCTTTATTGTATTTAAAACTATCATGCTAATAAACCAAAGAACCTGTGTAAGTTTGAAGAATGTTATAAAATTTTAGGGTAGGATACTTCAATTTGTTTTATTTAATTATTTTGTACTTTTTTCAGGTCAGCAAATATTTATTGTATACCTGTGATACAGTAGGCAGTCTGTCAAGTATGGGAAAATAGGGGTGCTGGGTCATATAATTTAATTACAGGTAGATATTTTGGCCATACTTTGTTGTTGTTTTATGTAAATGCAGACATTTAACACCTTGACATGAGGGAAAACTCAATGATAAAGGAATTTTAGGACAGAAAGAGTTTATCAAGGCCTCTAAACAGGCTTTGTACTTTTCCTTTAAAAAGTGTATTTTATAACTTATAAGGCATATTACACTTAAACTGTTTTAAAATAATGTTGACAGTGTTAATGGATTCCTTCTCTTAATTTTAGGGTGAAGGCACTATGGATTATGTTGTTTTAAATGGTGTAGGGTTGTCTAGTCACCACCAGATGTCAGAATGCTCTTACATATTGTCATACTACTTCCTTAGCCAAAGTGTACTACTATTAGGCAAATTGTGACTTCTGGCATATTTAGTTTCTAAAGATATACAAATGCTGCTTTGAAATAAATATTACAGTTGTACAAAAAAGTGCTGTCAATGGTGTAGATGCTAACTTCTGTAATGGTTCTTTCATTTCTAAACTACTGTTAAGTTGCTGTTTCATGATAATTAGCCCATATCTCCTGAAATCAAATATAACAGGATCTCTGAAATTTATGAGAATGACTCTATTTTATGAAACATTCTAAATATCTCTTTCTTCTGAACATTTCTATTATAGCCATAACTTCCTAAAATTTTGTAGTAGGAAAATTAAAAGATTATATAGTCACGTAAGCCTCATATGGGTACTGAATGTATGATAGCCTTATAAAGGGTTTTTAAAAACTGTATGGATTCTTTTTCCCAGAATGTGATATATCCACATCCAGGAGTAAACTTCCCATGATTGAAAATCACTAAATTATCATAAGAGTTGTTTTGGGTGGGAGATGTTCCTGAGGGAGGACAGTTGTTCGAATAAATAGGATGGAGGAGCAGTAACTTCAGTGACTTCCATTTATACCTTATCTCTTTGCTGTCATGGTCCAATGGGACCAGGAGCTTTGAGGACCACAGACAGGTCTTGGAGCTGGGTTATTTTAGAATTGCTGGAAGTATATTTATTTGGGGGAAGGTTCAAAAAAACCTTGTTGGAAGAAAAAGCCTAGGGTCAAAGCTAGAAAAACACCATGTGAAAGCAGATCCAAGGAGCATTTGCTGGGCCAAAAACAGAAGGCAAGATTAGACCAAGGAGCTAGATAAACACAGGCTCAGGACACATAATTCTAGATTTTCGGGATTTGGGCCTTGACTAGGGATTGGTTGTTCTTTAATTGGATGCTATCTGCTTGATGCCTGGACCTGTTTCTGAAGTTAAAGATGAACCTTTGTAGAACAGAGGAAACTTAGGTTGAAGGCTTTTAATGACTAAGCTGAAATCTCTCAATAGTACCTGATATCCTGAAGAACTTAAGAAAAAGGCATATCATTATTAGTTATCCATTGCACAACAAATTACCCCCAAAACAGTAGATTAAAACAATACTATTTATTATCATCTCGGTTTCTGTGGGTCAGGAATCTAAGCACAGCTTTGTTGTGTCTTCTGTCTTAGGGTCTCTTACAAAGCTGAGATCATGGTGTCGGTCAAGGCTACAGTCACATCAGGACTCAACAGGATAAAGAGTGCCTCCCAGACACATTCATGTGGTTGTTGGCAGGACTCAGTTACTTGTAGACTGTTGACTTGAGGGTCTCAGTTATTCACTGGTTGTTGACCAAGACCACCCTTACTTAGTTCCTTGCCCTTGAGCCTTTCCATAGGTAGCAGCTGCATCATCAGAGTGAGCAAGCCAGAAAGACAGAGAGAACAAAACAAGCAAGATGGATTGCCAGTCTTTTAAAACCTAATCTCAAACATCACATCACATTTGCAATATTCTGTGGTTAGAAGCAAGTCACTGCGTCCAGCTCACTCAAGTGGAGGGGATTGTATATGGGTGTGCTACCAAGAGGTGGGGATCATGGGCACTATTTTAGAAGCTACCTACCACACATAAGAACTGGTGTCTCTTCTGATTAGATGGTGCCCTGGCCATAGTGGTTGTTAAATATTTTAATATCATCCCTATTTCCACAGATTTTGTCAGAATTGGAGCTAAAATTCATGTCAATTTTTTTTTTTTAATGTCTGGCCAGTATGGGGATTCACCTTTTGATATTGATATTTTTTTACAGCCAAGTAATATGTATGGAAGAACACAAACATCTTACCAGACTGCAAATTCCATAAGGGTAAAGATAGTGTTTGAATTTTTTCTCCTGTTTTTTTCGGTTTTTTTTTAAAACATGCTGCCAGGCTCTCACTAAATATTTGTTGAATTTAAGGGCTCATAAAGTATCTTATCAAATTATAAATTAAAATGAAATTAGCTTCCTCTTTGCTTTAAAAAGAGCAATACAACTAGTAGGGAAGAGAAAGAAGCAAAGGCCAGTATAATCATCTCTCCTCTGAACAATTCTGATAGGCTTCAATGCTTAGGTCATTGCTAACATTCACCATTAGACTCTTAAAAGAAGAGTGTGGAGTTAAGTCCTTGGCCTATTCTTTCTTAGAAGGTGGTTTTTACAACTTTAGCAGTCCTACACTGTGTGACACATTTGCTTCCACTGAGCTGGGAATCATTATCTTCTACCAGAAACCAGCTATTCTCCCCACCCCTCACCTTATTTCCTGGATTCCTGCTTTTCAGCCCTTAAGGTTATCTTTTAAGCCATCCTTTCTTCCTTACTTCCCTTTCAAACTCAGTTACCAAATCATTTTTATTCTCTTTTTCACTTATTGCCCTGCAATAGAATGTAGTCTCCCTAAGTCAAGTTCTCTGCCTCTCCGTTCTCTACCTTGTAGCTAGCTAAATCTTCCTTAAACTCTCATTATACGACGTCTTTCCCCCCACTTAATGCTGCAGTGATAAAGTCTTCACTTTTAACTTGTCCTTCATAGGCCCTGTCTCATAGCTTCCATTTGATCACCCCATCGCTCTGTGACCTCATGTATCCCCATGTTTTCATCTGCCTACCTTTCTTTATGCTATCCTGTCTCTATTTCTCAATTCATATTTTTCTTCTTCTTTGTCAGAGGTAGATCAAGGTTTTGTGGGTCCTGATGCCTAATCCTTCTGAGATCTCTTTAAGAAAAAGAATACAACCTTAGTACAGATGTAGGGACAGAGCTTATAAAGGGCTCAAGAAGATGAGGGGCCCCAGAGCATAAGCTCCATCAATTTCATAGTTATGTCAGCCCCTGCCCTTCCATTTTACCTGTGCTATAGCCAAAGTTTAAGATTTACCTTCTCCGGAAGGCCTTCCTAACCTCAGCAACACTGATATCCCTCATTGAATGACTGAAGGCAAGGACTTGTCTTATACCACTTTATAGTCTCCTAGAGTCTTTCACTTTGGATTTAGTGATTACTAAAGAAAAACTGCTTATTTCTTATTTAAATTATCAAGAAAGTAATTTGCATATAGTTCAGAAGTTTCTTTCATACATGTCATTTTTCTAAATAATTGTTCAGAAATGCTAAGCTGCTATTCGAACCCTGAGTGGGTAAGTTTCTGTTATGTATTGTATAAGATTATATAAATGAAATTTCTTTATGTTGTGTTGTATGTTCTGTGTTTATATTTGGCATAGCCTTATTTTTAGAGGTCAGCCTTTATATCATATATAATCATATATGATCTATTTACGTAGTAGATATGAAAATTTATTATGCTAAGAAAATATTTTTATAAAATGCAAAAATCTTCTAGTGATAATTACAGCAGAGTCTCCTATGCTGAGATTTATTTATTTACATTGTTATTGTTATTTAGACTTTGTATTTGTTTGCAAGAAACCTCTATTTATTTTCTGTGTCTACTTTGCTATTCCAGGACTTACCCAAGAAGGTCTTTTTCGAGTGAATGGCAATGTGAAGGTGGTGGAACAGCTTCGACTGAAGTTCGAGAGTGGAGGGCCCGTGGAGCTCGGGAAAGATGGTGACATCTGCTCAGCAGCCAGTCTGCTGAAGCTCTTCCTGCGGGAGCTGCCAGACAGCGTGATCACCTCAGCACTGCACCCTCGATTCATTCAGCTATTTCAGGGTTAGTACAGTAAACCCTTTCAGGAGTTAAAGCAATTTTATTTTTCAGTAAAAACTAAGCTTTAAAATATTTAAGATTAAAATAGTAAAAATAAGCTTTTAAATGCCTCTGGTATTTCCATTCTACCACCTTGCTACTTTACTCCAGGTCCTCATCTCCTAGTTAAAATAATATCAAACTGACTACAAAATACCATTCTTAAATAGAAGTTCTGACATCATTGGTACATGAATATTTCAGTAACATAATATTGAAAACCCCTGCTGCTTTTGGTTCAAAGAAATTATTTTCTGACTAGTGACTGCCATCTAAGGAATGAGAATAAGAATAATTTAGAAAGTATTAGAGAATAATTAAGGAATAATTTAGAAAATATAACTTAAATTGTAGTTGGTTAGTGACCTTTTAGACTGAAAGCTCACTGGTGAGCTTGCTTTTTCTCATAATCAAGATTGAATCCTAAAATAATTGTGTTCATTTTGTGAGGCAGAAATTTTTGATTGTAGTATGAGGTGATTTTATATGAAGTCCTTTTATAAGTGTAATAATTATCGGCATACTCATTATTAAGTTCTCCCTCCTGAATACAGTAAGAAAACTGATTTACTTTTGAAAACCACTTCCCCCCCTTATTTTTGCCAAGTTACAGTGGAAAAGGGAAAATGTATTTCTAAGAGCATTAGTTGGCAGATTAAGAAGGATGCTACTTAAAGCCACATTTCTTTACAGAAGGGGTGTAACTATTCACATGTAGTATACTAAAGAATGGGACAAGTGAAAGGCTAGATAGGATGAGTAAGAAGGTGCCAGAAATATTTTACCCCATAATAGGTCATTTCCAAATATTAGGTAACAGGTTGTGTTGGGAGACTACACTAACCACCCCACCTATTTATCTGCTAGGGAGGGAGATCCATTGGTATCTCCCCAAGGCCTCTGTGTCAGCCATGTCTCCTCACCTGACCCTCTTGCTCCTCCACCCTGGCTTCCAGGGGCGACCTCTTGAAAGATTACCTATGCTTGTTCCTTTCCTCAGAGTTCCCACATGGTCCTCAGGAAACACATGTACATCTTTGCCAAGTTCTTAAAATGGAAGTCAGTCCCAGGGCAGAGCCCTGCCTCTTCATGCTGCCTCCTGAGGCACCCCTCGCCAGCCTGTCTGCGTTAGACTCTCTCAGATGTCTCAGACTTTTTCAGGAGTTTGTGATTCTTCAGGGTCCCCAAGTGGTTATCTCTCTAACAACTCTCTAACAAGTAAGAGAAATTCTCACTTTCTAATCTTCAAGTTTTAATTTACAAGTTTCTGCTTAAATACCCTTGAGGTAGGTGATGGCCCAAGGCTTACCAGACATGTTTTTGGCCTCACCTTAACAATTTCTACAGAGCTGATCTAGCACCTGTCCTTAGAATGGGTGGGCCTATCACAGCCTTTTGAGGGGGGCCTTGGCCCAAGAGTGATTGCATTAGTTTGCTAGGTCTGCCATAACAAAATGCCACAGACTGGATGCCTTAAACAACAAACATTTATTTTCTCACTGCCCTAGAGGCTGGAAGTCTAATATCAAGGTGCAGGCAGCGTTGGTTTCTGGTGATGTCTCTCATCTTGGCTTGCAGATGGCCACTTTCTCACTGTATCCTCACATGGCCTTTCCTCTGTATGTATACTCTCCAGATGTCTCTTCTTATAAGGACACCAGTCCTATAAGATTAACGTCCCACCCTTATGACCTCATTTAACCTTAATTACCTCATTAAAGGGCCCAAATACAGTCACATTCTGAGGTACTAGAGGTTGGAGTTTTAGCATATGAATTTGGAGATGGGGGAACATAATCAGTCCATAACAATGATACAACAGGAAAAAATCCTGTAAGTTTTAAAATAATTATTTTAAAATAAGTATTTAAAATAATTATTTTGTTTGTAATCTTATTTAGCCACTTCATTTTTGGAAAGAAAAAGATTATATATTTTTAAAAGGCATGATATAATCATAGACAAAATTATTCAATATGTCATATTCTATAGAAAACGGTTATAAATATGAAAGCAAAAATTGCAGAACAATTCTTGTCTGCAGTGCTTTTAAGCTTTCTATGTCAATAAATGACATTTGGTAAGTGACATATATTTGAGACTTGTTAATCAGAAACTGAACTTTTTCATGTATGAACTCTTCCATGTTTATGTGTATGAGAATTTCAAGGAGGGAGGTAAGCATTTCTCCTATATGGAGACTTTAAATCGTTCTTACAAGTAATATTTTATCTATGTCATAGGGATGTGAAGTTTTGAGATAAATTTTTGAAAATCATTTTTAAATAATTGGTACAAAAGCTAGTGAAGATTAAATATTGTATGCTTAATACATAAATCAATGGTGGCTCTCTGTGTGGGAGAAAACTATTTAGATTCATTTGCTTTTATAACAGATCAACAACTTTGGACTTGTCTGGTGTCTGAAGCTCTGAAATTGTACTGTTCTTAGTTAACAGATCAATATATACCCACATATCCAAGATTTCTATCTGTGTTTAATTTCTGACAGAACCTTTTGCCTCTGTCAGAGGCCTGGTTTAGACAGTTCACATTTAAGAGAGAGACTCTAAAGGACCTTCAGTGATCGTCCGTTCCTGTTGTCATGTTAGACTTGTCTCTGACTGCATCAATTTGCTTTCCTTAATTGAGGTTTCCAGTATAATTATCTCAGCTTGGCATAATCCGTGGCTTTTGATCCTTTATCCTTATTTTGGTAGGTCATTAGTATATACACTTTTATATTTATAATCTCAGGTGTGTTTTGGAAATAGGTATGACTTGTAAACAAATAAAAAGATTGAAGGATAAGATTCATTTAATTTTGGATTAACTAGAACTCCCTTTACTTGAATGATCCCTATTGAAAATAATATAAGTGTAAATATTTATATCTCATAATTGAACATTTTTATTGTTATTTGATGACTTGGAATTGGATCGGTCCATCAGTGATTTTTTTAGTACCTTCTACATAGACACTGAATGATAGAAATAAAAGATTAAACATCTTAACTTCAAGGAGTATGCAGTTTAGTTGAGGAAGTGGAATGTATGTTGTATATATTCTACAGTTCTTCAAATGAATAAGAACATCTAGTCAGTTGTAACTAACAAGGTGAGAAGAAAATCAATCTGGACTGTGGTGTTCAGAAAACACTTTATGGAAAAAGTAAGATTGGGGTATATAAGATTAACTTGGATGGAGAGAAGAATCTTTTAGGTGAGGAGAGGGCATGAGCAAAAACATGGTGAGACAATTATCTGACAGAGCTATCCAAAGCTAAGGGAGATTAGCAAAAGATATGATTGAAAAAGTAGGTTGAGACCAGGTGGTACAGGGTCTTGAATATTAGTCTAAGGAATTAATATTTATCTATAAATAAATTTTTTAAAGAAAAATGTCACATGGTGGAAGTAGTATTTTAGGCAGTGCTGTGTAAAATGATTAGATGGGAAGATGCTGGGTGCAGAGAGAAAATCTAGAAGACTAACAGAAATCTAGGTCATGGTCCTAAGGACCTTCATGAGTTAAATGGTTGGCAATGGAACTTTTTAAAATTGTAAAATATATAACAAAATTTACTATTTTAACCATTTTTTAAAAAGTTTTATTTATTAATTTTTTTTTACATTCTAAGATGTTGCAGAGCAGTTGGGGGAGAGAGAGAGAAGGGAAAGGGGAAGGACATAGGGTGGGAGAGAGAGGAAAGGCTGGGCATGGTTGAGGCACATGGCTCCCCCATCATTCCTGCAGGGGAGACCAGGGGACTTCCAGTGGTGGCTTGGTCATTGCTGGGCTGGATGCAGATGTCAGGGGGATGTGGCTGAAGCCCTCGGCCCCCAACTGCCCTGGCTCGGGAACCCAGGATGCTTCCTGCGGTGGCTCTGTGGTCATTGCTGGGCTGGTTGCAGGTGTTGGAGTGTGTGGCTCAGGCCGCTGGCCACCCCTCCTCCCTTGCTTGGGAGCCCAGGAGACTTCCAGTCCTAATAGGTTTTATAGGGGCTTCTGGTCCTTCTAGGTATTATAGGTGTTCTTTGGTGATATGAGACCTTAACTAGTTAATATAAAACTTTGTCTCTGGTCTGTGGGTGTTTTGTTTTTTCTTTCAGTTCTGTGTTGGATTATTTGCTCCCACCACTTAAACTGTGCACTGGAACTAATTTGTTGTCCTTTGCTTCCTTCTAAAACAGGGGAACTTCCTGTGGGGACCAGTACTTGAGCTATGTAGTTTAGCTAAATTGCTGCTTTGCTGCTTATTCCCCGGGGAAGGCTTTTTGTGCAGCTCAGGTTTTAATGATTGACTTTATAGGTACTTCTGGGTCTCGTGAGATCTGGTGCACCTGAGTTGTGTAGAAACTTTTGCCTGGGCCTGTGTCTTTTCAGCAAACTGCACCCCCTGCAGTTCTATATTCCTGACCAGTCTACACAGAGTGGGCCTGTGCTGATTGTGGGGCAGATCAGCTGTCCTTGCTGTGCCCCAGTGTTCCCCCAGTAGGCCCATCTCACCCACCACCCATGCTCCAAACACTTCCCAAAGATGGGTCATGTGTCAGTCCCTTGTGATGACTCATTGGCCTCTGAGTGGCTCCTTTTTTCATTTGTTGTGGCTACTCCTATGTGGGTCCACAGGAACCCTGTTAGTGGTCTTGCTGGCCTGAGGGCCACCAAGGCCCTCTTCTCCCCTGTAGCCTCCATGCAACTTCATCCAAAAGAAACAGCTGCAGCTGTTGCCATCTCCTGCTCCATGAGCTCACTAACTCTAGCCTTAAAGCAGCAAGGGCTCGAAATGGTGGGAGCAATCCTTTCTTTCTCCCATCTTGGCTTCTGCCTTCATGAACTCCATAGGTGTCTCCTCCTCTTCCCCTGAGCTCTAGTGGCCCCAGCTTGGCTGTCATTGCTTTTTAGTAGTTGTAAGTTGGTTGATTTGTGGGAGAGAGTGATGCTGGGGGCTGTCCTACCATTTTGACCGGAGGTCCCCTATGTTAACTGTTTTTAAGTGCAATCTAGTGGCATTAAGTACACTCACAGTGTTTTGAAACCATCACCACTATCTGTTTCTAAAACTTTATCATTCCTAACATAAATTTGTAATGGAATTTTAAAGGAAATTGTCAGAGACATCAGAAAGAAAACATGTACAGAATATGGTAGTTAATAATTAAATAATGAGAGTAAGAAAGGAGTCAAAGAGGTTTTGAGTTTAGGTGGCTTGAAAAACAGTGGGTGAGGGAAGGGTAGTGTGATGTACTGACTCTCATATCTAGCCAGACCTTTGGTGAGGCCCACAGAGCGGGAGGGCCATGGTGGCAAAGGGCCAGTTTGTCAGAATATTGTGAATGCATACTAATAAATCGGGAAGGAAACTTTGAGGCAAGTTTGTGGTAGCACCAGAGAGAGCTCCCTGCAAACTGTGCTTTGACAAGGCCAGAGGCAACTATTGTTCGTTTGTCTTTAGTAATTCAAATCTTTTCTTTTTTATCTGTACCCAAGGTGGGGCCTTTACACTTTAAAATGTTTCAGCTTGTCAGACCTGATCTTTATCCTGAAAGGAAGAGACAGTTTTCAACTTTCTAGGAACTTCTGTGGCTGAGTAATTCTCCTTCCCTATCTCCAGGTGAATTTGGGACTCTGCCCAAAGGCTCAGATGCTGTTAAGCTTGTGGGTTCTGATGATCTTATTGTGGGGGCTTTATTAAATGTCTGTCTCAGAGATATAGCTGTTTTTATTTACGAAAGAGGAGAGGTCCTGATATTTTGATTTGAATACCATTTCATCTTGACAACAGATTCCTTAATAAAAATAATAGAAGTCAAGAGGAGAAGATTATTGGATGGCCATGATGAGGAGCTTATTTTAAAGGATCAATAAAATATAAGTCAGTGCTTATGAGGGTTATTAGGGCTGAAGATGTACATTTCATGGTCATCTATGCAAACTAATCACTGTTTATCATTCTGAACATCAGTTATGTTTGGACAATATTATAGATATAAATAGATAACAGTGAGCTAATTTTATATTTCTTTCATCACAATTTAAGTGCCAGTTCTGTGCCAAGGTTTTGCCTAGATGCTTGTGTTTGGTTTCTAACTCCATTACAGCTGTGCCTACAAACATTTCATAGATAAGGAAAGTGAATCACCTCTGTGAGGGTAAGTTCCTTGCCAAAGAGCGAACAACTAGAATGTGCAGAGCTGGGATCTGCCTGACCCCAAAGCCCAAGCTTTTTTACTATGCTGAGTTCATTAGTCAGCTAGGGCTGCCATAACAGAATACCACAGACTGGGTGGCTTAAAACAGTGTAAATTTATTTTCTCACAGTTCTAGAGGCTGGAAGCCCAAAATCAAGGTGCTGGCAGAGATGGTTTCTGGTGAGGGCTCTCTCCTTGGCTTTCAGATGATCACCTTCTTGCTGTGTCCTCACATGGCCTTTCTTCTGTGAGGAGCACTCCTGGTGGCCCTTCCTTTACTTATAAGGACACCAGCCCTATTTGATTAGGAGCTGTTGGGAAAATAAAGGAAAATAGTCAGGGCCCCTCAGATATTCAGAATCTTGCCAAGCATTTGATGTAAATATGCACGTGCTCCCAGGTGTTCCTCGGCTGTTGACTGATGTAATTGAGCATGTGCACCCAGATGTCCTGGGTTATGACTTAAGTGTAAAGGACAAGTGGCTCTGATCCATGGCACTCCCCACCTCTGGGATGCCCATGTTATGAGGAGGCCGCTACTGCTGCTGTAGGCTGCTGAGGACTAAGCTTATGTCATCTGCCACCGGCTCCCAGGATCTTTCCCAATTACGTAGCATGGACCTGCATGCATGTGAGGGGTCTGGTGACCCAGCCTGGTATGTGAGGGGTTTGTAACCCACTCTGTACAATGGGCTTGAAGGGTCTGAGCCTTAGCCCTGACAATACAAATGGAAACTTAGTATAACTAAAATAACGAAACATTTTGGCTTTAGTTATGATTTGCCTTACTCAACAACTGGTGTAGTTCTGTGGCTTTATAGGAGGCCACCCTCATGGCCTCATTTAACCTTAATTACCTTCTTAAAGGCTTTATCTTCAATTACAGTCACATTGGGGGTTAGGGCTTCAATCTATGAATTTTGGAGAAACAAAATTCAGTCCATAACACTGTTCTTCTTAAAATTTTTTACAATATGATAAATGTGTGAGTGAAAAATATAGTAAAAAGCCTACAGTGGGGTGTTAATTAGGTAGTCTCAGGGATAGAAATCGTTATAGAATTGATATATTTTTGTCCTGGAAATCCTCAATGTCTAGCAATGCTAGGAGTAAGAAATGAGTTTCAAATAAATGACATGCTGTGGGAAAAAATAGTATCAGCATGTGTTTTCTTTATTTGTACAGATAATTTTTGTATGTTTTTGTTTGTGTTTTAATATTGATTCTCTTTGAGAATGTATTCCTTTTTAATGATAATAAAAGATACTATTAAGTGACTACTTACTTTTTAGTTTAATACCCAGCAGACATTTTATTTATGTAATCTTTTAATTCTAGTACAACTCTAATGAGATCTGAGCAGTATTATAGCACGTGGTATAGAACATAGGCTCTGGGTCTATTCTGACTGGTTTCAAATCTCAATTTTCCATTTGCAAGCTGTATTAGTGTGGCCAGGTTACTTAACCTTTTTGTGCCTTAGCTTATTAGTTATCTATTGCTGCATAACAATGACTCCAAACTTTAGTGGCTTGGAATAATAAATGTATATTTTCTCTCACAGTTCCTGTGGGTCAAGAATTCAAATGTGATTTAGCTAGGCAGTTCTGGTTCAGGGTTTCAGGAAGTTGTGGTCCAGACGTTGTCAAGGCCTATAGTCATCTGAAGGGCTTCACTGGGGTTGGAAGATCTATTTCCAAGGCGGCTCATTTGCTGGCTGACAATTTAATGCTCATTTGGCAAGAGGCCTCAAGTCCTTTCCATATGGGCCTCTCCAGGTGGCTGCTTGCATGGGTTTCAACCTGGAATTAAGATGAAGAATTCTTGTCCAAATTAATTGAAACTCTACTTGAACTTCTGATTGTTGGTTGAGTTAGTAAGTAACACAAGATGGATTAACCCTGCCATAAATTCTTTGGGGAATAGTTTTGGACGGGTCTATCAGTCCGGTTTTGCATTACTATAACAAAATACTTGAGACTGGGTAATTTATAAAGGAAAGAGGTTATTTGGCTCATGATTCTGAGACAGCTGCATCTGGTGTGGTCTCAAGGTGCTTCTGTTCTGAGACAGCTGCATCTGGTGTGGTCTCAAGGTGCTTCTGTTCTGAGACAGCTGCATCTGGTGTGGTCTCCAGGTGCTTCTGTTCTGAGACAGCTGCATCTGGTGTGGTCTCAAGGTGCTTCTAGTCATGGTAGAAAACGCCTGGCGGCCAGGGGGTGCAAAGAGATCACATGTTGAGAGGAAGCACATGGGCGTGCATGCACGACGGAGAGGGAGAGGGAGAGGGAGGGAGGGAGGGAGGGAGAGAAGTCTTTTCTATGTCAGATGATCAGAAGGGTTTTAAGGAACAGGTAGGTAATACTTGAGCTGGGCTTTGGAGGACTGGTAGAATGCCCACAGGTGGTGTGCTCTTTAGGCAGAGAGAATTGCATTTACAAAGATATTCTCAAAGAACAGGTGTGAGTAGGTGTGTGATAGGAACAGTGGCTATAGTGTGTGTGTGTGTGTGTGTATTGGGCAAATATAATTGGATGTGGTGATCTTTCAGTAAAATTATTAATCAAATACTAATGTTGCACATTCATAAGTTATTTTATTATCCTCAGTAAAATTCTTCATCTTTAATGGACATATTTTCCTTTATTTAAGGAAATATTCTTATTAAACTAATATATGCATATGATTTTACTTAAAAAAAAAAAAAAAAGATAAAGAAAACTAGCAGACCCCTACCAACACTCTTTGGCAGCCCTCAGTTCTTTCCCAGGGGAAATGAATTTTAACTGGCTTAGCTGTGGTTTTTGGTGTTTGCTTTCATTTAATAATATAGTGTTATATCTTGATTGCTCACTTTCATCACTTCTGCTTATGAAATATGAGAGCACTTCAAAAAATTCATGGAAAAATAGAATTAAAAGATATATGAATCTTTCCATGAACTTTTTGAAGTACCTTTATATATGGAATTAGCTCAGTTATGTTGTCACTTACTCCAAACAATTTCTTCCAATATTGTTATATGCAATTCTAGTGAAATTCATAATTAGTGTTTGAGTTATTATGACTGTGTAAGGGTATGTGTGTGTGAGAGACAGGTATATTTCCTGATGCTAATATTTGTTTTATATTTTTGACTCATATAATTTTCTGTAAACTTATCTGCAGTTTTTTTCAAACTGCTCTAACAGATCTACCATTCTTTTTTCAAAATTATCAAGTAATTTATCAATTCTTTATTTCTGGGGAGATTCCTCTTAGGGCCCTTTTTTTCCTGCTTCTACCTGGATTAGTTATAGATTTCATCCTGAGCTTTCCCTCACCAGTTTTTTCTCCTGGACCTACTACTTCCTAGAGTCTTTAATCACTGTGTTGAACATTCAGTGAGTCTGTTCAATTTGGAAAGTACTATCTTTTGGTCTTGGAAATTTTCTTCTATTATCTTCACTATGTTATAGCTCCTTTAAATGTCTTATCCCTGTCTTTTAATTGTTTTCTGTGAAATTTCCTCAAGTTTATTTCCCAGCCTTGTTTGTTTTTAAACTTTTAGCTTTTTATATTTTTAATATCCAAAATATTCTTGCTTTCTGTTTCTTTTTCACAGCACCCTATTCTTGTTTTATAGCATTCTAGTCTTTATTTTTCTGAGGATACTAACAAGGGTTTGTTGTTGCTCTTGTCGCTGATTAAGTTTTCTTCTTTTCCCGTGTTATCTGTTTGTGGGTTTTCTTTCTGTCTCTCATACAGTGATTCTTGGCTGTTTTGATTTAAGAATAACATTTCATAAATGGGGACTGGGGGCTTTTCTACTGGTGAACTTCACTTTAGGTGAATTAGATAGTAGAGCAGGGGAAATCTAGCTGTTTCATTTGGGGACCTGCACATGTCAGTATGTGAATGTATATTAACAACTGAGTTCCTCAAAAGCAGAGGTGGGAGGGAGGTGGAAAGCGTGTTTGCTAATAGCTCATTATTTCTTAGCAAACTTTCACTAATCCTCACATTTTCATCTGTGCTCCTCACAGTAGTTCTTAACTATCTCAGGTGTCCAAGAATCCTTTGATATTATCCAGAGACCAAACCCCAGAGCTCCTGCCTGAGAGCATGCTTGCCTAACTGCACCGGGTATTGGGGGGGCTCCTTGAGCCCAACAGAATTTCAGTCTGTTTTTGTCACTTGTGTCCATGTCCACGTGTCTTCAAAATCTCATCTGCTTCTGTCTTCTCTGCAGTTCTTTTTTCACACATGGGTGCTTATACTCTTTAAACATTTTTACTGCCATTTTAGTGGAGTCTTGGGAAAAAGATTAGATAAACGCATGTAATCAATCTGTCTCTTTAAATCGAAATTCTCCTTTGCCTTTTTTTTTTTTTAACTCCCCATACTTGATTTTAAATGGAACAGAATTTTATAATAGCAGCTGTGCAAACAATATGTGAGAGTTTAAGGGCCTGTGAATTTTAGCTTATGAGCATTTGATAATTTAGACAGCAACTGTTTTTCTTAAAAACACTCTAGTAATAGGGCCATTTCAATCAGTACAATGGCTAATTGTAAAGAAATTTAATAAACTGACTTGTGCTTGAGCCTTCAGTTCTGTTTTTCTTTATTACATGAGAAACTCCCTAGGTAACTTGGAGTTAAGCCTGTCTTTTATTCACACTGTCATGGTGCCATTTGTATTGTTTGAGGTTAGCTGAGTGGTTTCGCATTATAGATTTTAAAGTGTCATGCTAATATTGGCCAAATACTAGTTATTGAGT
This sequence comes from Cynocephalus volans, assembly GCF_027409185.1. NCBI lineage: Eukaryota > Metazoa > Chordata > Mammalia > Dermoptera > Cynocephalidae > Cynocephalus > Cynocephalus volans. The sequence continues at coordinate 76,833,827 of NC_084468.1, read as the reverse complement.
GTCATTCCTTGGAATAGTTTGAGCTGCATAGGAAGCATATGACACATTTCCTTCCCTAGGTTAATTTCTTCTTGCTCAGAAGTTTCTTCTCTTTGAAGGTTGAAATGATTCAACCTTCACAAATATGTTTCTATGAAAAACTGAATCATCATATTAAATTCCAAGTTTTAGTCCTTTCCATTATCAGTATGTTCCTTTTAGGTTTTCTATAAGCAATGCCAAATATGTTATTCTTTTTTTCTAGGTAAGTACCTAATCCAGAGCAGAATTAAAGTTGACATCTACATATTTGCTCGAATTGCCAGGCAGTCTGACGTGTGAAGCCTACACTGTAATGACCTGGAAATGTGCTGCCTGCAAACCCGGGTTTCTACACATGGCTTCTACACGTTGGCAGCATTCTGATTGGTCTGCTTGCATCCAGATCCATGTGACAGGAAAAAACTTATTTGTATTTTTAACCCACCCTCCGACCCCTAAGATTGTAGGTCTTGTTAACTAGATGATCTTTTCTTTGCAGAGTACATGTGCACCCATCTATTTTCCTGTAATGGCCTTCGACTCTATGAGATAGTATTAAGTAATGGGTGAGGTTGTGTAAACTTGGAGAGAGAAGATGAGACTGGGCAAAATTATTCCACAGATGAGTAACTGGTCTCTGAAGGGGGGGAGTGAGCATGTGTGTATGCCTGTATATGTAAATGTATTGAAATCTTTCATCTGCTGTTCTTTTCTAGGCTGTTCTCTTTATCCTTGAGGTGCCTATTCCTTTAAAAAATTACTTTAGGGCCGAGCCCGTGGTGCACTTGGTAGAGTGCTGCGCTGGCAGCGCAGCGACGCTCCCGCTGCGGGTTCGGATCCTATATAGGACTGACCAGTGCACTCACTGGCTGAGTGCCGGTCACGAAAAAACGACCAAAAAAAAAAAAAAAAAATTACTTTATTGTCATTTTAGTGGACTCTTAGGAGGAAAAGTAGATACAATCACCTTTAACTGAAACAATCTGTCATCTTTAAGTGAAAGGTCTCCTTTTTTTTTTTCCCATGCTTGATATTAATGCCAACAAAATTTCTTTGTAACAACTTTATTGAGATATAAATTACCCACCATAAAACTGAGTCTCTTAAAGTGTACTATTCAATGGTTTTTAGTATATTCACAGAATATGCTAAAGGTATATAAACAGAATATACATTACCACTATCAAATTTTAGAACATTGTGATGCCAGAAAGAAACCCTTCACCCGCCGCCCACCTCCTCCCCTCCCCCCTTCCCTTTATGAGGAGCCTCCTGACTTAAACAGAAACCCCTTTTGCTTCCGCAAGGACACAGTTCTGCACCCCGATCCACATTAGCATAATGACCCTCCTTGATGGTATCACCCAGCTCTTGGTGCCAACATACCAATATAAGTTCTACCACCCCCACACCTGGTGCTATCCCCTTTCCAGGGCAGCCCTGGGCTGCCTGCCACTTTGAGCACAGCCCAGCAGATTTCATTCTTTAATAAAGCTTGAACAGTACCCAGCATCTTGGCTCACTTTCTTTCAAAGCGATTCTACTCCTGGGGAATGAAGTGCAGAGGTAAAACTCAGTCTGATCTAGCGTAGCTGGCATTTTGTGATTATTTTTCCTATTCTTCTGTGACTCCATATTTTGAAAGAAAAATAATTCATGTTTTGTTTATTCTTATGTAATTTATAAAACACTTTGTGCCCAGACATTCCAGTAGGGTTTTATTAAAATGTTGTCCCTCCACCATCTCTCTAGAGCCTAAGCTGTAGTTTATCATGAATTATTTAAGATTTCCAAGCCCAACTATTCAACAATTTTGCTTGTTTGTTTATTGATTCAGGAAACATTTCTTTAATATTTACATGTATGAGACACTGTGTTAGGTGCTCTGTAATGATGATGTTATTAGTAGCTAACTTTGTAGGAATGCACTGATCAAAGCATGTGTTCTGAGGTCAGACTGTTCATGTTTGAATCACAGCTCAGTTATGTGGTAGCTGGGTGAACATGGACAAGTTAATCAATCTCTCTGTTTCAGTCTAGTCAGCTCTAACTGGGGGTGTTTTAGATTCCTATAGCTGCCATAACAGATCACCACAAATTTTGTCACTTAAAACATACAAATTTTTTCTCACTGTTCTGTGGGTCAGAAGTGTGTGGACTCAGCTGGTTCCTCTACTCCAGGTCTCACAAGGCCAGAATCAAGGCAACAGTCATCCTGGACTCTTTTCTTACTGCTGTAGGAGAGAATCTATTGCCAGATTTATTCGGGTTGTTCACAGTTCAGTTCTGTGCAGTTGTAAGGCTGATGTCCCTGTTTTCTTGCTGGCTTTTCAGCTTTTAGAGGCTGCCCACATTCTTGGACTTGTGACCTTTCTTTATCTTCAGAGTCAGCAACAGATCATCGTACTAATAGATTAGCAAGTTTTCATAAATCTTTTTGTGAGGCTTAATGTGGGGGAAAAGCTACATGGATAAACCTGTGAGGCTGAATATTTTGGTTTTTTTCATGGCTGACCTTCTCATGGCTCTGAGATACACTATAATAGAGATTAGGATTTTGCCAGTGGTTTAAATTTTTTTTCTCCTTGAGGCTAAGATTATAAATACAATCTTACTTCACGGCAATTGAAAAGTCAAGGCACGTGACAAGCACTAGGATAAATGTCAAGATGAGAGGTGCCATCCTGGGATATATCCTGCGATATAGGTGCGGCATTGCTGATTATGATCATAATCTTATTTTAATGAGAGCAAATATTTGTCACATAGTTCAATTTTTGCTATTTAACCTGGAACAAAAGATATTTCTCCCTCAATTACTTTTGCCTCTTGAGAACATATTTAGTGATTCTTCCCTTCATGCCATGAAGGATTTTGTATTATTTTGTTAAGTATGAAACTCTTTGAAACTATCTTTCTTCCCATTATTTGTCAATTTTATTTCCTGGAAAAATTATCATATTTCAAAAATTGGAAGTAAATGATAAAAGTGCTGCTGCTTTTTCAAAGATGTTATTGTCATAAATTCGTAACTGTTTTGAATATTTGTTTTATTTGATGTGGTGTTTTCACACATTGCCTGCCTTAGGGTTTGAGGTTTCATTATAGGGCCAGAAGGCCAGAAGCCTGCTGTCAAGGCTGTTGGAATGCTGTTGCTTGTATCTTTAAATGCTTGGAATTAGACCACAATTCTAAACAGAGAGCACACACCCATGAAAACATTCAGATACACTTTATTTTTTTTTTTTTTTTTTTTTACCTTTTAAAAATTTTTATTTATTTTTAATTTTTTAATTTTTTAAATTTTATTTTGTCGATATACATTGTGGCTGATTATTGCTCCCCATCACCAAAACCTCCCTCCCTCCCCCCTCCCCCCTCCCCCCCAACAATGTCCTTTCTGTTTGCTTGTCATTTCTTTTTTTTTTTTTTTTTTTCTAATTTCTTTTTTTTTTTTTTTTTTTTAAATTTTATTTTGTCGATATACATTGTAGCTGATTATTGCTCCCCATCACCAAAACCTCCCTCCCTTCTCCCTCCCCCCACCCCCCCGACAATGTCCTTTCTGTTTGCTTGTTGTATCAACTTCAAATAATTGTGGTTGTTATATCTTCTTCCCCCCCCCCCCCGGTTTGTGTGTGTGTGTGTATGTGTGTGTGTGAATTTATATATTAATTTTTAGCTCCCTCCAATAAGTGAGAACATGTGGTATTTCTCTTTCTGTGCCTGACTTGTTTCACTTAATATAATTCTCTCAAGGTCCATCCATGTTGTTGCAAATGGCAGTATTTCATTCGTTTTTATAGCTGAGTAGTATTCCATTGTGTAGATGTACCACATTTTCCGTATCCACTCATCTGATGATGGGCATTTGGGCTGGTTCCAACTCTTGGCTATTGTAAAGAGTGCTGCGATGAACATTGGGGAACAGGTATACCTTCGACTTGATGATTTCCATTCCTCTGGGTATATTCCCAACAGTGGGATGGCTGGGTCGTATGGTAGATCTATTTGCAATTGTTTAAGGAACCTCCATACCATTTTCCATAGAGGCTGCACCATTTTGCAGTCCCACCAACAATGTATGAGAGTTCCTTTTTCTCCACAGCCTCGCGAGCATTTATCGTTCAGAGTCTTTTGGATTTTAGCCATCCTAACTGGGGTTAGATGGTATCTCAGTGTGGTTTTGATTTGCATTTCCCGGATGCTGAGTGATGTTGAGCATTTTTTCATATGTCTGTTGGCCATTTGGATATCTTCCTTAGAGAAATGCCTACTTAGCTCTTTTGCCCATTTTTTAATTGGGTTGCTTGTTTTCTTCTTGTAAAGTTGTTTGAGTTCCTTATATATTCTGGATATTAATCCTTTGTCAGATGTATATTTTGCAAATATTTTCTCCCACTCTGTTGGTTGTCTTTTAACTCTTTTAATTGTTTCTTTTGCTGTGCAGAAGCTTTTTAGTTTGATATAATCCCATTTGTTTATTTTTCCTTTGGTTGCCCGTGCTTTTGGGGTCGTATTCATGAAGTCTGTGCCCAGTCCTATTTCCTGAAGTGTTTCTCCTATGTTTTCTTTAAGAAGTTTTATTGTTTCAGGGTGTATATTTAAATCCTTAATCCATTTTGAGTTGATTTTAGTATACGGTGAGAGGTATGGATCTAGTTTCATTCTCCTGCATATCAATATCCAGTTATCCCAGCACCACTTGCTGAAGAGGCAGTCCCTTCGCCACTGAATAGGCTTGGTGCCTTTGTCAAAGATCAGATGGCAGTAAGTGTGTGGGTTGATTTCTGGATTCTCTATTCTATTCCATTGGTCAGTGTGTCTGTTTTTATGCCAGTACCATACTGTTTTGGTTATTATAGCTTTGTAGTATAGCTTAAAGTCAGGTAGTGTTATGCCTCCAGCTTTATTATTTTTGCTGAGCATTGCTTTGGCTATTCGTGGTCTTTTATTGTTCAATATAAATGTCTGAATAGTTTTTTCCATTTCTGAGAAAAATGTCTTTGGAATTTTGATGGGGATTGCATTGAATTTGTATATCACTTTGGGTAGTATGGACATTTTCACTATGTTGATTCTTCCAATCCAAGAGCATGGAATATCTTTCCATCTTCTTGTATCCTCTCTAATTTCTCTCAGCAGTGGTTTGTAGTTCTCATTATAGAGATTTTTCACATCCTTGGTTAACTCAATTCCTAAGTATTTTATTGTTTTGGTGGCTATTGTAAATGGGCAGGCTTTCTTGATTTCTCCTTCTGCATGTTCACTATTGGAGAAAAGAAATGCTACTGATTTTTGTGTGTTGATTTTGTATCCTGCTACTGTGCTGAAAACATTTATCAATTCCAACAGTTTTTTTGTAGAGGTTTTAGGCTGTCCGATATATAGGATCATGTCATCTGCAAACAGGGACAGTTTGACTTCATCTTTTCCAATCTGGATGCCCTTTATTTCCTTCTCTTCTCTGATTGCTCTGGCTAGTACTTCCAACACTATGTTGAATAGGAGTGGTGAGAGTGGGCATCCTTGTCTAGTGCCTGTTCTTAAAGGAAAAGCTTTCAGCTTTTCCCCATTCAGGATGATATTGGCAGTGGGTTTGTCATATATGGCTTTAATTATGTTGAGATACTTTCCCTCTATACCTAACTTATAGAGGGTCTTTGTCATGAATGAGTGCTGAACTTTATCAAATGCTTTTTCAGCATCTATAGAGATGATCATATGGTCCTTGTGTTTGAGTTTATTAATATGGTGTATCACATTTATTGATTTGCGTATGTTGAACCAACCTTGCATCCCTGGGATGAATCCCACTTGATCGTGATGAATAATTTTTCGTATGTGTTGCTGTATTCTGTTTGCTAGTATTTTAGTGAGGATTTTTGCATCTATATTCATCAAGGATATCGGCCTGTAGTTTTCTTTTTTGGTTATATCTTTACCTGGTTTTGGTATCAGGATGATGTTTGCTTCATAGAATGAGTTTGGGAGATTTGCGTCCGTTTCAATCTTTTGGAATAGTTTGTAAAGAATCGGTGTCAATTCCTCTTTGAATGTTTGGTAAAATTCTGCTGTGAATCCATCTGGTCCTGGGCTTTTCTTTGTTGGGAGCCTTCTGATAACAGCTTCAATCTCCTTTATTGTTATTGGTCTGTTCAAATTTTCTACGTCTTCACGGTTCAGTTTTGGGAGCTTGTGTGTGTCCAGAAATTTATCCATTTCCTCCAGATTTTCAAATTTGTTGGCATATAGTTGTTTATAGTAGTCTCGAATGATTCCTTGTATTTCAGATGAATCAGTTGTAATATCGCCTTTTTCATTTCTAATTTTTGTTATTTGAGTCTTCTCTCTTCTTTTTTTTGTTAGCCATGCTAATGGTTTGTCAATTTTATTTATCTTTTCAAAAAACCAACTTTTTGATTCGTTGATCTTTTGAATTGTTTTTTGGTTTTCAATTTCATTCAGTTCTGCTCTGATCTTAATGATTTCTTTCCGTCTGCTAACTTTAGGATTGGATTGTTCTTGTTTTTCTAGTTCTTTAAGGTGAAGTGTTAGGTTGTTCACTTGCCATCTTTCCATTCTTCTGAAGTGAGCATTTAATGCAATAAATTTTCCCCTCAATACTGCTTTTGCAGTATCCCACAGGTTTTGGTATGATGTATCATTGTTTTCATTAGTTTCAATAAACTTTTTGATTTCCTGCTTGATTTCTTCTTGGACCCATATGTCATTAAGTAGAATGCTGTTTAATTTCCATGTGTTTGTATAGTTTCCAGAGTTTTGTTTGTTATTAATTTCTAGTTTTAATCCATTGTGGTCTGAGAAGATACATGGGATAATTCCAATTTTTTTGAATTTATTGAGACTTGATTTGTGACCTAATATGTGATCTATCCTGGAGAATGATCCATGTGCTGATGAGAAGAATGAATATTCTGAGGTTGTTGGGTGGAATGTTCTGTAGATATCTGCCAATTCCAATTGGTCTAGAGTCTTGTTTAGATCTTGTGTTTCTCTACTGATTCTTTGCCTAGATGATCTGTCTAATATTGACAGTGGAGTGTTCAGGTCCCCTGCTATTATGGTATTAGTGTCTATTTCCTTCTTTAGGTCTAATAGAGTTTGTTTTATAAATCTGGCTGCTCCAACATTGGGTGCGTACATATTTATGATTGTTATGTCTTCTTGATGGATCAGTCCTTTTATCATTAAGTAGTGTCCCTCATTGTCTCTTTTTATGGTTTTTAGTTTAAAGTCTATTTTGTCAGATATAAGAATAGCCACTCCAGCTCGTTTTTCTTTTCTGTTTGCATGGTAAATCTTTTTCCATCCTTTCACTCTTAGTCTGTGTGAATCTTTATGGGTGAGGTGGGTCTCTTGTAGGCAGCATATAGTTGGGTCCTGCTTTTTGATCCAGTCAGCCAGTCTGTGTCTTTTAATTGGGGAATTTAAGCCTTTAACATTAAGAGTTGTTATTGAAAGGTGTTGATTTATTCCTAGCATTTTATTGGTTGTTTGGTTGTCTTAGGTGTCTTTTGTTCCTTGCTTTCTGATTTACTGTTTGGTTTCTTTGTTTGTTGGTTCCTTAGGTTGTAGATAGTGTTTTTGTTAGCTTGTTTTCTCTTCATGAATGCCATTTTTATTGTACTAGCGGGTTTAGATTTTTCTTAGGTTTTTATGGCAGTGGTAGTTATTTTTCAGGAACCAAACCCAGTACTCCCTTGAGGATTTCTTGTAAGGGTGGTCTTGTGGTAATGAACTCCCGCAGTTTTTGTTTGTCTGAGAAATATACTATTTGCCCCTCATTTCGGAAGGATAGCCTTGCAGGGTAGAGTATTCTTGGCTGGCAATCTTTGTCTTTTAGTATTTTGAAAATATCATCCCATTCCTTTCTAGCTTTTAGGGTTTGTGATGAAAAGTCTGATGTTAACCTGATTGGGGCTCCCTTATAGGTGATTTGACGCTTCTCTCTTGCAGCTTTTAAGATTCTCTCTTTGTCTCTGAGTTTTGCCAATTTGACTATGACATGTCTTGGAGAAGGCCTTTTTGGGTTGAATACATTTGGAGATCGTTGAGCTTCCTGGATCTGAAGATCTGTGATTTTTCCTATACCTGGGAAGTTTTCTGCCACTATTTTGTTGAATATGTTTTCAATGGAATCTCCATTTTCCTCCCCTTCTGGAATACCCATGACTCGGATATTTGAGCGCTTGAGGTTGTCTGATATCTCTCTCAGATTTTCTTCCATGTCCTTGATTCTTTTTTCTTTCTTTTTGTCTGCTTGTGTTATTTCAAACAGCCCATCTTCAAGTTCAGAGGTTCTCTCTTCAACTTCGACAAGCCTGCTGGTTAAACTCTCCGTTGTGTTTTTTATTTCGCTGAATAACTTCTTCAGTTCAGCAAGTTCTGCTACATTTTTTTTCAGGACATTGATTTCCTTGTATATTTCCTCTTTCAGATCCTGTATACTTTTCCTCATTTCATCATGATGTCTAGCTGAGTTTTCTTGTATCTCATTCAGTTTCCTTAGAATTATCACTCGAAATTCCTTGTCAGTTATTTCAAGGGCTTCTTGTTCTACAGGATCTAGAGTATGAGATTTATTAACTTTTGGTGGTGTACTTTCTTGATTTTTTGTATTTCTGGTGTCTTTTTTTTGGTGTTTATTCATTGTGGCAGGGGGTTTCACAGTCCACCGGTTTGAGACTAATGACTAACTAGGATGTTGCTGTGGTTGCCAATTTGGTATGGCTCCCGCCGTGACTGCTCTGTTGGCCTCTAGTGTCTTGTGTGTGTGGTTGCCTCGGGTCTTGGGCTTCTCCGGGGATCCACCTTTCTGGTCAGCTTGTACTCTGCTGGGCTGGTGGATCACGCACCACAGGGTGTGTGATCTCTGTTGAGCTTTCACTTTCTGTACAGGACTTCTCCCCGTTCCGTGTGCTCTGGCCCAGGCTGTTAGATCGTGCAGTGGCGACCCCACCGGGTGTGTGGTTTCTGTCGAGTCTCCGCCTCCCTGGCCGCACGTCTCCCCCCTCTGTGCACACTGTGCTGGGCTGGGGTGTGTCTTCTGCACCCCTCGTCTATCAGCTGGGCCTTCAAGACCCTGCTCAGCACCGCCTCGCCCAGGAAGTCTACCAGGTTTCTGCTAGGCACAGACGACCGGTCTCTCTGGGTGCCTTTGTAGCACTGTGTAGATCTTTCTCGGGTCTTGTTCACCTTTGTATCCCCCCGGTATAAACCGAGACTAGTGCCCGCCTGCAGCCTGCTCTCCGGCAGGTTCTAGCGTACCTGGGAACTCTCCTACCACACTATTCCCAACCAGAAATTCGTTAGGCTTTTTTCCAAACTGGTGGTCGCAGAGATGGTATCTGCCTCCCAGTAACAGGAAGTTTACCGGGCCGGAGTCCAGGGTGTGGTGGAGTGACAGTCGGCCCGCCCGTATTTCCTAGCCCTCCCAACACTGGTCGGGACGCCCCACACCCCCAGCCCCGCCAGAGAACCGCGGAGGGAGTGGGAGAGGAGGCCGGCCCGCAGGGTCCGGAAAGCCCCGCGCCAGGCCAAGCAAATGGGCTCAGTGATGGCCGATCAGGGCGGAGCTGCCCGCACCTGGGAAAATGGAGGCAGCAGTGGGGTAGTGAGTGGCCTGGTGGTGCAGGCGGGAGCCGGGTGGGCAACCACCCCCCGAACAGAGCTGTGCCAGGGATCACTCACAGTGCTGTGCCAGGTCGGGCGCTCGCTCTGTCTCTGGTTTGTTGCCTTCCGTGTTCTCGGCGCTGCCGCCTCGGGCTGTTCAGTCGCGGCGCCGCTCGAGCGCTCCCAGGAATCTTCTTTAATGCCGGCCTGAAACCTCGAATCCTGAATAGGGCAGCTGGCTGCCTTCAGTGCGGCCCCAGCCTCCGGGATCCTGGCTGCATCCACAGCAGCCCTGGCGCCGTGTTCCCTGTTTCAAGACTCGCTTTTGCAGCTAAGAATCAGTTCTTTTCCTGCTCCACACTTCAAAGCTGTTGCCGGTAAATGAGGCAGCCTCTCCTGCCGGGGGCAAAGTGGCGTTGAGCCCCCACGACCGGCCAGCAGCAGCAGTCCTTCCTTAAGAGATGGCCAGAGGAAGGTCCACAAGTTTCCCGGCTGCCTGAGACCCAGTGGCCACCTTTTCCACAGATACACTTTAAATTAGTCACCTTGGTAAAAGAAAGAAAAGCAAAATAGGATTACATTTTCTCTTGGTTCGTATTTGTTTATTTTTATAATATAAAGGCATGACCAATAGTCTTCAATTAGTTGTTAGTCACTCCAAACTTATTTCCATTTCTTATGTATCCCTTTTAGTTAAGATCATAGTGCATAGACTAGTCAGTTGGCTGAGTTGGTCAGAGCACAGCCTTGTAACAACAAGGTCAAGGGTTTGGTTCCCTCTGACCGCCCAGCCGCAAAAAAATTTTTTAAAAATGGTGCAGTGGAAAATAATGTCATCATAAGCAATACCACTAAGACATATGGGTAGTGGGTGGCAGAACCAGGATCCCCATCTAGGAAGTGGCTCCTGAACCTGCATTCTGATCCTGTGCTCTGCACCCCCTTAGTCACTATGTGTGACTTTCTGTGTTTTCATTTTCTGTCCGTGGCATTATGTTACTCATGTATTTTGTAACACTGACTAATCCTTTTTTTGTATCTCATTAGCCTCACTTTTCTGTTTTTTATTCACTTGACTTGCTAAAGCTGACCTATCCAAGGAATCCAATATGTGTATAATTATAACTGGATTAAGTTTCATTCTCTTAGATGTTAAAGGGATGGATTTTGATTATTCTTCTAAACTATTTGCTATAAAAGATTTGTATTTTCCTCTGATAAAAAGCAGTACACGAAGTTACATAAACTAGCAACTTTACTATATTTAGGTATTGGCAAAACAAATCTTTGAGACATGAGGGAAACTTTTCATGTGTGTGCCTGTGAATTTTAGCATTATCAGAGATTTTGGGTATATATGCAAGGTTATTAGGCAAGGTTTTATATGAGAGTCACATATCGAATTCTGGACTATATGATGTGTTAGATATTGTTAAAGTTATTCATTCTGACGCTTATTAAAGAATGGTAAGGCAGATTTTATTCAGGACTATCACAATAGGTATAGGGACTACTGCATTGCGGTTTTCCAGTGGCATAGAGAGATTGGGCTCAACTTGAAATACAAGGAAAAGTGGGAATTTTATGGCCAAGGAGCAGGGGTGGGGTGGGGAGTCAGTGGATGGAAATATACCAAGAGGAAACATTAGGGGTAAGAGGAGATTGTGGTTAAACCAATCTAACATTTTTCTTGCTGAAGGCAGGAATTTAGTCAGATATCAAGGATAATAAGGAATCAAGGGTGAGGTATTTTGGCTAAACTAACTTAGCAGGATTCTTGCCAAAATTGGACTCTTGAGGACGTACCCAATACAGGGCCTAATTAAAAAAGAGCTCAGAGGAGGCTAACTAGAATTTGGTCAAGGAGAGAATCTTTGTCAGGATTAGAAAGCTATATAGAAATTAAAACTTCCTTCAGTTTTCTCTGTGCACTCCATCCTAATCACTAAATTTAGTGTCTCTCGTGGTGACCCAGGAAGGTCTCTCAAAACAAATTTTATTGAACCAAGACATTCTTGTTTTTGACAAACTTGAAGACAAAAATCAAGTGGAAGATTCCACAAGGGATTAGCCTAACCATTATCATAATTTTAGGAAAGAAAACACAAAATCGAACTGCAAGTTTATATTTTTCACTGAATAAAGCTGGCAGTTTTCAGGATTTCTTGAATAAGTTAGTAATTCTTTAACATAAAAGAGTCAAATGCTCAAGGCCTATCTCAGTCTCTAAGGATATTTTTTCTGAATGAAATGTTAGAATTTATTATACCGGTGTGCTTTTGTTCTTGTTACTGTGAAATATGTCTAAGAGCATTTTTTATTTTTATTTTTTTCCAGATGGCACAAATGATGTTCAGGAGAGTAGCTTAAGAGACTTAATAAAAGAGCTGCCAGACACCCACTACTGCCTCCTCAAGTACCTTTGCCAGTTCTTGACAAAAGTAGCCAAGCATCATGTGCAGAATCGCATGAGTGTTCACAATCTTGCCACTGTATTTGGGCCAAATTGCTTTCAGTAAGTTAGTGGAGTTTTGCTGTTAATATTATCCTCTCCTTTTCCATTTGCTACTGTCTGAAATAGGGACGTAAAAGTATATTTCAACCTGAAAAATGAGTGTTGGAGAAGTTCCATCTTGCTCTTGGGCATTTTAGCCTTGTTTTTCATCCCAGTCTTGAAGAAGGCAGATAAGCCTTTTTGTAAAACCATAATTGGCACTAATTCAAATAACGTTATTTAAAATTCTGGAAATAAGTTTTATTTTCACTAACAAGGGCATTTTAAAAAAAAATCTGTAAACTGAAATGTTGACTAGCAGAAATGGAAAGAGTATGATATAGTAATTTTTAAAATAGTGAGAGTTTAGATTATTGCTAATAGATGGAAAATTATAAGCAGAACATGTCAATGACAGAAAAAGTATAACCTCAACTTCATTTATTTATTTTCTAGAAATAGACTGCAAATAATCTAGTTTACTTTGGTAGGTGCTGTATCACTAGCCGCAGAAACTTTTGTAAAGCTTTGTATTTTATTTTCCCTGTTAAAGCTTTTTAATTGTTGATATATGAAACATGATCTTGCAATCCAGGGACCTGACTTTTAACTCTCCTATTAATCCTCTGTGATATCAAATATGTTCCCTCTAGTTAAAAGAAGAGAGAGAAAGAGAGAAAACACACTGTAAAAGCTCCCAGAAATTCTGAGCAAGTTTTTTTTACAGTGTATCTGCTTCTCCACTCCATTAATTAATCTACAGGCTCATTCAGCTGCCCAGACCTACTAATATTGCAGTCCTCAGAATGACTGTCTAAATATAGATTCTGGCTTAGTTCATAGTAACTTCAGGGTTCTAGGCCATTTAAAGTTTAATTTGGGGAAAAGTTCTACCTTAATAACTGTCCCAATTGTAAATTTAAAGATGTTAACTTTTAAATTATGGTATTGCATAGGATATGTTAGGATCTCCTGAATAAATATCTCAAACACAGGCCCCATTAATTTCTTACCTTATTCAGGAGCTTTGTGATAGTAAAAAGTCTGTGTTTGTTCTTTTTCACTCCTGTCTGCCCAGTACACCTTTGTTTGGTGACCTACATGTGAGAAATAAAGGTGTAAGTAGAAAATTACTTAATAATTTTGAAACCCTAAATTCTAGAAGAGGTGAAAATGAATTTGTAAATAGAATGCTTCTCTAATGAGCATTGAACACAGATCCATACCTCATTGCTGACTTATAAATTGGGCTTGATCAAGAATTCCTGGTAACTGGCTCCAATTAGTCAATCAAAATATCAGTAAGTAATGTGTTTTATGTGTTTTATTATAGGTTGTACAAATTAGTATGGTTTAAAAATTTTTTATTGTGGTAAAATGTATGTAACATAAAGTTTACCATTTTAACCATTTTTAAGTGTAAAGTTTAGTGTTATTAAGACATTCACATGTTGGGATCTACTAATTAGTATGTATTTCTAAACTTATGGATATAGAAATCAGTGCAAGGGACTTTCCTTACTGAAATGAAGTATAGTTGAAATAGGTAAGGTTTATGAGCACTTACCAAGTACTATACTGTCTTATTTATCTGATTGAATTCTAAAGGGAAGGAAGTGATTTATTTTGTGCTTGAAATTCCTCTATCTAACTCAAGAAAAAGTAGACACTTCAATTCCAGTGACCACAGTTAATCCATAAATGTTTTAAAGACAATTAGTGGAAACCTGCCGTTCAAATACAGTTCTCTCACCATGAACCACTGAAAGACAAAACAAAAGAAAGTATATTTGTAGCTATGTTTATAAGGGGGGAAGAAACAACAGATAGTTTTTATGTAGTGCTTACTGTATGCCAGGCACAGTTATGCCAAGCAAAGAACAGTTATAAGTTTGCTCATTTAATTTTATATATATGCATATATATCAAAGGGTTTAATATAAAACTATATAATGATAACCATGTCCAGTTTGGTATCAGGTTTATGCTAGCTTCCTAAAATAGGTCAGAAAGCTTTCATAATTTTCTATCCTCTGTGGCTGTACATATCTCATGGATTTTCTATTCCTTGAGCTGTCTGCAGCTGATACCATTTTGGAAGGTAGAGTTCTGATACCTTTTCAATTTCTCCCATGAATTTTGTTGATTTAGGTTTTTTAACTACTACTTAAGCTAATTTTAATATTTTGGTAAATTCTGTTTACCTAGAAGACCAGTCATTTCATGTAGTTTTTGAATTGTATGTGGTATAAGGTTGTACAAGAATTATTTTAAAATTTTAAATTTCCTTATATGTTATTACATCTTTTTTCTCTTTTCTAATGTTAATTTTGCCTTCTCACTATTTGTCTTGATCAGAGTAGCCACATTTTTTGTCTATTTGTTGTTCTCAAAGAATCCATTTTTAATTTTATTGAATAAATTTGCTTTAAACTTTTTTCTATTTCATTAATTTCTATTTTTGTTTTTATTAATTTATTTGAACTTGGTTATTTTTCAAGATTTTCCCCAACTTTTAATTATGAAAAAACGTAGTCATATGATTTGAAAGAATAGTGTAATGATCATAGATTTTTTTTGTTAATTAGGTAAAATAGTGTACTTTATCTCTGTACATATATATATATAAATATATATTTTTTGTTGAACCATTTGAAAATAAGTTGCAGACCTTGGCTTTTTTTTTTTTTCTACAAAATACTTAATAGTGCATTTCTTAAAAATAAGGACTTTTTGCTACAAAAACCATAATATACTTATCACCTAAGAAAATTGACAGTTCCACTATATCATATGGGTAGTTTATATTCAAATATCCCCAGTTTGTCTCAACAGTGTTTTTTAATGCCATTTTTCTCTAAACAGGATCCAATGGTTCATGCATTCTATTTGGTTAAGTCTCTTTAGTATGTCTTAATAAAGAAAGTTCTTCTTCTGTGTGTGCATACCCCATATACGTGTGTGCACACTTGCCCACACTGTTTTAACTACACTTTTTTTTTCCAACCACATTGATTTTTTTTAAGAGACCAGGCATCATCTTGTGGCATATTGTACATTTTACATTTGTCTGACTGTATTCTCATACTGTTGCTTAAGTTGTTTTTCTATCCTCTGGATTTGTTGTAACATATAAGTCAGATATAAAATGTTGGTTAGATTCAGGTTAAATTTTTTGGCAAGAATACTTCATTAGTGATGTTATGTACATATTGCATCCCATTAGGAGCCACATAATGTTAAGTTGTTCCACATTTATTGATGCTTAGCTTGCTCTCTCAGTTAAGGTCACCACTTTCAAATCTTTCTGTTGTAAAGCTATGGCATCCCTTTGCAGTTAACAAGTAATCTGTTGGGTAATTACTTGGGTATCATGCAAATGTATATTCTCCCCAAGCTTTACACTAATGGTTTGATTATCTATTGATCTTCTTAGCCTGAATCAAATCTTTCTTTTTGGGTTGCAGAATGTTGATTTTCTTATTCTACTCTTTTAAAAAAAAATTTTTTTTTTAGTGGTATTCTTCTATTAAGAAGAGGTTTCCCTCATCAGTGGGGAATGAACGTTAAATTTTTTGAAGTTCACGTTATCCCAAACTTGGCCAATTACAGTAGACCCTTTAAGCTGGCTACTGTGTCCTGTTGACGTGACCCTATAATAGTATTTCCTACCTTTCTGGCTAAAGATGGTGTCTCAGGATGGGATTAGCCATTTCTCCTAGGAACCTTGGTTTCTTTTGTAGAAGAATGGTTTTTAGAAGCCAAGATCTGGGTGCTAAGTTCATTGCTTCTAGGGCTTTATGACCTCTAGGGATTGAATGACTGACTAAATGAATGAAAGAAATAATGGATTTATACTTGTATTGATATTTTGAGTTCAATTTTAGCATTAGAAGATTCTTCTTTGATTTTATATTTGCATCTCAATTCTCTGACAATGAAAATCTTGCTTCCTAAAAATAGTCATTTATTTATTTGCCTTCCTCCACAATATAGATAAAATGTATTTTTTATATGTAGATGTAAATAAAATGTCACAAAATCAGAGAAAACACTGAGTAATGTTTAAGACATCATTGCAATTCTGATTGTTCTTACAGTATATCTGACTAAGGGTATACAAAGTATAGGGTGGTTATCTTACCAATTTGGTATGTAGTTAGTTAGGCTAATTTGTTTCAGTTCATTTTCAATTTGGGATGCAGAGCTTTCTTTTGCCTTTTCAATGTAATTTTATTTAAGTTTATAAAAACATTTACATGCTTTAAAAGTAAAAATTATCTAAAGAAGTATAATCAGAACTTTCACTTTCATCACTATTCTCTCTACCCTGTTCACTCTCTTGCTGTCTTTGGGAAACATTTTTACTAGTTTCTTGTTCATCCTTCCAAGTGTTTCTTTTGGTAAAAATAAATGTGTGTGTGTGTGTGTGTGTGTGTGTGTGTGTGTGTGTGTGTGTGTGTGTGTGTGTATAAATGTATATGCATGTGATGTTTGAGCATGCATTCTTATTTCTCCATCTTCTTAGCTCTTCACTTAGTTTTTTATCTGGAAATTGAAGAGATCACTCTAAAACAGTTTTTTATTTTTATTTTTTGTGTTTGTGTATTACTTTATTGCTTGAATGAAGTTTTATTTGATAGTACTTTTCTGATGCTCATTTAAGTTGTTTTTAATCTTTTGCCATTAGATATAATCTCATAGCAATCAAACTTGTACATATGTATCATCAGGATTAAGGATTAATTCCCAGGTGTGAGATTTCTGGGTCAAAGTGTAAATGCATCTGTGGTTTCAGTAGATATTTCCAAATTCCCCTCCATAGATGCTGAACCACAGCAGCAGCAACATTTGCTAAAATGTTGAATTCTTCTTGCCAGTCTGATAGGTCAGATGTAGTATCCCAGTGTAGATTTTTAAACAGCTTTGTTGAGATATAATATACATACCATACAATTCACCTTTAAAGTATATGCTTCAACAATTTTTAGTATGTTCATAGAATCATGCAATTTTAGAACATTTTCATCACCCCCAAAACAAATCCTGTACATGTTAACAGTCACTTCCCATTTTCTCCCCTCCCCTCCATCCCTAGACAACTAATCTACTTTCTGTGTCTAGAAATTTGCCTATTCTGGATATTTTATATACATGGAATCATATAATATGTATTCTTTTGTGACTGGCCTTTCAGCAAAATGTTTTAAAGGCTCATCCATGTTGTAGCATGTATTAGTACTCCATTCCTTTTACTGAAGAATAATATTTTGTTGTATGGATATACTACATTTTATCCACTCATAAGTTGATCAATATTTGAGTTGCTTCCAGTTTGGGGCTATTATGAATTATGCTGCTGTGAACATTTTTATACAAGTCTTTGTGTGAACTGTGTTTTCATTTCTCTTGGTTATCTAACTAGGAGTAGAATTGCCTGGTCACATGGTAGCTCTGCATAAAATTTTGAAGAACTACCAAACTGTTTACCAGAATGGCTGCACCATTTTGTATTCCCATCAGCAATATATGAGGGAACCAGTTTCTCCACATCCTTGCCAACCCTTGTTGTCTGTCTTTTTGACTTCAGCCATCCAGTGGGTATGAAGAGCTATCTCACTGTGGTTTTGATTTGCATTTCCCTGGTGACATATGACATGGAATATCTTTCCATGTGCTTATTGACCATTTGTGTATCTGTGGAGAAATGTTTATTCAGATCCTCTGCCCATTTTTTAATTGGGTTATTTGTCTTGATTATTGAGTTGTTATCAGATACAGGATTTGTAAATATTTTCTCCCATTCTATGAGTTATATTTTAATTTTCTTGATTGTGTCTTATCAAGCACAGAAGTTTTTAATTTTGATGAAGTCCAGTATATCTATTTTTTATTTTGTCACTTAGGCTTTTGGTGGTATACCTAAGGAGATTTTGCCTGACCCAAGGTCAAGAAGATTTATTCATGTTTTCTTCTAAGAGTTTTATAGCATTTACTCTTATATTTAGTTCTCTGGAGTTAATTTGGAGTTAACTTTTGTGTGTGGTGTCAGGAAGGAGTCCTGTACATGTGGATATCCGGTTGTCTCAGCCCCATTTGTTAAAGATTATTTTTCCCTATTGAATTACCTTAGCACCCTTTTTGAAAATCAATTGACAGTAATTATTAGGATTTATTTCTGGACTCTCAATTCTCTTCCATTGATCTATGTATCTGTCCTTGTGCCAGAACCATGCTGTCCTGATTTACTGTAGCTTTTAAGTAAGTTTTGAAACCAGGAAGTATCAGTCCTTCAACTTTTAGTTTTTCAAGATTGTTTGGGCTACTCTAGGTCCCTTGCATTTCCACGTGAATTTTAGGATCAGTTTGTAAATGTCTGCAAAAAAGTCAGCTCGTGTTGTAATAAGAATTCTGTTGAATCTGTAGACCAATTTGGGGAGTACTGCAATTTTAGCAATATTTAATCTTCTAATATATGACCATGGGATATCTTTCCATTTACTAAGTCTTCTTTAGTTTCTTTCAGCAATGTTTTATGGTTTTCAGAGTACACATTTTGCAATTATTTTGTTATATCTATTCTTAAGCAGTTTATTCTTTTGGATGCTATTCTAAATGCAAGTTTTTCTTAATTTTATTTTCAGACTGTTCATTTCTAGTGCCAACATAGTTTTAATTTGCATTTAGTTTATTATAAATGAGAATGAACATTTTTATTCATGTTTAAGGGTCATTTTTCTTTCTTTTGATATATTTGTGTCCTTTGCCTATTTTCCTATCAGGTCCTCAGGGTTTTGCTTTGTTTTGTTTTGTTCTGGTTGAATGTTTATTTTATTTATTTTTAGTCACTTTTCTCAAAATAAACACATTTAAAACTCTAATTTTTTTCTCAGTATCACTTTGTCATGTCACTTTTATTGTCATTGTATCACTTCTTGTCATGGGTAAGGTTGTTTCAAGATGCAAACCCCAAAGCTGAGTTTTCAAGCAGGAGTTATGATGGATCCTACTTTTTGCGACCACACCTGTAAGGAATGGAGGAAGGTAGGATTAGGCAGAAGTTGAACCGTTGTGCATTTGTAACAAAGGCCTCATTTAATCCCAGGGGAGTTTAAAAGATAGTATGGCCTTTCAGGAAAATCCCTAATTGAATCTAAGGAGTTGGTCCCTTTGCCCCATTTCCATCAGTTGTTGGAAGTGAGCTGTGCCCAGGGAGGTGGTGTAATCTCAAGGGAAGCACTCAGCTATGAGCCATAAGCAGGCAGTGCTCACAGCAGGGGGGTAATGAATACTTCTCTCATAAAGGGGACATCTGGGCAGCACCCCCTAGAGTTCACTACATTTCTCAAACAAAGTTTTTATAATATACTGTGGTATAGTAATAAATGTTTTCCTATGAGAAGTTCAGCAAACTTTGGACTGTAAGCTAGACATGATTTTTCTAAGGAAATAACCAATATCCACTTTCTAAGACAAGTAAAAATCCTCTTGACTACTTTATTATTCTTAGAGATTAGCAGGAATCACTTCCCCTAAGTTTTGATAGTTATTAAAATGGGTACTAGATTTTCAGTAGTTTGGATAGTATGATATATAAAAGGAAGTTAATCTAGTCCTTATTCTGCCACTTAGTAGGTTTGACCTGCATTGTTTCCCCACAGAGTTTGTTTGAAACTTAAGAAAGATTGTAAGAGAAAGTCCTTTTGCATAATAGTTAATTGGAAGAGTGGTGTTACAATATATGTGCATTTAATCAAACACATGTAAAATTGCATTAAGGGAAAGATCAGGTTTTATACACTCTGCCCATCATACCACTTAATGAACTGGGCTGCTTAGAAACATGAGACGGGAGACATGATGTTCCTTTCACCTCAATTGTAGTTTTCACTTTTTCCTCTTACGCATAGTACAAGCTTCTTACAGTATTGAGTGTGCTTTTTAATATTTAATGAAATAAAAAATTTTCTTTTTCAATAAAAATTCTAAACACAATCCAACATCTTCAACTTAGTACTTGTCTCAGATGCACCTCTTATGACCTCCTCAGATTGCCTTGGCTCTACCCACCTCCCAAAACAATCTGCTGCCCCCTGACTTTGACCTTTCTTCTGCCGTGGGAATGCTGGATCCTATTCCTTGGCTGCTGCCTTGCATCTGGGTCAACCAGCTACCTGCCCAGAGTTTCAGGCTTCTACCATCACTCTTCGACCCTAGACTAGGATCTGAATTCCCATCAGGCTGTCAGAGGGGCAGGATACGGCAACCTAGAAATCTGGAACAGTTAATCCCGCTAGGTGAACCTTGAGGTTGATCTGTAACCCCTTCTTTATCCTTTTCGTCGGATACTCCATTCCATGGCTTCTCCATGCAGCCTATCTGGGGAGTTCCAGACTGCCAGACAAAGCATCTGTCAAGCAAGCTTGTATGTGTTTGCAGTTCTCTGTGAAAGAGCTGTGCACACATTACATTGTGTTATATCCCTACTTACCTCCTCTGCCATGTACTCCTGTTACCAAAATACACCAACATTCTCGTCCTTAACTTAGTCTCTGTTTTCTTGAGAATCTGCTCTAAGGCTCTGTACATCTAATGATGGAACAGGCTGTGCCAATACAGAGGGAAAACCTATTTTCTTAAGATAAGGTGGAGATATTATATTTTTAAGAATTTTAAAAGATAACATTGGATATACAATTTTTTTTTCAACATGCTGACTTTGGAACCGAATTTCCTCATAAACATATACATACAGCAACTTTACTGTAAAGTGTTATATTTCCCCAATATTATTATATGACTCCTATGAATTTGAAGCTTTCCTTTAACAAAAAAGTGGTCAAAGCTGAGATTAATATTAGAAGAACCTAAATATTTTTATTTACTGTTGTTTAGAGTTAATTTAGAAATCTCCTTGTTTAGTGATGTTGATGGAGAAACCAAAAACTTCCTAATGATCTTTAGCTTAGGGTTTTTTTTTTCCCCTTGGTTGTCTGTTAATATTCTTGGCACTTTGCATTAAACTCATTGTGGACACTTAATTTTCATGATTTAATAATATCAGTGTCTTTAATCTCCAATAATTAAAGCAAATGTGCTTATTGCTACTGATGAGTAAGTCATTTTGACTAAATTCATCATGCCTTTGCCTCCTTTTCCTTTTGTCTATAGATATGTAAATTAATCCTGTTCCTTGAAATATATTTCCGTGCTAATGAGGTAATCAGTAATATTACAGGTATTTTTAAACTTAAAGAGATAAGTCAACTTCATATTTTGAATAAGCCCTTCTACCTATGCTTCTATCCACGATTTTACTGCTTAGTGGCATCGCCAAAAGATTTAAAAATTGCTACTGGCCTTCAAATCTTGCATAAAAATAACACAGTAAGTTAGCCATACCAAGTCACTAACTCATAACCTGTAGTTACATGATCCGTGCATGTGTAATTAGGTATTTGGACAAGATCAGTAAATATTAGATGAGATCAGCTAGATTTGTAAACATAAATGTATGTGATGTGTAACCAGATAAGCCTATAAGGTTGTAGTCATCTGCAAACTGTTACTAAGCAGCTTTATTTGGTTTGCAGCCCAAATGTTACTTTTGGAAATTTGTAATTTGGATTAAAAAGGATAAATAGTTGAATCAAGCCAAAGCCCTACCTTACATATTTACATATGTATACCCTATCATATCTGTTTATAAAATGCAAGTTGTTCACTTAACTTTTAGCATAATTGTATTTATTATTGCCACCCTCCTAAACATGTTTTTGGAATTTTGAAGATTGGGTGGTTGGAAAGTATGGCCTTTCTCTGCCTGAATCTGTACCAGCCCTGTCCAGTGGCTACTTTATTGCCTATGGTTTTGTGTAGTCAATCCCATTGCACTTATAACTGATAATCGGTTTTCTGGTTGCCTTTTTTCCCCTCAAAATGGGGGGGAAAGTAACATATAATCATAGTAAAAGAAAAATTTTTTTCAGACAAAAAACAGAAACCACAGTATAAAGGTGAAAATTAAAATCATTCATAATTCTGCCACCCAGATCTGATCACTGTTGATGCTTTGGCTTCTGTGCTTTCATATTCTTTTCTCTACATGCTCACATATATTTATATTTATGGTTGATTGAAGATGGGATAATAAATTAATACTGCTTTATAACCTTTATTTAAAAACTTAGTATCATCTATCATGGCATTTTCCATGTTTATAAATATAATTCTCCACCATTATTTTTAATGACAGCATAGCATTCTGATCTGTTGATCAGTATCATTTATTTAAGCCACTCTATAAATGGCAATTCATGATTCTTTTCTCAGCAATAATAAGAATAGGTGATATTTATTATTGAGTTCTTACCAAGTTCCTGGCAATGTTCTAAGTGCTTTTTATATGTTTGCTCATTTTATCCTTAAAACCCTGTGAGGCAGGTACTATTATTATCTCCACTTTACACATGAGGAAACTGAAGCACAGACAGAAAGTTTAACTTGCTTAAGGTCACATGGCTACTAAGAGGTTAGAGTCAGCATTCTGAATGTAGACAGCCTGGCTCCTCAACTCCAAGCTCTTAATCACCACGCCATAACTGCTTCCCCTATAAACAACATTGCAGGGGCTATTCTTGGACATACATTTTTCACACTTAACTGATTATTTTCTTTGGATGTACTTTTAGAAGTCGGTTCCCCTGGTCAAAGGGTATGCCTATCATCAAATCTGTGCTCCAGAAAGGTTGTACCAGTTCATGCTGTGGGCAACAATATAGGAATGTGTCCCCTTTCCCACACCTTCTTCAATACTGATCTTATCATTATTTTTAATATTTGCCAATATAAAAAGGAAAATTATTTATTTTAAAATTTTTGCTTATTTAATTATTAGGTTTAACATTTTTAAAGGCCTGTCTTCTCTTATTAGTTCTTTTGTAAATTACCTTTCACTGTCTTTTTTTCAGTTTTCCTAAGCTGGTGCTCACCTTTTTACTACTGATTTGGAAGAGTTCCCTTTGTAGTACAACTATTAATCTGTTGTTATACTTTGGAAATATTTCTCTCAGTTTATAATTTATTTTTGAACCTTATAATTCTTTTTTTGTTGTCATAAGGAAGTTTAAAGATTTTATTAATTCTATGTATCAATTTGTGTTGTTTGTGTTTGGTGTTATCCTTAAAAGACATACCTCAAGGGTAATAAGAATATTTACTTATATTGTCTCAGTAATTTTACACATTCACTTTTTAATACTTAAAGTTTATATGTGGAAATTATATGCTTATGTGGAAAGCTTATATGTGGAATTTATTTTAGAAAAAAGTATGATTCAGGAATCTAAAAGTTATTAAATATTTACCTATATTTCATCTTAGCATATTTATATTTTTTCTAATATTTAGATCAAGCTTATAGTAAATTTCTAGTGAAATTTACTTTGAAGTAACATGATTTAATTTTTCACTCAAATACCACAGGACTTCAAAAAGTCCATGGAAGGATTCAAATTATGTTTTAATTCTGTTGTTCCACAAACTTTTTGAAATACTCGTGAAACTAGCCTGCTAACCAAACATCTAAAGAGTAATTCATATTTCACAAAGTGATTTGAAATGTTATTAAGTTTCTAAATATATTATGGCCTTAACGTTGACTCTGTTCTACTACTATGATCTATCTGCTTCTCTGGTGCTAGAATCATAGCTTTAATATTCGAATGTCAGCAATGGTATACTTCCACTTTAGTTTTCCTTTTCAGGATTATTCTGGGTGATTGTGTATATATATTCTCCTAGAAGAATTTCACAATATTTTTTCTAAATTTCAAAATTCCCATTGAGCTTGTAGATTTAATTAGATATGGTTAAAATCTTTAATGTTGAGTTTTTCATCTAATAAACTGCCATATCCTCCTATTTAGCTGTTTTTTACTTATGCATTTTTGTTTTCTTAAAT
Source organism: Cynocephalus volans (assembly GCF_027409185.1). Taxonomy (NCBI): domain Eukaryota; kingdom Metazoa; phylum Chordata; class Mammalia; order Dermoptera; family Cynocephalidae; genus Cynocephalus; species Cynocephalus volans. Next base: position 76,809,714 of record NC_084468.1, on the reverse strand, counting down.
TGTAGAAACTTGAAAAAGGACATAAAATTGTGCAGTATACAGTAAAAAATGATTCACTAATTCTGTTATTTAACTATAATAACTTTAAATTTTTAAATCTAATTCCTTCCAGCTTTTTCCCCAGGTATATATTCTTTTAAAAACTTTTATTAATGTTATATTTTATATATTCTTTTAATCCTGCATTTATATATTTAATTATTTATTTCGGTGGCTGGCTAGTAACTGGGATCAAAGCCTAGATAGTCCTGCATTTTTATAAAAGATTAAATTGTAAATGTTTCCCATGTCATTTATTTTATTTTTAATTTAATTATTGAAACACAATTGATTGTGCATATCTGTGGGGTACAGCATTGTATATCATTACCTATGTGTAACATGTTGTGCTCAAAATAATTAGTATATTCAACATTATGCAATGTTATCATTTTTAGTGGACCTTTACCAATTTCTCCCTAACCTGTATAACTCTGGTGGCCTCAGTTCCGTTCTCTCCTTTTGAAAGTTCAGCAAATTGTCGTGATTGTTATATCTTTCATTCCTTTTAAAATTTCTTTAGCTCCCATTTCTGAGTGAGGACATGTGGTATTTCACTTTCTGTGCCTGACTTATTTCACTTAACAAAATTTTCTCTAAATTCATTTATGTTACTACAAACGGCAGAATTTCATCCTTTTTTATGGCAGAGTAGTATTCCACTGTATATATTATACCGCAATTTTCTTATCCATTTATCCATTGATGGACATTTAGGTTGGTTCCAACTCTTGGCTATTGTAAATAGAGCTGCGATAAACTTGAGAGTGCAGGTATCCCTTTGACGTGATGATTTTCATCTATATATATACACACACATACCTAGCAGGACGATCGCTGGATCCCATGGCGGTTTTATCTGTAGTTGTCTGAGAAACCTCCATACTATCTTCCATAACAGCTGCACTAATTTACAGTCCACCAACATTGTAGGGGAGGGTTCCCCTTTCTCTGCATCCTCACTAGCATTTGGCATTCTCTGTCTTATTGATTATAGCCAGTCTAACTGGGGTGAGATGATATCTCAGTGTGGTTTTGATTTGCATTTCCCTGATGTTTAGTGATGTTGAGCGTTTTTTCATGTATCTGTTGGCCATTTGTATGTATCTGTTGGCCATTTCTATATCTTCCTTTGAGAAATGCTTATTCAGCCCCTTTCCCCATTTTTTAATTGGGTTCCTTGGTTTTTTAACTGTTAAATTGAGTTCCTTATATATTCTGGATATTGGTCCCTTGTCAGATGCATACTTTGCAAATATTTTCTCCCCTTCTATAGGTTGTCTTTTTGCTCTGTTAATTATTATTTTGCTGTGTAGAAGATTATTAGTTTGATGTAATCCCTCTTGTTTATTTTTTCTTCCATTGCCTGTGCTTTTGGGATCTTATTCATAAATACATTGTCCAGTCCTGCTTCCTAAAGTGTTTCCCCTATGTTTTTCTTTAGGAGTTTTATAGTTTCAGGTCTTACATTTAAGTCTTTAATCCACTTTGAGTTGATTCTGGTATGTGGTGAGAGATACAGGTCTACTTTCATTTTTCTACATGTGGATGTCCAGTTTTACCAGCACCATTTATTGAAGAGGCAGTCTTTTCTTCAGTGTATGTTCTTTTTGCCATTCTCAAAGATCAGAAGACTGTAAGTATGTGGGTTGATTTCTGGATTCTCTGTTCTGTTCCATTGGTATGAGTGTCTGTTTTTATGCCATGCTGTTTGGGTTATTATAGCTTTGTCGTATGATTTGAATTATAACTATAGCTTTGTACTAATTTGAATTATACTACAAAGCTATATATAGGTAGTGTTATGGCCCTCCCTAGCTTTATTTTATCTATTTATTTTTGCTTAGGATTGCTTTGGCTATTTGGGGTCTTTTATTGTTCCATATGAATGTGTTAGGATTGTTTTTTTCTATTTCTGTGAAGAAGGTCATTGGTATTTTGATGGGAATTGCATTGAATCTGTAGATCGTTTTAGGTAGTCTGGACATTTTCTCAATGTTGATTCTTCCAATCTAGGAGCATGGAATGCCTTTCTGCCTTTTTCTGTCCTCTTTAATTTCTTTAGCAGTAATTAGTAGATCTCATTATAGAGATCTTTCACCTCCTTGGTTAAATTGATTCCTTGGTATTTTACTTTTTAGTGACTATTATAAATGGGCTTGCTTTCTTGATTTCTTTTTTCTGCTAATTCATTGTTGGAGTATAAAAATGCTGCTGATTTTTGTGTGTTGATTTTTGTATCCTGCAACTTTACTGAAATTGTTAATCAGTTCTAAGAGTTTTTTGATAGACTCTTTAGGTTTTTCTGTATATAGGATCATGTTATCCACAAACAGGGACAGTTTGACTTTGTCTTTTCCAATAAAGGATCCCCTTTATTTCTTTCTCTTGCTTGATTACTCTGGCTAGTACCTCCAATACCATGTTAAATAGGAGTGGTGATATTGGGCACCTTTGTCTTGTTTCTGTTCTTAAGGCAAAAGCTGGGAGCTTTTTTTGTTTTATAACATTCCATTCAGGGTTTTTTGACAGTGGGTTTGTCATGTATGGCTTTTATTTTGTTGAGACACTTTCCTTCTGTACATAATTTGCTTAGAACCTTTATAATAAAGCAGTGTTGAATTTTGTCAAATACTTTTTCTGCATCTATTGAGATAATCATATTGTTTTTGTCCTTGATTTTATTGATGTGGTGTGTCACAAATATTGACTTGTGTATGTCGAACCATCCTCATATCCCTGGGAAGAACCCCTAGCCCCTTGATCATGGTGTATAATTTTTTTGATATGTTACTATATTCTGTTTGCTAATATTTTGTTTTTGAGGATTTTTGTGTGTATGTTTATCAGAGATACTGCCCTGTAGTTTCTTTTTTGTTGTTGTATCTTTGGTTTTTGTAACAGAGTGATGCTGCCCTCTTAGAATATGTTTGAGAGAAAGGCCTCTGTTTCAATTTTTTGGAATAGTTTGAGAAAATTGGTATTAATTCTTGATTAAAGGCTTGATCGAATTCAGCAATAAAACTGTCCAGTCCTGGGCTTTTTGTTGGGAGACTGCTGATTACTGCTTCAGTCTTGTTGCTTGTTATTGGTCTATTCAGGTTCTCTATTTCTTCTGGTTTAGTCTTGGTAATTTGTATGTGTTCAGTAATTTATCCAGTTCCTCCAGGTTTTCAAATTTGTGGCATATAGTTGTTTATTGTAGTCTCTAGTGATTCTTTGTATTTCTGTGGTATCTGTTGTATCTGTTGTAATGTCCCCTTTTTCATTTCTAAATTTTGTTATATGGCTCTTCTCTCTTCTTTTCTTAGCCTATCTAATGGCTTGTCTGTTTTATCTTCTCAAAAAACCAACTTTTTGTTTTATTGATCTTTTGTATCATTTGGGTGTTTCTTTTTCATTTAGTTTTGCTCTGATCTTAATTATTTCTTTCCATCTACTAATTTTGGGGTTGGATTGTTCTTGTTTTTCTAGTTCTTTCAGATGTAGCATTAGGTAGTTTATTTGAAATATTTCTATTTTTTTGATGTAGGCATTTATTGCAGTAAACTTCCCTCTAGTATTGCATTTGCAGTATCCCACAGATTTTGGTACATATGATGTGTATTTATTTTAATTAGTTTTTAGAAATTTTTTGATTTTCTGTTTCATTCCTTCTTGGACTCATATGTTGCTCAGGAACATGTTGTTTAATTTCCATGTATTTGTATAGTTTCCAAAGTTTCACTTGTTACTGATTTTTAGTTTTAATCCATTGTGATCTGAAAAGATACTTGAAGTGATTTCAGTTTTTAAAAATTTGTTGAGGCTTGATTTGTGACCTAACATGTGGTATGTCCTGGAGAATGTTCCATGTGCTGATGAGAATGTATATTATACACTTGTTGGATGAAATGTTCTGTGGATATCTGGAGGTCCAGTTGGTCTACAGTGTAGTTTCAATCCTGTGTTTCTCTGTTGATTTGTTGCCTAGATGATCTGTCCAGTGCTGAGAGATGGCGTGTTCAGGTCCCCAACTATTATCGTATTGGGGTCTATCTCCTTTTTTTTTAGGTCTAATAGTGTTTTTTATATATCTGGGTGCTCTGATGTGGGTGTATATATATTTATGACTGTTATATCTTCTTGCTGGATAGATTCTTTCATCATTATATAATGTCCTTCTTCATCTCTTTTTATGGTTTTGGTTTAAAGTCTATTTTATCTGATATAAGAAGAGCTACTCCTGCTTGTTCATGGTTTCTATTCGTGTGGTATATCTTTTTCCATCCCTTCACTTTTAGTTTGAGTGTGTCTTTACAAGTGGGGTGAGTATCTTGAAGACAGCGTATAGTTGGGTCTAGCCCTTTAATCCAATCAACCAGTCTTTGTCTTTTGAGTCAGGAAGGTAGTCCATTTACATTTATGGTTGTTATTGAAAGGCACTATCTTATTCTGGCATTTTCGCTGTTTTCGTTTTGATGTTTTACATATCTTTTGTTTCTTTTTTCCCCTTTTGTTTGTCTTTTATTTTATTTTATTTTGAGATGGTAAGGCATAGTATCTTTCTCTTTCTCATTTACATGTTGTTTCACCAGTAGGTTTTGCTCTTTCTTGTGTATTCATGATAGTGATTATTGTTTTTTGGGCTCCAGATGCAGGACTACCTTGAGGATTGCTTGTAGGGCTGATCATATGGTGGTGAACTCCCATAGTTTTTGTTTGTCAGGTTTTGTTTGTTTGTCTGGGAGAAATACCCTATTTCTCCTTCATTTCTGAAGAATAGCCTAGCCGGGTATAGTATTCTTGCCTGGCAGGTTTTTTTATTTTAGTATTTTAAATATATCACCCTATTCTCTTCTGGTCTGTAGAGTTTCTGTTGAGAAGTCTGCTGTTATTCTGATGGTGACTCCCTTTAGGTGACTTAATGCTTTTCTCTTGCTGTTTTAAGATGTTCTCTTTGTCTTTGAGTTTTGCCAGTTTGACTATCATGTGCCTTAGAAAGAACCTTTATGGATTGAATCTGTTTGGGGATCTTTGAGCCTCCTGATATCTGAAGGTCCTTGACCTCCCTATGCCTGGGAAGTTTTCTGCTATTGTTTTGTTGTTAATAGGTTTTCCATGCCTTTTTCTTTCTTCTGCCCTTCTGGAACTCCCAATTCAGATGTTTGTGTGCAAGGTTGTCTGCTCTCTCTTAGATTTTCTTAATTTAAATTTTTTTTTTTTTGTCCACCCAGGTTATTTTGAAAAGACTGTCTTCCAGATCAGAAATTCTTTCTTCTGCTTACTGTAACCTGCTGCTTACTATGCTCTCAGTTGTGTTTTTATTTCATTGACTGAATCCTTCTTTTCCAGTTCTGCTGCATTCTTTTTAAAGTTATTAATCTCTTCTTAAAATTCCTTCTTCATATCCTGGATGCTTTTTCTCATTTTGTTGTGTCATCTAACTGCATCTTCTTTTATCTCATTGAGTTTCCTTAAGATCGTTGCTCAGAATTCCTTTTCAGTCATTTCAAACGTTTCCTATCTATGTAGTCTGGTACTTGAAAATTATTTCATTCCTTGGTGGTGTCATATTTTCTTTTTTTTTCATATTCTAGTATCTTTACGTTGGTATCTGGTCATCTGGTAGAGAAATTACTTCTTCTATTGCTCTGAGTGGGCTTTGAGGAGAGGGGTGTGTTTTATATTGACTGTTGAGTAGCGTGTTTTAGTATTGGTTCCAGGTAGATGCAGTAGTGTAGTCTCCATGTGGGTACTTGGGCCATATTCAGTGTTGGAGTTGTGCATAATTGCCTCCGTGGCCCACAGCACTTAGTGACTCCTTGCTAAGGTTAGTGACACTGTGTTGGCTTGTCAAGAATGTTGGTGAGTTGTTGAGTTCTTGGGAGAAGTTCCTGGGTGCCCTGTTGCTCTGTGGCTGAAGTGGGTGTCCCAGGGTGGGCTTTTTGTCACTATGGGTAGCAACCCATGACCCTGATGGGTGCACTGGGCTATTCCGGAGCTCCTCAGTTTGAATGGGTGACCTTGAGTGGGGTTTCTCTTTCCTCTTTCCTACAGGCAGAGGCTCTTCCTGGATCCATTCTTCACCTGGTTAGGGAATGGGTTGGTATTAATTTGGAATTTTCTTCCTTACTGTATTTGGTTATACTCTTAGGGACTTCTGTTTGTGTCTCTCCCTGAATCAAAGCACTTGCATGGGCTGCCCATGTATCTCTCACCTCAGGTGTGCTACTGCATATGACAGCATGGTTCCTCCTGTGGGTTAGGCGAGTGGGTCATGGGTCTGCTCTCACTCACATATTTCCTTGGGCTTCACTCATGATTTCTCCTTGTGTCAATGCAGTTGAGTGGTTGGCAGGCCACCTCCCCAGCAGCAGTGACTGTTGCAGTGGCAATGGCTGCTGCTGTGTAGTCAAGCCATCCTTGCAGCAGCAATGGCTATGGCAGCATTGGGAGCTGCTCTCAGCTCCTGAGGTCCCACACAGTCCTACCATCAGTCAGGCTAGGGCTGCCTGCAGCTACAGAGGTCCCTGGTGCTCCTGCCATTTGTCCTCCCATGACAGTAAATCCTTTAGTTTACATTATTTGCTTACAGCCAGGACTTTTTATATAGAAGATGACTGGCTTGCTTTTAATAAATTCTATGTGTATACAAAAAGCATATTCTTTAATCATCTATTCCTTGTAGTGAATTCATAAATATAGTTGTTACTCTCATACTTTTATAGGTTAAAAAATTGAAATAAAGTGTAATTTTTTAGGATAACAGAGCTAAAGTGGAACTGATAGCATTTGTTTTGATCTGTTCCAGCTGAAACTCAGAAATAGGCAAGAGAATAATCAATAGCTTTTCAGAGATAAAAGACCAGATTGGTACAGAAAAATTTGTACATTATCATTGTCCATCAGTGAAGTGGATAGAAGTATTAGGTCAAACCATGTAAAATTGCCATTTTTCTAGTTCACATGTCCAAAACATTGCAGTTCATATAATATAGTCCAATACTAAGCCGAAGTCTATTATTCATTGGGTTCAACTAAGAACATGAATTTGTAGCACACAAGAAATTAAATATACTTATGAAGATGATACTACAGATTATTCACTAGATATTCAGGTATTTTATTCTAGGACTCATGTTGATTTATAACTTTATATGAACCATATGTAGTCTTCCTCCAGATATTCTCTGTGAAGAATAAACTTTATTACTCTGGTTAGTGTTAATGATGCTTCAAGCCTTGATTATTTTTAAAACAAAAGCAAGCCAGAAAGGATGATTTTTGACCTTGGTCTCACTCCAGAGGTGCCAGTAGACTAACTTTAGACATGCAAATGATTACTCAACAACCTGATTTCTAGTTTGTAATATTTAAGAGATTAGCAACCAATTGTATGGAGAAATATGTATTGTAATTTGTATTTTTCGTGTATGAAATAATACTTTACTTTGCTACATTGCAAGGAGTGATTTTTTTTTCTTAGTAATATTAGGCCAGTTTTAGGTCAGTGCTGATGTGAGAAGGGGTGAAGTACATGGTTTGTAGGTCTTTTAGTCATCAGTGTGATACAATGTTAATACATGAACTCTTCCCAGGAGAATACAGTAGTCTCCCTTTATCTGGGGTTTCACTTTCCGCAGTTTCAGTTAACATGGAAACTTTCAGTGAAATGTGAATCATCCCTTTGTCCAGTGCCTCCACAGTGTAAATGCCACCTGCCCATTAGTCACTTATTAGCTGGCTTGGTTATCAGATCAACTGTGTATCGCAGTGCTTGTGTTCAAGTCACCTTGATTTTACTTCATAATGGCTGCAAAGTGCAAGAGTAGTGACACTGGTGTATTATTATATTTGTCCTAATTTATTAATAGTTATTGTTAATCTCTTATTGTGCCTAATTTATAAATTAGACTTCATCATAGGTATGTATTTATAGGAAAAAATATAGCATATATATGATCGGTACTATCCGTGATTTCAGGCATCCACTGGGGGTCTTGGAACATATCCTTTGCAGATAGGGGGACTACTGTACCTTTCTAGAGAATAACCAGGCTAGTGGTCAGACATTGCTGACTGGGGCCAGAGTCAAATGTTTCTTATCCTTTTAAAAATAAGCCCTTGAGTCCTTTTGGAATGCAGTGATTAAGCAGTAATATCTGCTTGGCAGTTAATGATCTTCTGGAGAAGTACAGTTGTCCCTTGGTATCCAAGGGGAACTGGCTCCAAGATACTGCGAGGATATCAAAATTTATGGATGTTCAAGTCCCTTACATAAAATGGTGTAGTATTTGCATATAACCTACACATGTCCTCTCTTATACTTTAAATCATCCCTAGGTTATTTATAATGCCTAATACAATCTAATGCTATGTAAATAGCTGTTATACTGTATTACTTAGGGAATAGTGACAAGGGAAAAAGTTTGTACAAGTTCAGTACATATGCAACGATCCATTTTTTCCCCCCTGAATATTTTCCACCCACACTTGTTGAATCCATGGATGCAGAACCCATGGATACAGAGGACTGGCTGTATGTGATCCAGTGTAAAGTCAAAGTCCTTTAAGTCGGTGAATTTATCAAAGAGAAATGCTCAGCCGAAACACATCAACACTACTCTGCTATTGCTATTTTTAAAAATGAAACTGAATCTTTCCTTTCAAACATGCTTTCAAGGGACTGCTACATTCATGATCTTGCTTATTCCTTATATCAATGTTTGGAGGGGAGCAGACCACATTATTTTATTTAAAAAAGCCTAACATGAGGCTCCATAGGGTGTCTGGTGGGTGGGTGTCAATGATTGGTCACACATTATGCAACTGTTAACCAAAAGACTAAGAATAGAATATCTTCTGACTTTAGGTCTTCTGTGTTTTTCTCTAGAGCACTATTTTCTCAGGATAATACTATAGATGTTATTTACTGTACCGTACTTTATCTCTCCAGTCATGGGTTATTTGTGGGATTAATGACCTTCATTGTATCACTTGCCTTGATGTGGCCCATGTATGCACAGAATCGGTTAAGAACTACTTTTAAAAACTGAGAAGTGCATTTAAAATGAATAGTCTTTGGGGGAAAAAGCAAATTGAGATTTTGGTAATTCTGTCTTTCTCATTTTTCATGCTTCTAAAAGAAAATTCAAGTGAAAGCAAAATCATTTTACTAATGCAATATGGTTGCTGTTTATAAGACTTCAAAATGAAAGTTAGCACCATATGTTTTGTTCAAGAGTAATCTTGAAAATGGCCATTGATCTTTTAAACTCCTTGCAACATCATCCAATGAATTCAAGTGAAAACTTTTGACATATACATACAAAAAAATAAATATATTGGCACATGTGTATTGGGGGTTCACAGAATCCAGTGGCAAATTTATATTCTCAACATTATATGTGTGAGTATGTGTCTACACTTATATAATAACCTCCAGAATTATTATCTGACACCCCCTTATCTGTTTTTTACATACACAGTTGTCTTATTTTTCTCTGATGAGATTGCTATAGAGACTCAGTCCTGGGGAAACAGGATTCTACTCCTTTCTCTGTTATGAACTGGCTTTGTGACTTTAAGCAAGTCACTCAGTATTTCTACCCCTCTGTTTTCTACTAGATAATATATGAATTTTTTTTCAGCTTTAAGATTTTTTGTGAGTCTATTTTTATATAAATTTTATTAATTTGTTTCATAAATTATTAACTTACCAAGTATTTCTTGAGTATGTACTGTATGCCACCAGGCAGTGTGCCAGGTGTCAGGCAGACAACACGGTTTATGCCCTCAGGGAACTCAGACTCTATGGTGAGTGGTGGGAAGTAGGGGATGAGTCTTTAAATAATTAATGAATTATGGATGTGATAAGTGCTGCAATGCTGGTTATAGTAGAGATCCTGACCATTTGTATATACAAATGTGTATTCCAGAGAGGCAGCTTGTGTTTTATTCAAACTTAGCTAACATTGAACTTTTATTCTTTTTAATACATTCCTCATACCCCAAGTTCTCTTCATCTCTTCCTTGTCTAGTTTTGGTAGCTTCCTAAGTAGTTTCCCTTCTTTGATCTTAAACTTTCCAATCCAAATCTCCACTGCTGCTAGAAATACCTATTTAAAACATAAATCAGGTGGCTTTCTCTTTCTGGCATGGCATTTAAGGAGCTTGGAAGTCACCACTCTTTCCTAATAACAAGTAAAAATCAACAACTCTTCTTGGGATTCTAAAGAAAAGTGAGGTCACAGATAAAACCACTGCCCCCCAAATTGAGGAGATAGATAGGCAGATACAGAGAATCACAATTTACCCAAGCAGAAACCTCCACAGAAACTGTTGCAAGGTAGAAAAACCTGAGTTGCAATTGATGAATTGCGGGAGGCTCACAGTGAATAAGTCTGTGAGTTAAAAACTCCAGGGGGACCCAGTCATAGAAAGAACCCCATAGTTATTTGAATTTTGCCTCCTGTTACTCTACCAGATTCTCAGAGTGACTACTGGAGAAAAATCCCCTTGCACTTCTTAGGGGGAGGAGAAAAGGAACCATTTTGACATACAGTAGAGCATTCTGCTTTCAAGGCCTATTGTCAGGAGAAACTGTTTAATCAGAGCTTAACAGATCTACAGGGAGGGAAATGCCCAACTCTAGCCCCTTCTAGTCATCCTATCTCCCATAAGGAGGGAGAGACCTCACACTCAAGAGACACAGGCTCACTCAAAGACTGGGGCCTAATCACAGGGCTATAGAATGCTTCCCCTCGCCCTACACCTTACCACCACATTACTTAAAGGACAATATACAGCAGTTCCTTTTACCCTGTACATCATGTTCAGCTATCAAGAAAAAAAATTACAATACATAAAAGTCAGAAAACACAGGCTGAAAAGACAGAGCAAGCATCAGAACCAGATTCTGATATGGCAGGGATGTTGGAATCAGACCATGAATTTAAAATAGAAGGGCTGGACAGTTAGCTTACTTGGTTAGAGTGTGGTGCTGATAACAGAATGGTCAAGGGTTTAGATCCCCAAACTGGCCACCCACCAAAAGAAAAAAAAAAAGGAATGCTAAAAACAGATACAGCAGGGATATTATCAAACTATGAATTTAACACAACTATGATTAATATGCTAAGAGATCTAGTGGATAAAGTAAACAGTATACAAGAATGTCTTTGATGGACTCATTAGTAGACTGGATGCAGCTGAGGAAAGAATTTCTGAGGTTGAGGATATAAACCTCCAAAACTGAAAAGAAAAAAGGAACACTGAAAAAAAGAAAAATAAAAAAGAAAGAATATTCAAGAACTGTGGTGTAATTACACATAATGGGAACACCAGAAGGAAAAGAAAGAGAATGGGACAGAAGAAATATTTGAAACAATAATGAAAAAGTAAGAATTTCCTCCAATTAATGTGAGACGCTAAACTACAGTAAGCTCAGAGAACACCAAGTAAGATAAATGACAAAAAAATTCTGCCTAGGTTTATCATTTTCAAGCTACAGAAAATCAGACATAGAAAAAATCCTGAAAGAAGCCAGAGGAAAAACAAACCTTACCTACAAAGGAGCAAAGATAAGAACTACATTCAACTACTCCTCTGAACCATGCAAGCAAGAAAAGAGTGGACTGAAGTACTAAAAGTGCTGAGAAAAACACACCCATCTAGAATTCTGTACCCTGCAAAATTATGACTTTCTCAGACAAAAATTGAGGGAATTTATTGCCAGTGGACCGGCTTTGTAAGAAATCTTAGAAGGTCTGAGGGAGAAGGAAAATGATGTCAGAAACTTGGAACTACATAAAGGAAGGAAGAGCATTGGAGAAGGCATGAGTTACGGTAAAATAAAAACATTTTTCTTACTGATTGATCTAACAGATAAGTTATTCAAAATAATAGCAGCAATATATTTGATTATGTTTGCTTATGTGTATATATATGTTTGTGTGTGATCATGTATAAGTGAAATGAATGACAGAAATGACATAAGGAGGGGGAATTAGTATTATTTTGTTAATAAATAATACTAACAGGATGTAGAAAAGTTTTGAACTATAGCAGCACTTTGGTGTTCTAAATTCCATATGTATAAATTAGAGTTTTCATTATGTATTAGTCTGTTTCTGTTGCTTATTACAAAATACTGGGAACTGGGTAATTTGTAAAGAAACATACTTATTGCTTACAGTTTCAGAGGCTGAGAAGTCCAAAGTCCAGGGAACATATCTGGTGAGGGCCTTTTCTTGGTGGTAACTCTACAGTGAGGCAGGGTATCAGATGATGAAATGGCATAGAAAGAGATAATCTCTTCACTGGTTGTCCTTTTAAAGCCCTCAGAACCATGCCCATGACCACCATTAAACTATCAATGGATTAAGGGCATGGTCCTCATGATCTAATCACCTCTGCAAGGCCCCATCTTTCAACTACCACAATAGGACTCCCTACCCTCTTAAACTGTCACAGTGTAGACCAGCCTCAATGAGTTTGGGGGGACATCCAATCCACAGCATTCTGCCCCTGACCCCAAAAAACTCATGTCCTTTCACATATAAATACATTCATTTCATCCCCAAAGTCTTTACTTGTTTCAAGTCAAAAGCCCAAAGTCCAGAGTCTAATCTATGAAATCAAAGCAAGTTATCTACTTCCAAGATACAATGGTTGGACAAACATAGGGTATATATTCCTATTCAAAAAGGGAGAAATAGGCCAAAAGAAAAGGGTAACAGGTCCTAAGCAAGTCCAAAACCCAGCAGGGCAGGTGTCAAATCTCAAAGCTGGCAAATAGTGTATCTTGACTCCATGTTCAACGTCCTCTGTATGCTGGCACAGGGGTTGGGTCCCCAAACCTTTGGGCAGCTCTGCTTCTGTGGCTTTCCTGGTCTCAGGCCATGCTTTAGCTCTCACAGGCTGTCATTGCACACTGGTAGCTCCACAATTCTGGGTTCTCCATGGTGATCCCGCTCTAACGGCTCCACTAGACATGGCCTTGGCGGGGTTTCTCTGTTGCAACTCTGACCCCACAATTCCTCTCAGCACTGCTCTAGTGAAGACTCCATGTGGCAAATCTGCCCTTGTGACAGACAGATCTCTTCCTGGACCTCCAGGCTTTTCCATATATCCTTTAAAATCAAGGTGGAGGCTGCCAAGGATTCACAGCTTCTGTAAGCCTGCAGACTTACCACCAAGGCTTCAAGCTTTTGTCTTCCAAAGCTGAGGGTCCAGCCATACCTGGGGCCAATTTAGCTACAGCTGGGGCAGCTGGAGCAGCTGTGGTTCTGGTGCTGGAAGCAGCTTCCAGAGGTGGCCTTGGGCAGTGAGCCTGTGGAGGGCACCTCGGGCTTATTCCTCAAAACCATTATTTCTCTTTCACTATGCCTCTAAGCCTGTGATGCGAGGGGTGGCCAGGAAGACTTCTGAAATGCCTTCAGGGCCTTCCTGCCATTGTCCTGGCTATTAGCACCTGGCTGCCTCATAGCCATGCTAATGTCTTTAGCAACCAGTCCTTCCACTGCACCCATGAATTTTTCTCCTGAAAATACTCTCACTCTCTACCACAGGGCCAGGCTGCTGTGAATTTTCCAAATCTTTACTATTTCCCTTTTAATGATAAATTCTGCGTTTTCTTAATGCCCTTTCTACCATAACTCAGCATAGGCTGTTATAAGGATACATGCAGCTTCCTGTATGCTTTGCTGCTTAGAAATTTCTTCTGCCAAGTATCCTACTTCATAACTCTCAAGTTCTGCATCCCATAGAGTTCTTGGGTGTGTGAGTAGAATGCAGCCAAGTTCCTTGCCAGTTCCTAGCAAGGGTGCTCTTTGTCCCAGTTTCCAATAAGCCCCTTCTCATTTACATCTGAGATCCTCTCAGAATGGCCTTTACCATTTATACTTCTGTTAGCACTCTGGTCACCTCCATTTAATGAGTCTCTAAGAAATTCCAAACTTTGCGTCATCTTCTTGTCTTCTTCTGAGTCCTCTGAACCCCTCCAACCTTTGCCCAAAACCCAGTTCCAAAGCCACTTTTACATTTGCAAGTATTTGTTATAAGCAACACCTCACCTTTCTGGTGCCAATTTTCTGTATTAGTCCGTTTTGTTGCTTATAACAGAAATACCTGAAACTTGGTAATTTGTAAAGAAATATTTATTGCTTATAGTTTCAGAGGCTGGGAAGTCCAAAGTCCAAGGAACACATCTGGTGAGGGCTGCATTTGGTGCTGACTTCAGCGATGCAGGGTATCACATGGTGAAATGGCAGATCAGAGAGAGAGCTAACCTCCTCACTGGCTCTCCTTTTAAAGCCCTCAGAACCATGCCCATGACCACCATTAAACCATCACTGCATTAATCCATTCACTAGGGCATGGTCCTCACTATCTAATCACCTCCCAAAGGCCCCACCTCTCAATTACCGTAGTAGGATTTCCCACCCTCTTAACTGTCACAGTGGGGACCAAGCTTCAATGAGTTTGAGGAGACATACGATCCATAGCACTCTATATTATGTCTTCAACTTGTTTCCTATTCCTTGAGGTAATTCAATATTAAAATTTAGAAACATACTCATAAATATATTGGAAATTTGCATCTTTACTTCATGATAAACCCAAACTTGCTTTCATTATGAAAGCAATCAAAGGGTCGCAGAGCCACTTGAAATACTGCTTCAGCATTTCAGGTTACTCTCTGTTCCCAGTTCAACATTTTACCAAATCTGAAAAGTAAAAATTAAAAAGAAACCTTAAAGACTCTCAAGACTGCCAAATACATGCTTGGATGAAGACTAGAAGCACCACTTGGGAGAAAACAGTTTGCTTATTTTTTGTTATCCGAATGAAAATGACTGGGCTGTAGTATAAGGCAGCTGTATTAGTCCGTTTCTGTTGCTTATAACAAAAATACCTGGAACTGGGTGACTTATAAGAAACCAAAATTTATTGCTTACAGTTTTGGAGGCTGGGAAATCCAAATTTCAGTGAACACATATGGTGAAGGCCTTGGTGGTGGCAACAGTGACCCATGGATCTCACATGGCAGAAGATGGCAGAGCAGAGACTCACCTCTCCATGTGCTCTTCTTTTAAAGACCTCAGAACCACACCCCGACCACCATTATTAATCCATTCACTATGGTGTGGTACTACAGTCTAATCACCTTCTCAAGGCCCTGCTTTTCAATTACCATCATAGGATTCCCACCCACAACAGTTAACAGTGGGAATTAAGCCTTAGTGAGGTGAGGGTGGGGATAATCCAGTCTACAGCAGGTACCTTTCATTAACTAATGACCATCTTAAAGACTTGTGTGCTTGTGGTTTTGATCATTTTTTCTGCTGTAAAAGGGGTGTTCAAAAAGTTTATGGAAGGATTCATATTATCTTTTAATACTATTTTTGCATGAACTTTTAAAAGTAACCTTGTATTATTGTTTCCTAGTTTGTTAATTTTCTCTCATTTTTATTATCTCTCTCTTACTTTCTTTGAGTTTATTTTTTGGTTTATTTTCTAACTTATTAAGCTACACTTAGCCTACAAGCTTTGCTATGTATTTTTTAAATTTCCATTATGACATCCTCTTTACTTAAGTTATTTAGCAAAGTGTTTTATTATTTCCAAATATATAAGAATTTATTTAACTTTCTAAATTTTAACTTAATTGCATTATAGTTAGAGATATAGTCTACATATCCTTAATTTTTGAAATTTATTAAATTTTCTTAACCTGATAAATATATCAGATAATCTCCCCAAGACCTCCATTCAAGTATATTTTATTTTCTTCAGCATTCAAAGCTTTTAATAATTTGATCCTCATCTCTCCTACTACTTTCCAAGAGCTGTCCAACAGGGATCTAGAGATAGACAACTGGATTAGAGGACAGTCTGGGAGCTGAACTGGAGTTTGGAAGTCATTCATTTAAATTTACTTCTTGAAAACAAAATGGACAAACTCTCCAAGAACAGTGACATCCTGGAGAGAGTGTCCATCGCTAAGTTGTTGAAAGAAGTAGTCAGAGAGATCAGAAGAATATAAGCTAGTGTAATGTCACCAAAACCAAAGAAAACTGACTTTCAAGGAAGATAAACTGTGGAGAGGGATCAAGGAGAAAGAGACCTGAGAAAAGTATTCTGTATTTGGAGATGTAGAGATCACTCATATGAGGCACTTTCATAGCAGACACATAATGACATTTCATACCAGTTTCAAAAGAACAAGCTTCTGAGTAGCACTCATTAAGAAAATACTATGGGAAGCATAATGTACATGGAAAAAAAAAATAACTCTACCTCTGGAACTGGAAAAGAAACCTCTGTCTCTAGAATTAGGCTAACTTGATTTATAATCTTACTCAAAATTTTTCAATTTTTTATCATCACATTCAGTCTTTGTTAAATTTGTTATGTCTCCTCTTTTTCATTAGAGAACAAAAAGGGGGAAATGTACGTAGGTTTGTTGTCTGGTTTAGATTCCCAAAGTTTAATCTAAATGAGTAAGTATTTGTAATGAGTTCTGTAGAATCTGTGATGAGTTATTAAATAACACGTTTGCTGTATACATGGGTAATTGGAGTATTTTTGTGTCAGATTGGGCTTAGGTAGAAGGTGAAATCACTTTGGTTACTAAAGAATTAACTATTATAAATGAAAACAGCAGGAAGCCCTTCATGATAAAAGACTAATAGGATATTTAGAATAAGGCAGACTGGTCATATGGATATCTTACTCTCCTTAACGTTACTGATATGCAAAAATTTATCCCTCCTAATAAGCCTAGACAATTACCTTGGTGGGTAATGGGAACAATTTGGTGATAAATTAAGATGCAATAAGACTTATGGTTCAGGTTTTATATAATTTTATATAGAAAAACAGTATAGCCATACTGCCTTAGTTCAAACTAGGCTCCATTTTTTCCAAGAGTGGGATCTTGGGCAAGTTTAACCTCTCAATGCATTGATTTCTTCATTGATAAAATAGTGATAATATTAGCTATCTTATATGCTATTTATATGTGTGAATATGTATATCTGTAAATGTATATGAATATATATATATTTATATAATATATGATAATGATAATGTACTGCTAAAATTGGATGTGCACAAAGCCTGGCACATAATGTTTAATTTGGGCTTTGCTTAGATATTCCATGCAATCTGGCCTACAGGAAAATTGGGCAGATTGGAAGTTTAAAGACAACTATGTATTTCCAGTTAAATTATACTACAGTAGAAGAACAGAGGGTTTTTGTTTTTGCAACTTCACAACTCTTCCTTTTGAAAATGACTTCAAAGAGAAGTATAATACTAGTGAATCTCTTAGCCATTTTGCTTTACAGTTTGTTATGTTATTATTTTTGAGCATGTTCCACTTACTCAAAAATATAAACCTACAAATAAAATGAGCAGTTTTTCTATACTCATGGCTTTTAGCTTCTTAACTCTTTCCCTTAATGAAGCATAAAATATAGCTCTATCATCAAAATTTTTTTTGAAAATACACTATTAAAAGTCCCTTAAAGTTGTACACAAAGTAATAAGCTTAACAGATAGAGAACTGGTTGTTAGGAGCACTGGATTTGAGTCCTTGCTTTGCTACTACATGGCTAATTACTTTAAGCAGTTCACTTGTGTCTTCACCCAACTTTCCTCAGATATGAAAGAGGAGGATGAAATATATTATTTTAAGGTACCTCACAGCTCTAAACTTCTAGTTATTGTAATAAACTTTTCATACAGTAGAGCACAGCCTTGTAACACCAAGGTCAAGGGTTCACATCTCTGTACCAGCTAGCCACCGAAAAAACCCCACAAAATACAAAACAACCCAAAATCCCAACTTTTAATAATCCTCATTCATTCAGCAAATATTTATTGAGTGCCTGCTCTATGGCGTGCACTGTTTTATTCCTGAGATAGGGTGATATAATAGTAAAGGCCTGGGTGACCACTTTTGGTTGGGAAATCAGAGATATTCTTTCTATAGAAGTGGCATTTACATTGAGATCTGAAGTACAAGAAGTCAGCCTAGCAAAGAACAGAAATGTGAGCAGTCTAGAAAATACTTCAGAGCATAGAATCCAGTGCCAGATGACTGGATTCCAGTCCATGCACTGCCATTTACTAACTGTATGCTGTAGGACCATTTTCTTAGCCTTTCTGAGGCTATTTGCTCATCTATAAAATGGGCCTAGTGGGCCGTTCCCGTGGCGCACTTGGTAGAGTGGCGCTTGGGAGTGCAGCGGTGCTCGTGCCGCGGGTTCGGATCCTATATAGGAATGGCTGGTGTGCTCACTGGCTGAGCGTGGTGTGGGCGACACCACACCAAGGGTTGCGATCCCCTTACTGGTCACAAAAAAGACAAAAAATAAAAAATAAAAATGAAAATAAAAAATAAAATAAAATAAAATGGGCATAGTATTAGTATGTATCTACCTCACAGAGATGGAAGGATTAAAATGAGTTAAAACATGTAAAGTTCCTGTACATAGCAAACATGCACTAAGTACTACCTTTTATTATGTATTTTTTTTTTTCCAGGTAGAGGAACTATCTAGTGCAAAGGCTCAAAGATGGGGATAAGCTTGCATGTTCTGGAAACAGAGAATAGGTCTGTGTTTTTGAAAAATGGTGGGAAATTCACTTATGTGCATTCTTCCTACCTTTCTTCCAGTTGAGGGTGCCCTTCTTTTCTCATCTCCATCTTCCACCTGAACCTTTCTATGAGTCTGGGTGGTAGCCATCTTTTAGAGCCACTTCACTTCCCAGTATCCTTACAAAGCCTCTTCCTATCACTCCTACATATGAGTTCTCTATCCCATATAAGAAAACAATCTAGGACTGGAATTAAGACCCAAGGTGGAGTCCCTTCTTCACCACTTAAAAACTGTGCGAGTCAGTTAACTTTTCTGATCCACTGTTTCCTGTATTTAATATGGAATGTATGAAAACTACCCCAGAGACTTGTGTTAAGGATAAAATCAAGTGAGCTAATGGGGAAATGATGTGTTTTTAAATGTTAGTTACTACTGTCACTAGTAATGTAGCATTTAGTCATAGGACTTCTTTGGAACATCTTTTATATTGCTGGCATTATTATTTAATTTCCTCGTAAATCTTTTATGTCTCCTTAGTTAAAATGTATCTCCTTTGATGGAAGAGGCTGGTTGTACTTCTTTATGTGACCCAAAAGTCCCTAATGGTGTTGCAAGCATTTTGTTGAATAAATGAATAAATCATAGTTTGAGATGCAGAGGTAAAATTAATGCCACCTGATCTTTAAAAAAAAAAATTAAGGCAGTTATTTAGCTCTTATATCCTAGAATTTACATACCCATTTTGCTGGAGAAGGAGAAAAGGGCAGGAACATGAAGTAAGAAATATTGGGGTGGGAGGAGGAAGTGGAGAAAAGAAGTAACAAGATTTAAGATTTAAAGAAAAAAAAAAAAAAGATACTTTCGGAAACTATTAATTAGTGATTTCCCTGCTAGTGAGAAAGAACAGTGTATATCCCTCAGGCATATAGGGATAATAAAAAAAAGATTGAGAACAACTGCCAAGTGTTCTAAACTTAAAACAGAATATCTCATTGTTGAATAAGTAATTACTGTATCCTCACTTGATTCTAGGTCACAGCCAAGAGAAGATTTGAAAACTTTTTTCAAAGAGCCAATTTTACCTTGCTACTGATCCTAGTATTTTTATACATCTTATGTTGGGAAAAAAATGGTTGTCTACCCGCTACCCCCAATTGTTCAAAGCATAAGTAGTGCAAAGGTGAAACTTTAGAAAGGTGTGTTCCCTATGACTAAACAGGAGAAAAAGAATTTCTTAACCAGATTGTGACCTTTGTTTGCAAGTGGGTGATATGGCCAAGTGTTTAATGCAATTTTAATAACTAGGGTATTTGAGGCCCTGATGCTGGTGCTTTGTATCAGAGATAATACAAATAGTTATTATCTTCCCTTCATGGCAATTGGACCAAGAGGCTTTACCAGTTTCCCACCTTTAGTCAACAAACCTTTAGTCGATAAGCACTTGCTAGATCCTGGGCATTATGACAGGTCCTTTGTGGAAAGAAAGAAACAGGAAAAGTATGACAGCATACTGTAATTGTAGAGAATACACACATACCACCACAGCCTCTGACACCCACCCAGTCCCCTCCCAGTGGCAGATCTGGACACTGTTTAGAAATGTGATACCAGAAAAAAAACATGCACAAAACTGTTAACAACTGACTATCAACTGATTTACAACCTTCGAAAGAATTTCCCTTCCTTTCCTCCCCTGTTACATACCCTCTGACCACAGTGAGAATAACTGAAACCAAACTGATTGGAGTTTGGTTTATTTTTCCTAGCTGTGATGGTACAATGTTTGTCCCACCGATTTTTCTTTCCACTGCTCTGCCATGCATTTTTTTGTGTGTTATAAGTCAGATGGAACTTTCTCTAATTTCTAGGATGAGCAAAGATAAGGCACACTCCTTAAGCGGCATCCCACAAAAGGCTTGCACTATAAACTAAGATAAATATGCAGACCCTGACAATATTTGTAGTTGAACCTCTAGAAGAATTAAAATGTTCAACATGGAACTTAATAAAAGCTCTCAGAAAGGAGTTTGGTATGTTACATGCTGTCTAGACTGCAGGGGATCACATATAAGATACTGTTTGTCTTGGAGAAAGCTCCCATCAAAAAAATCACATAAGAATAAGACTATAGAGGGGAATGAGATTATTCATTCACAGACTTTTTTATTGATTACATTCTATGTGACATGCACTGTACTATGCACCAAATGTATAATGGATGAGTCAGAGAGACATGCTTCCTGTGGGGGAAAACCAACAAAACCACGATACAAATAAATAACAATCATTATGATAATAATAACCGGTAACAGTGTTTATTAGGGGTAAGTCACTGTTCTAAAGGAAATGCATGTATTAATTCATTTGATCCTAACAACAACCCTGTAAGTTAGGTACTGTTATCCCAGAATTTACAAATGAAGAAATAGGCAATAGGTTAAGTTACTTGCACAGATGTCATGTGGCTGGTAACCTAAAGAGCCAAGATTTGAACCTAGATAGAAGGCTCAGAGCCTGAATTCTTGGCTTCTACACAATAATTACAAAACATAGCAAGGAATGAGTAAGAGAATAGTAAGATAAGGTACTGAATTAGAGAATACTAAAAAGAAAGGATAACAATTTTCTAGTAGGTTAAATGTCTGGATTCTACATAACTTTAGTATTTTGCTTTGCATATATATGATCTAAGCCAGTGATGCTTAATTCAATATAACAGATTTAACTTTATGAACATTTTTTTCTTTGTAGTTTATCAGAAGAAGCATTAATGTGATTCCTTTTTACATATGAAATAGAAGTCAAGATGGACTAAATGTAATGAATATTATAACTGAATGTTGGGGATGCAACTGTAGTTGAACTTATATCCTAGAATTAATTAACAATGAAGTAGATGATAAATAAAATAGCTTCCTATTGGGCATGTATAGGTATAGGCCAGCCTCTAGGCAAAAGATTAACCACAGTCCCTCTAATGCTGTAATTCCTTGACTATAGCAGGAAAAAGACCAGAGGTGAGAGGAGACAGGTGAAAACTTCAGTGTTTTGGTTTTTTCCCGGTGCCAGTGCCTAGCACACAATGCCAACCACATGATAGGCCCTCAATGCGTATTTATTAGAAAATGAATGAATATGAGGGATCAGTTTGTTTCTAATGCTTTAGGAAAGGAGAGAGGGAATATAGTCCACAAGTTTCTAATATTTAATTATTTGGGGAAAATCAATTACTCAAGATTAATCTATACTTTAGTATTGTTCTATTTAATTAGAATTTAATAAATAGGAGTCCAGTTTGAAAAATACATTAGTGATCAGAGAGTACACAAAATGTCTCCACATAGTTCCTCAAAAAGTTAAAAATAGAAATACCATATTATCCACTTCTGGGTATACATATATCCAGAAGAGTTGAAAGCAGGGTCTCAAAGAGGTAGTTGAACACCCGTGTTCATAGCATTACAAGAGGCAAGAGATGGCAACAACCCAGGTACCCATCGATGAGTGAATGAATAAACAAATGTGGTATATACATAGAAGGGAGTATTATTCAGCCTTCGAAAGGAAGGAAATTGTGTCATCTGCTATAATATGGATGAACCTTAAGGACATTAAGCTAAGTGAACTAAGCTAGTCAAAAAAAGATGAGTACTATATGATTCTACCTCTATAGGTATCTAAAGCAGTCAAATTCATAGAAACAGAAAGTAGAATGGTGGTTACCAGGGGCTGGGAAGAGGGGACAAGGAGAGTTGTATGATGGGGTATCTGTTGCACTACAGTATGAATATATTTGACAGTACTGAACTGTACATTTAAAAATGGTCAAGATGGTAAATTTTATCTTACACATTTTTACCACAATCAAAAAAAAATAGTTTTGACTGTATTCAATTTTTTTTTCAGTGTTTTAGGTAGCCACAGAATTTGTACATTTTTCTTTCATCATAATGTTTTTAATTGATTCATATTTACTTTCCATTTTGCCCCAGTGTCTGACCTTTGTACTGTAAAGAGGAATATTTTCTTTAATTGAGAGACAAATCCTAGCATATTCTTTTTGATAGAGGAAGATTCTGGGGTTAGGAATGCTGGATGCACAGGGAACAAATCCAGAGTTTACTTTGTATCACCTTGTAGTTTATGAAAAATCAGTAGATGTCTTTTTATGTTTCTCCCTCAGCGAAAGGCACTGTTTTTCCCACTGTAGGCAAAGAATGACCTAACCTTGTTGCATTCAAGAACAGGAATGTTACAACTGCTCAAGTTGTATCATTTATTATATAAGGCAAGGTCTAAAGTGCCCTTAGTCTTGCCTGTTAAATTATAAAAGGAAAGAAAATATTTAAAAAGTAGTGTTGTACTGTATGATTCCCCCCCCCCATTATATCAGAAGAGTCAGTAAGAAAACTGGTACCAGCATGCGAATGAATCTTTGTGGATTTTCTGTTACATATTTTGTCTTATTGGAAAGAGCAGAATGTGTGTTAGTTTGGTCATTAACTATGCCTACTAGATGGTGTTCTCTGTAAAGAGATTACAGAAGAATGTAGTTGTGGTAACTGTGTTACCTGGTCTTTAAATTCTGTATCAAATACCACCTCTCCTAGAGGACTTTCTTAATAAGACTTTTAACCCCAAAGCAAGCAACAGACAAAACACCCCCCACAAAACGGAATGATTACTAACTCTTTTACCTATCTTGCAATAGTTTTTTGCCTTTTTTATGGAAACTTCCAGTTAATTATGGTGTTTATATCATAAGATAGGCTGCTTTAGGGGAAGGACTATCTTGCACTTACCCTTGCTATTCACTGAAGAACTCCCCACCAGCAGTGAAAACAAGTGTTTGGTAGATATTTGTTGGCTTGAATTGAGCCAACTGTTTACATATTCATAAAATTACCTGTTCTATTTCTCAGTCATATGAAAGATATACATATCCACTCTATCACTGCATCCTGTTGCCTAACCTAACTAGGCAGATCACAACTACTTTAATTTCTTGCTGACCGTTCAGGAAGTTTTTGTTTGTGCTGAATGGGAGTCAGACTTGTTGAGTTTTTTGGCTCATGGGAAGTTGTTTACAGCTGCTCTTTTTCATTGGTGCTGTTGTTCAGTGGGACCTACCTGAGGAGTATACAGTGCACCAGGCGGTTTAGACTAAGCATGAATTTCTTCATTGGCACAACAATCAGTTGATCCATTATCAGTTGTAACCATTAGGTAAAGTGGGTTTCTGCAAGCCTGAAACGCCCTTAACATGAGTACAGTATGTTTCAAATGATATAGGTATATTATGTATAAGTTTTAGCACCAATTAATAGGCTGTCTACTCCCTCAAACATGTGAACATATATGAAATATAATTATGTGGGTTTTTTTTAAGCTTTTGAAAAGAGACTTTCATCTTATTATTCTAGGGAAATTTGCAACCTTTCTCTAGAGGGAGAAAGAATACACTCATCCATCAGCATTACTTATTCATTGGAGACATACTTTTTGAGGTTAAACATACTATGTAGTGAAATTCTGGTATAAATTAACTTCTAGTTCTTTCAGGGAACTGATTTTAATTTAGTTGATCTAAGAGTATACAGATCAAATAGCTTCCAAAATAATCAAATGTAGGAATGCTACTTATTACTCAGGAGTAGAAAAGGCTTTCTACCTTTCACAAAGTTTTTACTTACTTTTTCATAAAAGGTATTTATGTAAAGTGTACAGTTTGATGCTTAGTAATGCCTTTTTACTATTGAAAATTGTATTGCTAGAGGTAACACTGAAGTGAAATTATTGTCTCATCCTTACTAAAAAGGTTTCAAATGAAACTGTTAAGAGTATTAGTAATCTCTCTTTGGGTGGCCAACCTGTTGCAGAGCAAGGGGACATCTTATGAAAAGTTGTTTGTTTGCTCTGGGTAAGGTAATGATACCGTTATCCAACTGTT
This sequence comes from Cynocephalus volans, assembly GCF_027409185.1. Classification (NCBI taxonomy): domain Eukaryota; kingdom Metazoa; phylum Chordata; class Mammalia; order Dermoptera; family Cynocephalidae; genus Cynocephalus; species Cynocephalus volans. The sequence continues at coordinate 76,785,132 of NC_084468.1, read as the reverse complement.
AAACTTCACAGAAGCGTGTACTTTCATCACTTTTTTAATTTAAGTCACATTAGTTTTATAAAAGTGGTACTTTCTCCTGGTAAATAATTAAAATAATACAAAAAAGGCAAAAAGAAAAAAGTAAAAATCACTCAGTGACCCTCGTATTGACATTTTTCTGAACATCCTTTTACAAAGCTCTACACAGAAATTTAAATACATTTTTACATATAAGAAATACTCATACATGCAATTCTGTTACTAACTTTATCACTTAAATAATGTCATGAGCATCCTTCTATGTCAGCAAACATTAATTTATACACCACTGTTGTAGTAGTTAGTATAGTATTCCCTTATGTTTTATAATTTCCTTAATTCCCTCTTGATGAACACTTAGGTTTTTCTCAATTTGGGGATATTATCCACTCACATTTCAATAGCCAGAAAAGTCCGGAAAGGTTGATGGGTAGTCTGAGTGAATGGTGCACGTCCCATAAATATTTCAGTAACATCTAGTAATGTGATAGAATCAAAGTCTATATAGTTTATTAGATGACCGTTTAAAGTCTATACAGTTTATTAGATGACCATTTGTAATTCACACACACACTCATACACCCCACTCAAATGGCAGTAACTCCTGGGTGGAAAGCCTTGTAATCCTTGCTCCCGCCACTCTAGTGCTCCCCTCCAGCAGCCACCCTTATGCAGATTGCCTCTAAACTCCCTCATCTGGGGAACTCTCTGGTTCCCAGTGTTTCCCCCCACCTTCTTTCTTTCCCCTCTGGAAAACTGGGGAAATGCTGAATTTTTCCTCTTATATTTGTGCTTCCATAGGCCTTAAATTGTTGGTTCTCCTTTAGAAAATCCTTTGTCATACAAATGCTTGTTCAGACTCTGCCTTTATCTCCTTCATCTTTCTCTCTTCTGACTCTTACCCAGTTACCTCCTTTCCCTGCCTCTCCTCTTTTCCTTTCTCTCTCCCTGCTCTTGCCCATTCACTTTCTATGTCTTATTTAAACACCTACTATATTTAAGATAAAAAGAATCTGTAAATTCTTAAGTGAAATTAAATAGCAATAAAATAAAAGCTACTTTTGTAGCCCTTTAAAATGGACTAAATCTGAAAAGTTTCTTTTGAAATAATCCTTCAAGTATCTGTATATGAGATGCAGTCAACAGCTGATATGTCATGTATTTATACACATGTTCCCCACTGCATCTTCCCCTCACCATTAAAAGGCAAGTTTCACAAAGGGGGGGATTTGTTTTGATGTATCCCTGTTCTTGGCAAAAAACGTAGGAACTATTTGTTAAATAAATGAGTGAATTATAGGTAAACATGTTACACTCTCTTTGTCACCTCTCTTCCCCTGGGTGATGGAGATGCAAAGGATTACTCAAAGCCCATTTCTTCTGAGCAGTGAGAAGCCCCGAAGGGGTTAATTTTCCAGGAACCCTCTAGAGAGGCATTCCTCCTTGGAAAAATAACCCCGAACTGCGGTTCTGTCTCAGTATTTATTCTCCAGGCCAGAAAGTTACAGAAAAGGAACATAGGTGGAGTTATGGCTAAGTATAGTTTAACAATAGAGGCTGGTAACATCAGTGAAATAACAAAGTGACATTCCATAATGCAGTTTGCAAAAGGTTAAGTGGATCCACCAAGAAAAGCTTGTTCTTAGCAAATACTGTCTTTTCCTACAGCAATTTCCTCAGTATTTTTATATAACAATCAAGTAACTTTAGGTTAACCTGCTCCAAGGGCATCTGTCCTTGAGCCAACAACTTTGCTGTTACAATTCTTTATCTACAACAGAGACTTTAGCCTGGGGAAGGTTTCCTGTCTTTTGCAAGCTTAACATGTCTATATGTAATTTTTAAAAGTTAGGCTAAACCTGAAACTACAGGGCTTTGGAAGCTAGGCCCTGTGAAATACATTTGCTTTATAAATGTTAGTATATTCCACATAAACATAACTTCTTATTCTCTTTTATTTTTTAAGTAGATGTTTTGTTTCAAAGCTTTCATTACAATTGTATTGTTTTCTCTGTGTGTGTGTGTGTGTGTGTGTGTGTTTCCATTTCAAGTGGATGGTATTTCAAAACTTCTATGGGTTTTATTGGTTGCTCTAGGCTAACCTTAGAATTTAATCACCATTTATATTACTGTTCTTATCAGAAAATACATTCCGAATTCTAAACATTGATTAATAATGAACTTTTGGAATACAAACTGTAAGAGGTGGACCTCCTTAAAAAAGTGTTAAGAATTAGTACACATACATTTTTGTGCTTCTTAAGGAGGCAGTTCATCAATTTCCATAAATATAATTTTGTTAAAGTTTCTTCATGAATTTCCCAGTAACTGGAGTTTGTGGTTTTCTAATTAGTGATTGTTTCTTGTGTTACAGCTTGCACACACTTTATGCTTTGCAAACGTAGATCATTACATATGTGCTCAGCAGTAAGTATGTAAATTTTTTCAGGGAGCAACTTTACAAAAAACAATGCCTATTAACACTTAGATGGAAACCTACATTTGGGTTATAGTTTAAAAAGAGAATTGGGGTACCTTTATGTGTTTCTTCCTAGCTGCTCTTTTTCTTCATCCTTTTCTCTTCTGTCCATGAGAGTGCCCACTGAGTCATCTGAGTTTTTGTTGCTGTAGAAAAAAATTTCAGTTTATTGTTTTGTGCCTTTGTGTATTTTCTCTTTCTTTGAAGCAAGATGATATTGAGAGAGTGGAACCAAGGGATTACTTCTAATTACTTGTGCAGACTGTCTTTTATCCCTCTGTTTTTGTACTGTTTTATAATTGAACTTAATCATCAATTTTTCTCATACCTTCAATTATGTCTCACCCTGAACTAGGACAAAAATTATTAAATTGCCTTTTTCACTAAAAAATCAAATAGGCCTAAGGATGTTGAAAATTGTATTGTTTATTTTTTTAAAAAAACAAGAAAACAGAGAAAATAACTGAATTTATTTTCCTAAATGATTTCCTATAGCATTTTCATTTGTTTCTTGCAGAGAGGTGAGAAATGGCTCTTTTCCTAGAATAGATATTTCCATACATGTGAATTGCCAGCGAGCACCACTTTGAATTTGAAACAGTTGCCCCTAGCACTCGGGAGAGTGAGATGTGTTTTTAAGGCTCAGAATCCTTTCTTTCTGAGTGTGCAGTGTATTTTGAGAGGACATTCTCAGAACTGTCCCCGTGCCTTCTTGCTGTGAGCCAGGCAGCTTCTACTGTGTATAGGAGAAGGGTAGGAATGTAGTTAAGAAGCAGCCGGTGCTCAGACTGTCTGGGTTTGAATTTGGTTTTAAAACCTGCCTACAGGGCCGGCCCGTGGCTCACTCGGTAGAGTGCGGTGCTGATAAAACCTGCCTAGAGGAGCCAAATAGACATCTCTCAAAGGAGGACATGTGGATCGCCAACAGGTATATGAAAAAATGCTGAACATCACTAATCCTCGGGGAAATGCAAATCAAAGCCACTTTGGGATATCATCTCACCCCAGTTAGACTGGCTGTTATCAAAAAGACAGGGAATAACAAATGCTAGTGAGGTTGTAGAGAAAAGAGAATGCTTCTGCACTATTGGTTGAACTGTAGGTTAATGTAGCCATAATGGAAAACAACATTATGGAGGTTCCTTAAGCAACTACAGGTAAACTACCATATAATCCAGCAATCCCATTACTGAATATATACCCAAAGGAATGGAAATCATCATATCAAAGAAATATCTGCACTCCCATATTTATCATAGCTCTATTCACAATAGCCAGGCTGTGGAACCAACCTAAATGTCCATCGACGGATGACTGGATAAGGAAAATGTGGTATATACACACAATGGAATACTACTCAGCCATTAAAAAAAAAAGAATGAAATTCTGCCATTCTCAGCAACATGGGTGAGTTTGGAGAAAATTATGTTAAGTAAAACAAGCCAGGTGCACAAAGAGAAGTACTGCATGTCCTCACTCATAAGTGGGAGCTAAAAAAATGAATAAATGAATAAAGAGAGAAAGAAAGAAAAAGAACAATCACAGTAATATGTTGAACTTTCAAAAGGAGAGAACAGAACAGTGGTTACTAGATGTGGAAAGGGGGAGTATGAGGAGGAGGGAGGTTAATGAGAAATTAATGAGAAATTAGTTAATGAACACAAAGAATGACACATACTGTAATGACGAATAAACTATCCTGATTTGACGATCGCATATTGTACACAAGTATTGATAGTCAACTTTGTATCCCACAGATATGTAAATCAATTATGCCTCAATTAAAAAGAAACCTGCCTAAAGATGGGACTGTGACAGAATAACAGTGTGCCCCCCCCCAAAAGATGTGCATATCCTAATCCCCAGAACCTGTATATATATCACTTAACATGGTAAAAAGGACCTTGTAGATGTGATTAAGTAAAGGATCTTGAGGTGGAAAGATTATCCTAGATTATACAGGTGGGCACCGTGTAATCACAAGGGCCCTTATAACAGGGAGGTGGGGGTGGGGGTCAGAGAAGGAGGTGTGATGACAGAAGGAGGGGTCAGAGTAATGTGAGAAGAGGCTGTGAACCAAGGAATGCAGATGGACTTTAGAAGCTAAAAAGGCAGGGAAACATTCTCCTCTGGGAAGAAACACAGCCCTTCCAACGCCTTCATTTTAGCATAGTGAGACCCATTTTGACTTCTGGCCTGCAGAACTGTGAGATAATAAATCTGCATTGTTTGAGCCACTAGGTTTGTGCTAATTTGTTACAGCAGTGATAGGAAACTAGTATAGTGAGTGACCTTGGGTACATTCCTTAAACTCTAAGCCTGTGTTTCTTCATCCTTTTTTTGTAACAGTTTTACTGAGGTATGTATTTTTTTAGCCATCATAAAATTCTTCCATTTCAGGTGTACAATTCAATGATTGTTAGTACCCTTTACTGAGTGGTGTAACCATCACCAAGTCAGTTTTGAAATGTTTTTACCCCTCCAATAAGACCCCTCATGCCCATTTTACAGTTAATCCAATCCCCAGGCAACCACTAATCTACTTTGTATGAATTTTCCTTCTCTGAACACTTCATATAAATGGAGTCATACAGTCTGTGGTCTTGTATGTCTGGTTTGTGTATTTTGCATGTTACCTTATCTTTAATAGAGATTATGATAACAATACATTCCTTCTAGGATTGTTGTGAGGATTAAATCAGATCATGAGCCAAAGTGTTTAGCATAGTGTCAACACACAGTAAGTGCTCAAATATTCTTTTTCTCCTTCTTCTACTACTTATTATTATTTTTATTACATTTTCTTCAGGTTCCTAAACAAATTCATGAAAACATATTTTAACAGCCAATATAATGTACTACTTTTAATGTTCTATTCCTTATGTTTTGAGTAATGTAAATCTAACTTGTGTGTTAAACAGATTTTTTTGGAGTGGAATAAGAACCTGGACACCACGCTTCATTATTTTTTTCCTATGACAAAATATGTTCTTTATTCTATTTGACTGACTTACAGTGTGAATTCTTGGAGCACAACTTGTTTACTACTTTGGGACTATCTGTATTCAGATAGATTATTTCCGTATTCTGAATTTACTTTGAAGTTTAGAGAGGTCTTTTCCCTGGTGCTCTGCTGCTACCAAAACTGAGGGGAAATATAAAGATAGTTAATTCTAACTATTCTGATATGTTATTCTATATTCTAAATATAGAATCCTAAATATAATTTTTAAAATATATTCGAAATATAATATGGTTAATTCTAATTATTCTAAGTGCTTTCCATCTTAAAATCTTTGTGAGAGGCATAAAACTGTGAGGCACTGAAGAAGCTCCGTGGAGTTTCTTTAACTTGCCCTAACTTGACCTGACAAGAGTAATATCCTGATGGGATTAGAATAAGGAAAATAAGAGCAAGAAAAGAGGAAAGTGGTGGTGGTGGGAATAACAAGCAACGAATACTGTTCTTGGAGTTCTCTTAGCATTCTGAACATCTATTTTGTATCCTTATCATTTTTTGTATAGCTGTTTAAGCCTGACATTTATCCTTTTCCTGACTCTTCCTCCTACCCTAATTGTAAACTTTTTTTAGGGCAGGGATCTGGTTTATCCATCTTAGAAGTGTCAGTGACTTGCCTAGCCTCTGACACTTTGGTTGGTTGGGAAAGGGATGGTTTATAGATGGATGGATGACAGTTTAATGCTTAGAAAAGTCTCCTAACTCTTCTTGGACAATAGCATTCTCCTCTATCTCTGGGCTGCTGTAAAGAACAGAGTAAGTTCATGGTCACAAATTCATTTTCACTTTTGCTAATGATAAAGTAATAAGCTTTTCTTGAAATTGGCAAAATGCTCTTTGGCTGAAAAGTACAGCAATATATAGCATCTCTTACGGTATTATGTGTTGTCCAAATTAGATTGTCTTATTTCAAATTCTCTGAAGACCCACATTCTTAGCTGTAGACAGACCAACTGAATTCAGTGATTTTAGAATTTTATTCTTTTATTATTTTTAGAAGTAAACATCCTCACCAAATGTTTGTCATTTCTAAACATTTTGGCTCATTTTAGTTGGGTAAAAAGTCTGACTTCAGGGTATGTGCATTTCATTCTTTCTTGTCCTGCTATTTAAAAACCTGGTTGCTTTTTAACACTTACATATAAGAAGAGGCAAGGCTTAATAGCCAAGAGGTGGAAGCAACCCAAATGTCTATTAGTGATGAATGGACAAACAAATACAATATATACATACAATGGAATATTATTCATCCTTAAAAAGAAAGGAAATCCTGTCACATGCTGCAACATGGATAAGCATTGAGAATATTATGCTAAGTGAAATAGGCCAGTCAAAAAAAGACAAGTACTGTATGATTCTACTTATATGAGGTATTTAAAGTAGTAAAATCCATATAAACAGAAAGGAGAATTGTGTTTATGAGGGGCTAGGAGGAGAGAGAAAGGGGAAGTTGTTTAATTGAATATACTTGACACTACTGAACTGTACACTTAAAGATGTGTTAAGATGATAAATTTTATGTTCATTTTTTAACCACAATTTAATTTTTAAAAAAAGAAGAGAGGTAAGGAACTGAAATTTGAGTTAGCCAAGTTTGCTACTTAAGGAAACTTTTCTGTGGTATTCAGAGGACTAAGGTTTAGAATAAACTGTATGTACCTGTACATAGTACAGAACAAAATAAGAGTAAGGTGTTCTTTCCCTTTACATTTTTGCCATGTTTTGACTAAGATGCACTAGGCTCCTGCAAACTATTGTAAAGATGATCTTGAAACACTGAGCTGTATTCTTACTATTTTGATAACCACCATTATGCAGCCCCACTGAGACTTAAAAATAGATTAATACCGTAGCAATGAAGAATCCAAGTTTTCCTTTATTTTCTGTAACATTATAGGCCAGTCTCTTAGAGAAGACTGTATGTTTCTTGATATTTATTTCCCTGACAGGCCTTGCTAATGCTTCTTTAGTCAATTTGGAAGCATTTCAGTTGTTACATTTCAAGAGTTATTCAGATAAAAGATTGCTGGTTTTGCCTATAGCTTGCTGATTTGGGAAGTATTCCCACTGGTGATGAAATGTGTCCTATATGCTGTTTATTCTGATACAGATGATAAGAATACTGAGTATATTCTTCACACTATATTTTACACTATATGCTACGAGCATATGGCCCATTTATGAACAAAGAGGAAAGTAACTTTTTAATTAAATTAATAAAGAACTATGATGGTATGTTCTGTTTCTAACAGTATGCAAATTCTTTTAGTTCTAAGTCATGCATAGTACTAGGCTCTGTTGGAAATATGAGTTAGTCAGACTCCCTGCCCTTAAGATACTCACAGTGCAGTAGAGAGAAATACCTTCCCAACAAATTAGGACACAAAACAGATTCTAATAAATGTCTTGAATAGATTAAATGAATTCCATAAGAATGAGGAAGAAGCAGTTTATTCTCATGAGGGACAGAAGCACAACTGAATTGAACTTTGGAAGATAAATAGGATTTAGTAAGTGAAGGAATAGAGGAAAGACTTTCCAGAAAAAAAGAACATCATGAATAGAAGCTCTGAGTTTGAAAATGTATTTTTGTGTCTTGGACTCTAAGATGCAGAGAAGAAAATGATGAAAAACAGTGCTAAAAGTTATTTGAGACATTCAAACTGCTAACAATCTGATCCTAATCACTTTTAGTGGGCATAAAATTTATAACCAAGCCAAAGATTAAGATTTATGTTCTCTTGTAATGATGAATTTGAAAAGCTTCTGTAGGTAAGGTCCTGAAATTAATCCTTTAAATGAAAAGTGAGATCTAGCCCTCCTGCTTTAAAATGAGAAGTTGTCCTAATCTAAAGTGGAATTTCTACACAATCTTTTTATTTTGCTGAAGTTGATAGAACTCATACACACACAGTCAGCTGGTCTTCTGTTCAGTAACTGGTGCTCTACAGTCAACAGTAGTCTACCACTCACCATACCCCATCAGTCTGCTTCTTCTGAAAAGAAGAATTGCAGAAATGGAAGAGATCCAAGATATCATTCGGGATAAAACCCAGATTTTGAAAATGAGGTGTCCAGAGAGGTTAAGTGTCTAGGGTGACAAGTGTAATAAACAGCAGAAGCAGCCCAGGATCACAGTCACTCTGGCTCTGAGCCCATTGCTCCTCTCAGTTTACAGCGTAGAACTTTACACCTCAGGCATGAGCTCCACTTCTCTTTACATATCTTTCCCTGTCATATTTTAGCTGCTCTGTCTAATGCAGGTTGTCTGAGACTCCGCAGATGCCCTTGCAGTTTAACTCCAACATACCCTGAATCTTGCAGTTTAACAAGAGCTGGTGGTAATAAAAAGAACTGCTGATTCTTCTAGTATTGCCACCAAAGAGTTATTGACCCATCACTGTTAATCTGATCTGCTGCTTTAACATCAGCCACTTTTGTATAAAAATGGGATTCATGGAAAATTTCGCTAAATTTTAAATTGGAGCACACCTCTTTCCCCCAGAGTATATTGACTCCTTTCTAATTGTGACCCTTTCAGATAAATATTTTATCTTCAAGATGCTGACACTGTCTCTCTTTTAATTCTGGTAGTGATTTAGAAAAAACCCATCCACCCCTTTACCTCAGTATTCTTCTTACCTCCATACTATTGACAGCTTTTCTACAGGACATGTAGGGAGATATTTTGTTGTGATACAACATGCAAATATTTTGAGAACTATTGAAAATGACAATAATGCTATCCTAATTTTCATGTGCTTCTGTATGTCAATTAAATTCTGACTTATCATTGCAGGTTTAATGATAATTATCCTTAAGAATATTAATCAGCTACTACTTTTCCACTATTTTAGTTAAAGTTATATATAATAGATTGAAGCATATCCAGTTATCCAGTATAAAATTTTTTTAAAAAATTACTTATCTACCCAAATGATTAGTATCTTAATCAAACATCCAATCAAACTCAAACATCTGGGTATTTTAAAATATCTGAAAAATTAATATAAATTTTTCAACTTATTCAAAATGTTGATTATCATATAGGAATGGCTGGGTAATTGTTGATGTAGTAGTCTAGAGCTTTCATTTATGAAGTTTTGTGTTCTAACTAGTGCTTTTGGGAAGCACTTATTAGTTGGATTAATAAGTGGCACTGTTTTTAAATCTGTAATGTGAGGGCAAGAATGGAAGCTGACATATATTATATAAATTGAATACCTGGAAATACCAGTGTCAGTAGTTTGTAAGAAGGAGAGCATTGCCAAGGGCGGGGCCAGGTACAAAAACAATTCTGGAAATTTTAGTTTCCACTGCCTCACCTCAATTCTAAGAAACATCAGAAACTATATTATTGAATGTTATCTTTTTTAAAAATCTTCCAGCTTTTATACCAAATTTTAACTCATAACATATAAATGAATATAGGTTAGTCACAGTAGAGTGAGAGACAGGACTGTACAAATTTTGAAACTTTTACACCTTTAAAAATGGTTCTTAAACCTGGCCTGAAGTGATTGCTTTCAATAATAAGTTTTTCTTTTTCTTTTTTTTTTTTTTTTTTGGCAAGGAACTACATAAAGGGAATGTCCCAGCATGTCAGCATTTTGTAATTGCAAAACATTAAGTTAAGAACATATTATCTGCGTAGAAGTTATGTAGACAAGACTGGGTAATTTGATCAGGTGATGATACAATTGGATACATTCAGGCCTGGGTGAACAATCATTTCCTAAGGGTGTTGATGAAACAAATGATGACAGTCCAAAGAGAGGTTACATATGAAGTATCTCATCCCTCTTTACCTACTTATTAAGGCTTTTTATTAATGACTTAGATTTTATTTTTTATTTATACTTTTTAAAGTTAAAAATTCCTTAATTTTTTATTCCTGGTAACACTACCACAATTTACAGGGCAATATACCTGATGTAATGAAAAGAAAAAGACAAAGCTACAACAGATAAAAGACCTCAGGAACGTACATCTAATTGACACTACATTGCATTAATCAATAGCTGCACTTTTTGCAAACCGTGGCTATGACAGTCCTGAACAAGAAGGGTTTCCTGTTTAAGCTGCAGTAACTTTTCTGACTAGAGATCATCGTTCCTTCTGTGGAAGATTTTTATAGTTCCTGTAATGCATTTGGGATGACTGAACGACATAGACTTTATACATATAAAAGTCGTTGGTGAAACCAAGCTAAGAAAGGTAATATGTTCAATAGCAAGGTTAGAAATAAAGATGGAAGAAGACTATAAAAATTTTAGTTATTATGTTTCTTTTTATTCTATCATAGGTAGTAAGAATGTATAAAAACTTAGCAATTGATATTTATAGTGAATAAATGTTTAGTCCAGAAATTTGATTGTTGAGTGATCAGGACTAGAAAGATATAGTTTAATAGCAATTCCTATGAAAAAGACTAGAGAATTTTAGCCAATTGCAAGTTCAGTCTACACCATCAGTGTTACTGTGAAAGCTGTAATCTCACTCTGCATAATAAAAAAACATAGGTATGTTTATTTATAGTTTGCAAAGCACTTTTTTAAAAAACAAGCCAGGTTTCTTGAGGTACAATTTACATACTGTAAAATGCATCCTTTTTAGTGTAGTGTTCTGAGTTTTGGCAAACTCATATAGTCATAACCACCAACATAATTAAGATATAGACCATTTCTGTCATTCCAAGCAGTTCCCTCATGTCCCTTTTAGTCAACCCCATCTCTTATCCCAGCCCCTGGTAACCACTGTTTAATGATGCCGTAGTTTTGCAAATCATTCTTCATATGAATTTCTTAAAATTATTTTTAATTGACACATAATAACTGCATATATTTTTGGGGTACAATGTGACATATGGATACATTTATACAGGTATAATGATCAAATCAGGGTAATTTGCATATCATCACTTCATACATTTATCATTTCTTTGTGTTAGGAACATTCAGAATCCTCTCTCCTAGCTGTTTGAAATTATGCAATAAGTTATCGTTAACTGTAGTCACCCTACATACTATAGGACACTAGAACTTATTCCTCCTATCTAGCTGTAGTTGACATAACTTAAAAGTTTGATTCTCACAAGATCTCTGCAACACTATTAACATGTCTATTTTACAAATGAAGAAACTAGGGTTAAGCAAGTTTCCAAAAGCTATGCTATATGACTAGTGGAGCAAGGTCCTGTACCCTCATGTTCTAAGTGAGAATCCTGACTACTTTCCTCAACCCTTCACACTAACCCCTTGCTCTAAGAGCCTCACTCTGTCCGCATTGTTCAGTCACCTCCATGTGGATCCTGTGTTAGTAGCCAGTGCTTAACTTTCACAGTTACCTACGGGAGGTACTAGAGCAGTGTTTCTCAATCTTTTTTGCATTATTGTTCTCCTAAAGAGCCTTTTTAGGCTTTTTTTCCTGATCGCTCCCTACCCCCATAAAATTTTGACACCATAGATATACTGTATATCTGTGTATACTGTATTTATTTCTGTACTTAATAGATAACCTGCCTCTTTAGTTTCATCCTCTGAGGACCAGCCTCTCAACACCTGGTAACACTCCATGGCTTTCAACTTCACCCTGTGAATTCTTGGTTCTGCCTTCTGAGTCATTATTTTTAATGAAAGACAGCACATACTTGCAGCTCAGTAGATTTGACAGCCAACTTTCCACCAATAGAATTTTGGGACTCCAGCACCCTCCTTTCATTCTGTTCCCTCTGTGTCTCTTTCATTCCAGGTTGGTTGTGTTTCTGCTGAAATAAAATTTTCAAAAACTTTGAGTCTTATGTGAATTTCACAGGGATTCACTACGTTCGTTATAAAGAAGACACAACAACAGATCTTTTCAAAATAATTCCTTCTCTATCTTTGGCTCACACTAAAATGGCTGAGGGACAATGCCTTTAAATTCTTAGAGGCCTTCTGGTTTGATTAACAGGATCTGTAAGGCACACAGGAATCTGTGTGTGACTGAATTTTTTGATCTTTCTGAGGTTTTAGCAAAAGGTTATATAGTCACACTCTCTATCTCTTCTATAGAGCCTGCTTTCCTGACAGTGAATCTCTTAATTTTAGGCTCTTTTGCCATCTAGAGAATCTGAGACTTAAAAATCATGTCCTGTTTCCTTCTTATGTGAATACTTCCCCCTCAATTTCTTTCTCTCTCTCCTCTTGCATTTTTCTGTAAGAGGCAAGAAGAAACCAGGTGGCACTTTAAAAACATTGCTCGGAAATCTCTTTCACTGTATATCTAAGTTCGTTGCTTACACGTTCTGCTTCCCACACAACTGCAGGATACAATTTTGCTAAGATTTTGGCCACTGTAACAGAGATCTCCCTTCCTCCAATTTCTGATAACATGTACGTCATTTCCTTCTGAGCCCTCACATGCAATGTCCTCAAAGTCCAGATTTCTCTTAATCTGTTCAAAGTATTTTAGGCTTTCTCTTTGATGCTACCCAAATTCTCCCAGTTTCCTCCCACTATCCAGTTCCAAAGCCATTCTCACATTTTAGATATTTGTTAAGCAGCACCCCACTTCCAGGTAGCAAACTCTGTGTTAGTTTTCTACTGTTGTGTAACAAATTACCACAAATTTAGTAGCTTAAAACAACAAACATTTTCTGTCTTGACATTTTCTCTGAGTTGGGAATCCAGGCACTACTTAGCTGCGTTCTCTGCTCTTGGTCTCATAATGCTGAAATCACGGTATCAGCTGGGCTACATTTTCATCTGGAGGCTTGAATCTGAGGAAGAATCTGCTTCCAAACTCATTCAGGTTGTTGGCAGAATTAATTTCCTTGCAACTGCATGACTAAGGACTCCAGCTTCTTACTGGATTCTTAACAGCTAGAAGCTACCTGAGGTTTCCATAGTTCCCTGACATGTGGCCCTATTGTGGAGCTTACAATATGGCAGCCTATTTCTTTAAGGCCAGCAGGAGAATCTCTCCAGTCTGCTAAGACTGAGTCTTATACACTATAAAATAATCATGGGAGTGACATCTTGTCATCTTTGCCAAATTCATCTTTTGGCAGCTGGTTGGTACAGGGATTGAACCCTGGACCTTGGTATTATTAACACCACAGTCTAACCAACTGAGCTAACCAATTAGCCCACCTTTGCCAAATTCTGTTGGTCAGAAAAAAGTCACAGGTTCTATCTATAACCAAGAGAAAGAGGTTAAACAAGGGTGTGACTCATTGGGAGGCACCTTAGGGTATGTATCCTACAGATGGTCTAGTAGACTGAATAATGTCCCCCAAAGATACCAGGTCAAAATCCCTGGAACCTGTAAACGTTCCCTTATTTGAGAAAAAAGTGTCTTTGCAGATGTGATCAAGATAGGGGTCTTGAAACTACTGAAAGAAAACATAGGGGAAACACTTCAGGAAGTAGGACTGGGCAAAGATTTTATGAACAAGACCCCAAAAGCACAGGCTACAAAAGGAAAAATAAACAAGTGAGATTATATCAAACTAAAGAGCTTCTGCACAGCAAAAGAAACAGAGCAAAAGAAAACTTACAGAATGGGAGAAAATATTTGCAAACTATGCATCCAACAAGGAATTGGTATCCAGAATATACAAAGAACTCAGACAACTTAACAGTAAAAAAGCAAGTAATCCATTTAAAAACTGGGCAAAGGATCAATATAGGCATTTCACAAAGGAAGATGTATATGGATGGCCAGCAGACACATAAGAAAGTGCTCAGTGTCACTCATCATCAAAGAAATGCAAATCAAAACCACATTGAGATATCGTCTCGTGACAGACTGGCCAGTATAAAAAAGGCAGAGAATAACAAATGGTAGTGAGTATGCAGAGAAAGGGGATCCATTCTACACTCTTGATGGAACTGTAAATTAGTGCAGCCATTATGGAAAACAGTATGGAGGTTCCTCAAACAACTATAGATAGAACTGCCATACAATCCTGCAGTCCCACTGCTGGGTGTATATCCAAATGAATGGAAATCATCATTTTTGTAGGAATACTTGTACTCCTGTGTTTATTGCAGCTCTGCATATAATAGCTAAGAATTGGAACCAACCTAAATTTCCATCGACAGAACTGGATAAAGAAAATGTGGTATATACACACAATGGGATACTACTCTGCCATAAAAAGGAATGAAATTCTGCCATTTGCTGCAACATAGATGAACTTAGAGAAATCATGTTAAGTGAAATAAGCCAGGTACGGAAGAGAAATACCATATGTCCTAACTCATAAATGGGAACAAAAAAAAATGGATCTTGAGATAAGAGGATTATCCTGGGTCATCTAGGTGTGCACTAAATGTAATCACATTTATTCTTGTAAGAAGGAGGCAGAGGAAGATTAGACACATATACAGAGAAGTCCATGTGAAGATGGAGCAGAGAGATATTTAAAGATGCCTCGATGAAGGATTGGTGTAATGTTGCTGCAACCAAGAAATGCTGGCAGCCACAAGAAACTAGGAGAGGCAAGGAGCAGAATCTCCCCATGAGCTTCCATGGGGAGTGTAACCCAGCTGACACCTTGATTTTGGCCCAGTAGTTCTGATTTTGCTCTTCTGGCCTCCGGAATTGGAAGACAATAAATTTCTGTTCTTTTAAGCCAAGTTTATGGTAATTTGTTACAGCAGCCGTAGGAAGTTAAAACACATGAGTTTTAAATAATACCTAAATGTTGCCTTTTTAGTGCATTTCACCGACTACTCGGTGAGGCTAGGTTCTTTTCATAAGGTAATTGACTGTTCAGAGGTTTTCATCTATGAGTTTTCCCACTCATGTCTTTTGTCTTTTTTTTTTCTTTCTTTCATTTGGATTTATTCTCTTTCTTACTGATTAGTAGGAGTTATTTACTTAATATAACTACTAATCCTATGTCAGTTATATGTGTTCCTGCAGAAGATATTTATCTTCTTGAACTGTAGATTGTATTTTTGCCTTGTATATGGTGTGTTCTGTGTTCAGATTTGTTTTCAACTACTTTTATTATGGAAAATTTTAAACATGCCCCGAAGAAGAGAGAATAGTCTAATAGTTCTCCCATCTGCTCATCACTCAGGTTCAGCAATTATCAGTATTTTTTCACTAAAGTATTAATTTTTTCCTGTAAGGTTTGTACTTCTGATGCATTATCTGAGAAATCCTTTTAAAAAATTTTTTAGTTTATATTTTATTGTAGCATAGTTGATTGTACATATTTGTGGGGTAGAGTTGGATGTCAGGACCTGCGTGCAATATGAGTGCTCAAATCAGGATAATTAGTATATTCAACATTATACTATGTGATCTTTTTTGTGTCCTTTTACCAATTTCTTCTGTACCGCCACCCCCTTTCCCACCTCTGGTAACCTCAGCTCCATTCTCTCCTTTTGAAAGTTCAATGTATTATTGTGATTGTTGTATCTTTCTTTTTCTTTTTCTTCAATTTGTTTATATTTTAGTTCCCGCTTATGAGTGAGGACATGTGGTATTTCTCTTTCTGTGCAAGTCTTATTTCACTTAATGTGATTTTCTCTAAGTTCATTTCTGTTAATGGCAGTAATTTATTTTTTATGGCAGAGTAGTGTTACATTGTGTACATATACCACATTTTCCTTATCCAGTCATCCAATGATGGACATATAGGTTGGTTCCAACTCCTGGCTATTGTAAATAGTGTTGCAGTAAACATGGGGGTGCAGGTATGCCTTTGACATGATGATTTCCATTCACTTGGTTATATGCCCAGCAGTGGAATTCCTGGATCATATGGCAGTTCTATCTGTAGTTGTTTGAGGAACCTCCATACTGCTTTCCATAATGTCTGCACTAATTTACATTCCCATGAACAGTATAGGAGGTCCCCTTTCTCCGCATCCTTGCCAGTATTGTTGATAATAGCCAGTCAAACTGGGGTGAGATGATCAGTGTGGTTTTGATTTGCATTTCCCTGAAGCTGGGTGATATTGAGCATTTCTTCATGTGTCTGTTGACCTTGTGTATACCTTCTTTTGATAAATGTCTGTTCAGCTCCATTGTCCATTTTTTAATCAGGATATTTTTTAATGTTAAGTTATTTGAGTTCTTTGTATATTCTGAATACTAATTCCTTGTTGGATGCATAGTTTGCAAATATTTTCTCCCATTCTGTAGGTTGTCTTTTTGCTCTGCTAATTGTTTTTTGTTTTGTTTTGTTTTGTTTTTGCAGTGCAGAAGATTTTTAGTTTGATAAAATCCCACTTGTTTATTGATTTTGTTGTTGCCTGTGCTTTGGGGATCTTGTTTATAAAGTCTTTGCCCAGTCCTACTTCCTGAAGTGTTTCCCCTATGTTTTCTTTTATGAGTTTTATAGTTTTAGGTCTTATATTTAAGTCTTTAATCCATTTTGAGTTGATTCTGGTATATGGAGAGAGGAGCGGGTCTAGTTTCATTCTTCTATATATGGATGTACAGTTTTCCCAGCACCATTAATTGAAGAAAAAGTCTTTTGCTCAGTATGTTCTCGGTGCCTTTGTCAAAGGTCAGTTGGCAGGAAGTTTGTGGGTTGATTTCCTGATTCTCTACTCTATTCCATTGGTCTAAGCATTTGTTTTTATGCCAGTACTATGCTGTTTTGGTTACTATAGCTTTGTAGTATAATTTGAAGTCAGGTAGTGTTATGCCTCCAATTTTATTTTTTTTTCTCTCAAGATTGTTTTGGCTATTCAGGGTCTTTTGTTGTTCCATATGAATGTTAAGGCTGTTATATATATATATATATATTTCTGTGAAGAATGTCATTGGTATTTTGATTTGGATTGTATTGAATCTGTAAATCACTTTAGGTAATATGGACATTTTCACAATGTTAATTCTTCCAATCCAAGAACACAGAATATCTTTCCATCAGTTTGTGTCCACTTTAATTTCTTTCAGCAGTATTTTATAGTTCTTGTTGTAGAGATCTTTTGCTTCCTTTGTTAAATCAATACATAGGTATTTTATATTTTCTGTGTCTATTGTAAGTGGGCTTGCTTTCTTGATCTCTTTTTCTGCTAGTTCATTATTGAGATATTAAAATGCTACTGATTTGGGGGTGTTGATTTTGTATCCCAAAACTTTACTGAAATTGTTAAACAGCTTTAAGAGTTTTTTGGTAAAGTCTTTAGGTTTTTCTATGTATAGGATCATGTCATGTGCAGACAGGGACAGTTTGGCTTTGTCCTTTCCAATCTGGATGCCCTTTATTTTTTTCTCTTGCCTGATTGCTCTGGCAAGTAGTTCCAGTACTACGTTAAATAGGAGCAGTGATAGTGGGCATCTTCGTCTTGTTCCTGTCCTTAAGGGTGATATTGGTGGCAGATTTGTTGTACATGGCTCTTATCATGTTGAGATGCTCTCCTTCTATACCTAATTTGCTGAGAGTTTTTATCGTGAAAGGATGTAGAATTTTGTCAAATGCTTTTCTGCATCTATTGAGATAGACATATGGTTTTGTTGATGTGATGTATCACATTTATTGACTTGCATATTTTGAACCATCTTTGCATCCCTGGGATAAATACCACTTGATCATAGTGTATAATTTTTTTGATGTGTTGCTGTATTCTATTTGCCAATATTTTGTTGAGAATTTTTGTATCTATTTTCATCAGAGATATTGGCTTATGGTTTTCTGGGTTTTTTTGCATCTTTGTCTAGTTTTGACATCAGGGTGATGAGAATGAGTTTCGGAGAATGACCTCTGTTTCAATTTTTTGGAATACTTTGAAGAGAATTAGTATTACTTCCTATTTAAAGGTTTGGTAGAATTTGGCAGTAAAGCCATCTGGTCCTGGGCTCTTCTTTGTTGGGATACTGCTGATGATTGCTTCAATCTTGTTGCTTATTATTGGTCTGTTCAGATTTTCTTTTTCTTCTTGGTTCAGTCTTGGTAGTTTGTATGTGTCCAGAAATTTATCTGTTTCATCTAGGTTTACAAGTTTATTGATGTGTAGTTGTTTGTAATAATCTCCAATGATTCTTTGTATTTCTGTGGTATAAGTTGTAATTTCACCTCTTTCATTTCTTATTTTTCTAATTTGGGTCTTCTCTCTTCTTTTTTTAGTTAGATTACCTACTGGTTTGTCTATTTTCATTATCTTCTTGAAAAACCAACTTTTTGTTTCATTGATCTTTTGTATCATTTTGGGGGTTTCTATTTCATTTAGTTCTGCTCTGATCTTAATTATTTCTGTCTACTAACTTTGAGATTGGATTATTCTTGCTTCTCTAGTTCTTTGAGAATTAGCATGAAGTTGTTTATTTGAAATCTTCTGTTCTTTTAATGTAAGCATTTATAGCAATAAACTTCCCTCTAGTATTGCTTTTGCTGCATCCCACAGATTTTGGTATGATGTGTCTTTATTTTCATTAGTTTTAAGAAATTTTTTGGGCTTGCCCATGGCTCACTTGGGAAGTATGGTGCTGATAACACCAAGGCCACGGGTTCGAATCCCTATATAGGGATGGCCAGTTAGCTCACTTGGGAGAGTGTGGTGCTGACAACACCAGGTAAAGGGTTAAGATCCCCTTACTGGTCATCTTTTAAAAAATAAAATAAAATAAAATATAAATAAAATATTTTTGAAAAGAAATTTTTTGATTTCCTATTTATTTCTTCATGGACACATAGGTCATTCAGGAGCATGTTGTTTAATTTCCATGTGTTTGTATAGTTTCCAAAGTTTTGCTAATTATTGATTTCTAGTTTTAATCCATTGTGGTATGGGAAGATTCTTGGAATGATTTTAGTTTTAAAAAATTTGTTGAGACTTGATTTGTGACCTTACATGTGGTCTATCCTGGAGAATGTTCCATGTGCAGATGAGAAGAATGAATATCTGTAGTTGTTGGATGAAATGCTCTGTTCATATGTGCCAAGTCCAATTGGTCTGAAGCGTGGTTTAAATCCTGTATTTCTCTTTTGATTTGTCACCTAGATGATCTGTACAATGCAGAGAGAGGGGTATATAGGTCCCCATATATTATTGTATTGGGTCTGTCTCTTTCCTTAGGTCTAATAGTGTTTGTTTTATAGACTGGGGTACTCCGATGTTGGATGCATACATATTTATGATTGTATGTCTCCTTGCTGGATAGATCCCTTTATCATTATATAGTGGCCTGTTTTCTCTCTTTTTTATAGTTTTTGGCTTAAAGTCTATTTTAACTGCTATTAGAATATCTAGTCCTTCTCATTTTTTATTTCCGTTTGGGTGGTATGTCTTTGTCCATGCCTTCACTCTTAGTCTCTGTGTTTCTTTGCAGGTGAGTTGAGTTTCTTGTATACAACATATTGGGTCTACCTTTAAATCTAATTAGCCACTCTGACTTTTGAGTGGGGAATTTAATCCATTTACATTTAGAGTTTTTACTGAAAGGTATTGTCTCTGGCATTTTATCAATTTTCATTTGGTGTTTTAAATGTTTTTTGTTTCTTTCTCTTTTATTGTTTGTCTTCAGTGTTTTTGGGGTTTTGGAGGGGGTAAGATACAGTTTCTTTCTCTTTCTCGTTTGCATGTGTGTTCTACCAGTGGGTTTTGTTCTTTCTTGTGTATTCATGGTAATGATTATTGTTTCTTAGATTCCAGATGCAGGACTCATTTGAGGATTTCTTGTAAGGTTGGTCATGTGTTAGTGAATTCTCAAAGTTTTTGTTTGTCTGATAAATATACTATTTCTCCTTCATTTCTAAAGGATAGCCTTGCTGGATATAGTATTCTTGGTTGGCAATTTTTTTCTTTTAGTATTTTGTATATATCATCCCATTCTCTTCTGGCCAATAGAGTGCCTGTTGAGTTGTCTCCTGTTAGTCTGATGGGGACACCTTTAGAGGTGACTTATCACTTTTCTCTTGCTGTTTTTAAGATTTTCTCTGTCTTTGAGTGTTGCCAGTTTGACTATAATGTGCCTCAGAGAGGACCTTTTTGGATTGAATCTGTTTGGGGATCTTTGAGCATCCTGAGTCTGAAGGTCCATGTCTCTCCCTATACCTGGGAAGTTTTCCACTGTTGTTTCATTTAATATGTTTTCCATGCCTTTTCCTTTCTTCTCCCCTTCAGGAATACCTGTGATTTGGTTGTTTGTACACTTAAGGTTGTCTGCTCTCTGTCTTTGATTTTTCTTCATTTTTTAAAATTCTTTTTTTCGTATTTTGTCTGCCTGTGTTATTTTGAAGAGACTGTCTTCAGGATCAGAAATTCTTTCTTCTGCTTCCTCTTACCTGCTGCTTAAGCACTCAGTTGTTGTTTTATTTCATTGAATGACTCCTTCAGTTCTATGAGCTCTGCTACATTTTTTTTTAAATTTCCTCCTTCATATCCTGAATAGTACATTCAGCTCATTGCATCATCTAAGTGTGTCTTCTTGTACCTCCTTGAGTTTTCTTAAGATTTTAACTAGGAATACCTTTTCAGTCATTTCAAGGGTTTCCTGCTTTATGGGGTCTGGTACTTGAGCATTATTGTATTCCTTCGTTGGACTCATATTGTCTTGTTTTTTCATATTCTAGTATCTCTACTTTTTCTGGTCATCTGATAGAGCAGTATTTTCTTCTGTTTCTCTCCTTCCTAGAACTGTGTTGGTGATCTTCCTTGTATCAATGCAGTTGAATGGCCAGCATTCCCCCTGCACAGTGGCAGTGACTGCTGCTGCTGCTCCTGTGATAGCAGGCCCCCCTTGTGGTGGTGGTTGTGGGGGTGGCTTTGGTAGGCTGCCCGCATGGCAGTGGTGGCTCCAACAGTGTTAGGCTGCTCAAACAATAATGGTAGCTGCCTGGCAGTGCCAGTGGTGGCAGCAACTGCAGTAGTGGCAGTTGCATAACCACACACTTGGCTGCTGTTTCCACAACAGCAGCCCACACAGCCACGGTGTTTGCAGTGGCAGTGTAGTTACCTGTGCCAGCGGCAGTAGTGTTGGCAGCTGTAATTGCCTTCCTGGTGTCTGCTGTGTCCTTGGTGAGAGTAGGGTTACCTCATGGGGGTGGCAGTGGCACCAATGGCTGCACCTGCCTCTGTCACATCTATGATTTCCATGGGGGCAGCAGTGGCACCAGCAGCTGCAACTGCCTCCCTCATACCTGTCGTTTCCTTGGAGGTTTCCTTGGTGGCAATAGGATTACTTCATAGCAGTGGCAGCAGCACCAGCAGCTGCAGATGTCTCCCTCGCACCTGCAGTGTCCTTGGTGGCAGTGGGGTTAACTTGCAGTGGTGGCTGTAGTTGCAGCTGCCTCCCTCATGCCTGTGGAGTCTGTACCTGCAGTGACAGGCCACCCACAGTACTGCTGCTTTGCAGGGAGCTGCTCTGTGATGGGCAGTGGTTCTGGGACCAGACAGTGGCTCCAGTAACTGTAGTGGCAGGGCAGTGGGCCCATTTCAATCTTCTTCTGCCAGAGGAACATGCCCTGGGCATCTCTAGTCTGCCCTCTTCCCAGAAGTCCCCCAAGAAATCCTTAAATAAAGATTGTGTTGCTATTATTTGTGTGGTTGAGTATTTCTGTTGTTATAACACTCATTCTTTTTCACTTTTACTTTTATGTTGCCTTATATGTAACACTTTAAAATATATTCAAAGCATTACTGGAATCAGCATTAATCTATATCTTCTTCTTAAACAGTTTGTACTTTTCTTATTCAGCATAAGCTTTTGATTCAGATCTTGGGAACTCACCAATGTCCCAGCAATGTCATGCATATTACCATAGAGCTTGTTGAAAATCCCATGCATCCTTATAAGAAGGACAGTCATTTAGGAGGTGTCAAAATATACGCCTGAGTGAGCTATGCTGGCATTTTTGTTTTTACTAAGTATTTGCTCAATTTTTTATTTCTTATTTCTAGTGTTCCATCTGGGCTTGAAGGCATGAAAGAACAAGATCTTTGCAACAAGATAATGGCTAAAATCCTAGAAAATTATAATACGCTGTTTGAAGTAGAGTGTACAGAAAATGATAATCAAAGATGTGAAAACCTGGCTAGGCTTATCATAGTAAAAGTAAGTAACTTTGTTACTTTATTTTCAGTATTGCTATAATTTTGGACCGATGATTTTATTTACATTATTCTTTGTCATAAAAATTCCATATGGAGATACCTTTAAATTATTATTCGTATGTGTGTTGAGTTCTTATGAAATCTATTCCCTCTATTGAACGTTTATTAAATTGATATATATATACTTCTAAGATTCTCGAGTAATACTGATTTTATACTTCGTTGTTGCTATAAAATCATCTAAAAAGCACTCACATGAGCCCAGTGCTCCAGTCAATTGGGTGTACCACCCTTTTAATGGAAGCCTGATGTTACAGCAGCAGGATGTACACGTGGCTAGGTTCAGGAGTGCCAGCTTACTAACTAGTTTGTGCATTACTGAAGACAATTTTACTACGTCTTTCTGCCTGTCTTATGCCTAGCATACTTTCAAGCTCAACCTCAGATTTTAAGTTCTATGTATGAGTTCTTGGTAACCATCATCAGTAAAGGAGTGTATTTTAAAGACCCATAAAGGAGTCTTTGACAATATTATCTATATCTTTTTATACACTGACCAATAATTTATAACATATCCTTTACACATTAAGTAAATGCCTGTAGGTCTCTAAAGGCATTTATACTCTTTTCAGAGTATAAACATCCAAACCAAATCCTCCAGATATGGGAAAAGAAGGGGGGTATCTGATTTCTTTCTTGTTTATATTGAGGTAAATCATGATGGAACTGATAGGAGAAATTTCCTCAGGAGGTTTTCTGAGTCTTATCACATTTACAGACCACACTGTATTCTTGTTGACTCATATGGCAATGAATGATAATTGGCACTTGGTTTGGGCATTTGAAGTGGTGTTTTCATCTCCTTTTCCAGTTGAGACTATTTCTTTGAAGAAGGATGAAAAGGTAGTAGCTATCAAGTAGCACTCTATGAAAGCAGGAAAAGATGACCCAAACTAGGTTTTCTGAACTAGAGTTCATGCTGTTAGTGTAACAGACTCCCTATAAGGGATTGAGTGTATCTCTTGAGAACTGAGAGAATGTATTTTGCAGGCATCTTGCCAACCTGATAAAGAAAACTTTAAACTGAAATTTGAAGTAAGGGAAGAACAATGCTCAAATAAAATGATAAAATCAGATAATTGGAGTATGTCAGGTATAACTTAAGTTGAAGGTTACCCAGTAGCTGGAAAAAGGGTCTCATTGATTCACAAGAGAAAAATAAACCACTTATTTCAGTTTTACTAAAGAAAAAATAAATTATTATTATTATTATTTTTTTTTTTTTTTTTTTTCGTGACCGGCACTCAGCCAGTGAGTGCACCAGTCATTCCTATATAGGATCCGAACCCGCAGCGGGAGCGTCACCGCGCTCCTAGCGCAGCACGCTACCGAGTGCGCCACGGGCTCGGCCCAAAATAAATTATTTTTGAAGTAGAAAAAAGTCTCCTTTAAGTTTGTTCCTTGGTGCCCTTAGTACTTTGTGAAGGATCCCTTTTTTAAATATTAAAAGATGATTGACCTTGTTTCAGCTATATCTCTGATAAACACTTAACACTAGTACGTTTTTTACTAAGGCTGATAAGATGTAAACCTAAAATATAATGGAAATAGGTAAATACGATCTCTTAGGCATGACAGACTTGTTGCGATATACCTAATTTCTGGAATATGCCAATGGGAAATTATATGCTATGCAAGTAAAATAACACAGGTTGAGTTATGTGGGAAAATACACTACTTGGAAATCCTTGAGCTACTAGGTTTAAGGCTGGTAGAGAACATATCTTGTACTTGTGAGAGTACAAGATAAGACACATAAACTGATAATACTGTGGGAGCCAAATACAGATATCTTAAGTAGATGAAGATGATTTCTGCTTTCCTAATGCAAGTATCAGATCTGACCTAGAGACGGATAAGTGCCATGATTGGAAACTACATGTCTACGCCCTGGAAGCACCATTCTGCTAAAGCAGAAGATTTGATGTTTTTTGTTTGTTTGTTTGTTTTTTACTGATCTTGATGATAGTCTCATCTAGGCTGATAGTCTCATCTAGGAGAAGGTAGAAAATGCAACAAAGTAATGTGCTTCTCTGGACTTAATTATAACCAATAAGGATGAAATAGGCATTATGGAAATCATTTTAAAGGGGTGTGCCAATGCCATTTTAAAGTTCATAATAATAAAAGGAAGACTGGCCAGTTAGCTCAGTTGGTTAGAGCACAGTGTTATAACACCAAGGTCATGGGTTTGAATCCCTGTACCAGCCAGCCACAAAAAACACAACAAAAAATAATAAAAGGAGAACATGCTAGCCACAGTTAGATATGTAAATCTAGGCATTGCTTAGAAAGCAGATTTTTTTTAATTCCAAAGATCTTAGAAAAACATTAGATAGAAACCAAAAGGAAGCTGAATTTAAAAGGAATTTGGAGACTTACCATGAAATCACTAACAAACTGAAACAGAAGAAAAACGGAAGGGTAACTAAAGAAAACAGGCTATCTTTCTGTTCATTCTCTCACATGAGCTCACCTTTTGAAAGTACTAGGGAACTTCAAAGAGTTCATGGAAAAACTGAATTAAACGATAATATGAATTCTTCACCAACTTTTTGAAGACCCCTCGTGCTGTGGATTGAATGTCCCCTGAAAACTCATTAAAGCTTAGTCCCCACTGTAACTGTTAAGAGGGTGGGAAATCCTATTATGGTAATTGAAATGTGGGGCCTTGAAGAAGTGATTAGATTGTGAGGACTAGGGCCTTGTAAATGGATTGATCCATTCATGGAGTAATGGGCGTGGTTCTGATGGCTTTAAAAGGAGGGTAAGAAGCTTAGCTTTGTTTTGCTCAGCCATTCTTGCCAAATGCTACCTTGTGTCACTGTAGAACCACCACCAAGAACAAGGCCCTGGATTCTGGACTTCCCAGCCTACAAAACTATAAGAAATAAATTCTGTTTCTTTATAAATTACTGAGTTTCAAGTGTTCTGTAATAAGCGACAGAAATGGACTAATATACCTCCCTTGTATACAAAGAGAGGAAATGGGCACAAAACAAGTGATAAATACATGAGAGTGACAGAGACATTATATGATAAGCTGATAACAAGCTAAGTATCATGAAAAGTACTTAGATATATGGCTTTTAGGGGGAAAAGTATATATTGACATACCTGTGTATACCCTAGTTTGGGAAACAGAGTAATAAAAGTGTTGAATGAAGTTTCTCATGATATCCTTACATGAATATGTTTGGTTGTATTTGGACCTGGATGAGGAGTTTGGGTTAGAATATTGGAATGTGGGTTGGTATTAACTTCAGGGGAGGTCTCTACATTTGTTTGTGATGTTTTCAGTATTTTAATCATTGACTTGAATGAGAGCATAATTAGCACATTTGTAAGTGAAAGAAGGCTGGAAGAATAGGACAGATTAGATGTATGGATACAAAGACTGACAAAGTAGTGTGTGTGTGTGTGTGTGTGTGTGTGTGTGTGTGTGTGTGTGTACGTACAGCCATTTCCCTCTTCTTCCTTGCTAAAAAGATAATAAAAACAACAATGACAAAACAGATTTATTTGGGCCTGTAGCAATGTGCTGAGGTCAGATGGGCCCCTCCCTCATCCCCAAGGGACGGATGAATCATAAATGATCTATAATGCTACCCTCATTAGCCAGTGATTGACTCAAAGGTCAGCTGAGACAAGCTGACTTTTTGGCCAAGAAGATACAAGTGTGCTGGGGCAGAGGGCCTCTGGGAAGATTTTTATCCCTGATTGCAAAAAAGGGAGAATGGTTTAAGAGATCAGAGTCGTGGTTGCCTCTGGGTGGGGTTGGGGATAGCCATAGTGGTGACTGACTAGGAAGGTGCCCAGAGGAACCCTCTGGGGTGATAAAAATGCTCTGTACCTTAATAGAGATATGGGTTTATATTGGTGAAAACTCATCCCACTGTACACTTAAGACTTATGCATTTTACTGTATGTAAATTATAAAAAATTTATTTTAAATTAAAAAATCATATTAAAAAGAGAAAAAAGGACAGCAAGCCTATGAGTCAAGATGTTCATTTTTCCCGTCCTGCTTTTGGATGTTTTTGTATGGAGCTATGATGCTTATAGCTGCCTCCACCATCTTTGGACCTTGATGACTGTGTCACTGACAACTGAGGTTGGCATAGGTAAAGGAGGAAAAAGCCTGGGCTCCTCATGTCATTGCTTATCTGCTGAATCAACCTTGAAAACACATGGACTTCTAAAACCTCTGGACTTTTAGTTTACATGAGTGAAATAAATGTCCTTGAGGTAGTAAACTACTGTTAGTGAAATATTCTGTTTCTTGGACCAAAAGCATCATATCTGGTACAATCAATATAGAGTCATGTGTTGCTTAATGATGGAGATATGGTCTGAGAAATGCATCTGTAGGGGATTTTGTTGTATGAATATCATGGAGTGTACTTACACAAACCTAAATGGTATAGGGTACTACATACACACCTACACCTACGTTATACAGCATAGCCTATTTGATCCTATACGGGTAACGTGTTGCCCTATGACAGCTATGATGTCACTAGGTGATAGGAATTTTTCAGCTCCATTATAATCTTATGGGACCATTATCCTATATCCAGTCTGACACTGACCAGAACATCATTATATGGTACATGACTGTAATTGGAAAGTCCTATTCATAGGTTTGTAAAAGGATTTGCACAAGTATGGCAAAGAGGTAAAAATTAATAATATTTAAATAGAAAACAATCCACGGATTTTAGTTAATTCGTAACACAGTAGGGGATGTCAGTGTGATGTGGTTGCCAAAAACAAAAATTCAGACACCCAGTATATGCTAAGAGTATCCAGAATAAAGAATATAATGGGGCCGGCCAGTTCGCTCAGTTGGTTAGAGCATGGTTCTGACAACACCAAGATCCAGGGTTCAATCCCTGTACTGGCAAACTGCCCCCAAAAAAGAAAAAAAATATATATATATATATGATAGTCTCACTGCACTTAGTGTAGGTTAGGCAATATTTGCACTATTATGTTTCATTTTGAGTACTGCATTCTGACTCCCCATTTACCCCTGGTTCTCATTTATTCCCACTAGATGTAAATTTGCCTAGATGACTGTCTTTTACTTCACTTACTGTACTGCTGATAGCTTCTAAATCATTCTCTAGCTCCAGCCTATCCTAAAAGCAGTAGAGCTATATTTCCCACTACCGATGAAAAGCCATGCTGGTGCCTCAAATTTATCACACCAAAAACATCTTCTCCAAAACTTGTTGATGCTATGTCCTCTCCAACCATAGTTTTCCAGTCTCTTGGCCTGCTCTCTTAGCCCAGGCCACTATAATAGAATGTCATAGACTGGTGACTTAAATTGCAAACATTTATTTCTCACACTTCAAGATCGAGGTGCTGGCAGATCTGGTGTCTGGTGAGAGCCCACCTCCTGACTTGCAGATGGCCATCTCTTGCTGTCCTCACATGGCAGAGAGCAGAAAGAAAGATCCTGTGTCTCCTCCATTTTTAATATGGGCCCTAATTCCTTAATCATGAGGGCCCCACCTTTATGACTTAATTTAACCCTGATTACCACCAAAAGGCTCCTCCTTCAAGTATTATCACATTAGGCCTTAGGATTTTAACACATGAATTTTGGGGTGGACATAGACTTTCAGTCCTTAATACCTGGCGAGCTAGAATCCTTAGTTTTATCCTTAACTCCTTTTTTTTTTTTTTTAAACATTCCCAGTGGGATTCACATTCTGCCTTATACAGATCTCTTGAAATGGGTGTCTCTTGTCCATCCCACTACCACTGCTTTAGATTAGGCCCTTATCATAGTCCCACAATTTCAAAATGTTATCCCACCTCCTGGCTCACCCTCCTCGCATCTCCTTCCCACCTAAAAAAACAGATCTGATCCTATTTCTACTTTAAGTAAACAAATCTTTTGCTGCTGTTGTTGTTTTGCCTCCTGTCCCCTTTGCTGACAGTATAAAATTCACACTCATTATCTTGGAGTTCAGGCTCTTCACTCTGTTCCCAGCCCAGACTTTACCCACTAAGTAATGAATGAATATTTAATGACTCTTGTTTCCTTCCTATTTCTCTTGCTTCCCTTCAGTCAACTTTGAGGGTTTTCCTTTCTCAGTCAGACTTAAACATTGCTATTTCCTAGGCTTATTCTCACGTCGTAAATCCATAGCTCTGCCTGGCAAACCACACATACATATCTAACTGCCTAGCGGTCACTTGAACCTGCACGTTCCATGAATTGTCTCATCATCTTTCCTTGCTCATGAAGGTCTAATGCTCCACTTGTATTCTGGGGCTTCATGAATGGCTCATCCATCCACACAATTGCTGTAGATTGATATCCATCAATCACTGTTATGTTGAAATCTAATCCCTATGTGACAGTATTGGAGGTGGTGCCTGTGGGAGGTAATTAGATCATAAAAGTGGAGCTCTCGTGAATGGGATTGGTACCCTTATAAAAAGAGGCCAGAGAGTTAGCTTACTGTCTTCCTGCCGTGTGAGGATACAACGAGGGCCTTCACCATAACCCAACCATGCTGGCACCCTGATCTCTGACTTCCTGACTCGAGAAATAAGTTTTTGTTGCTTATCAGCCACCCAGGCTATGGTACTTTGTTACAGCAGCCCAAGTTGACTAAGTCACTAAAACCTATTAATTCTACTGCCTACGTATTTCTTAAATTTCTTCCTTCTTCCCGAACGTCACTAGTGTTTCCTCATTGCCTCTCATTTAGGCAAGTTAATTTTACAACTGGTTTGCTTTCACAATTACCTGGTGACCTTAGTCTGTTTTGCGTTGCTATAACAGAAAACCACAAACTGGGTAATTTGTAATGGACAGAAATGTATTGGCTCACAGTTCCAGAAGCTGGGAAGTCCAATATGAAGGGGCCAGCAGGTTTAGAGATTCTGATTCTAAGGAGGTGCCTCGAACACTGTGTCCTCTGGAGGGGAGGAATGCTTTGTCTACATGGCAGAAGGGCGAAGAGGCAAAAGGGGGCTAAACTTGCCCTTTATAATAGCATTAATTCCACCTATAAAGATGGAGTCCTCATGGCCTAATCACTTCTTAATACTGTTACAATGGCAATTAAATTTCAACATGAGTTTTGAAGGGGACAAACATTCAAACCATAGCATGGCTCCATCCTAAGTCAGAAACTCATATTCAGCTCCAAAAACTGTATTTTAAAAGGTTCCCTTGGTGATTCTAATAATCAGCCAGATTTGGGAACTGATTAATGCTTGGGAGATGACTGCAATAGCCTCCTTACTGGTTTCCCTGACTCTAGTCTTCCCCTTGACTCCATTCTCCCTTTTCTGCTGCCTGAATTACTTCCTATTGTGCGAATATTAACAATGTCATTGTCCACATCAAAATTTTTCAGTGATTTCTCCTGACCTATCCCTACAGTATAAAAATCCAAAACCTAGCATGACAAGGCTTTTCATGATTTGAGCCAATCCTACCTATTTGTACTTCTTCTCACTACCCTCTCCCATACATCTGATGCACCAGCAGTCATTGATTGATGTTATTGTAGGAACCATGTCATTTCAGGCCTCATGCCTGTGAACATGCCATTTCCCATGCTAGTCAAGCTGGTGAGCACAGTACATGTCATTGAAAATTCCTTGAAGTCAATTCATTTTAGCTAAAATAACATCTGTGATCATAGATTGTACATACTATGAAATAAAAAATAATGAATGTTTTAAAATTAATTGAATAAAATTGGAAACATGATAATTCATTCAGAACTTCATGACTGCCATATTTAAGAAAGGTACTAAATACTTCTAAGGTCTTTAACATTTTTTAAAAGAACACTGATATTAGGGTTAAAAGGCATATATATTTAACCTAGCTACTCAGCAATGTGACTGTGAGTAATTTATAATGTCTCTGTTATTCTTTTTTGTTAATCAGGAAAACGCTATTGATTTATTGTGAGATTCAAACCATTAATGCTTGTGAAAGTGTTTTCAAAGCCAGTAAGGTATTATAGAAATGTAACATACCAATTTTTTTCCCCTTATGTGAAGCGTAACTGATGAAACCACTGGCGTACTTTGAAACAATCTGGTCAAAGAGATGCTTCAGTAGATGAATAAGCTTTATTTTATTTTATTAGATTAATAAGTTTAAAGCATAGAGGAAAGCATTCTGGAATCAGACAGAATGATTAAAACTTCCAATTTATGTAACTCTGGGCAAACCACTTAATCTCTCCTTTAACCTTGGTTTCTTCGTCTGTAAAATAAGGAAAATAGCAGTAACAAATTTGCCATTTTTTGTTATGACTAATGAAATAATGATAGCAAGTTTTCAATACATTTTGGCTTTAAAGTAAAGAAATAATTAGTGTCACATGATATTGCCTTACTTCTCTTTATCTTAAAGGGAATAGAGCTTGATCATAGAAGCAAAACAGCAGAAAAACAAAGCTGCCAGTCAGATGTATTACACTTGGCAGAAGTGTTACCACTTCTAGACATTTCTTACTATTAATTCAGTATTCTAGTTTTCTTAGTGTGATTAAATTAAGTATCCTTTTGCCTTTGGAAGGACAAGAACTGATTACACCCTTAATGAACAGAAAGATGTAATTTTAATATTAAATGTGTTGATCCAGATTTGCTTTATGGAAAATGAATAATAATTCTATATTCATAAGAAAAGATTTTAAGTAATTTTGGTTTTTCACAGTAGATTTTTCCATTTCAGTTTGATTTTTCTGAAATCTTTAATCTTAGCTCCATAAGGCAGCTGTTATTAATTGCATTTTATAGGGGAGAATTCTGAGGATTTCAGAGGTTAAATCACTCACACCCATTCAAATATTAAGTGTTAGAACACGTATTTGAAGCCAAGTTTTCTGGATTCAATGTGTGTTGCTGTTGTGCTTCCTTTCATTCTGCCTATAACAAGATAACACAAGGCCCAGTGTTACTAATGCTATAAAAAATTGCCAAGACCATGGAAGTAAGAAAGATAAATATATAAAAAAGTAAAAACAATCTACTTTTTTAAGTGAAAGCTTTGGGGAAGAATGGACCATTTAAATGGCTTGGTGAAAAATGTCTAGGATTTTAACAAATTGGTAGGAGAGGACATGGATTGGGGTTCAGAAAACCTTCCAGACTGAAGGATGGGCTTTGAAGAATGCAGTGTTTATGCAGTGTTAACCAGACAATCCTGGCTGGACTCTAGGAAGTAGCAGGCGAGAGCTAGATATGAAAGTTGAGCTAGTATGGCTTACTAATCCTCAGGGAAATGCAACTCAAAACCACAGTGAGATATCACCTCATGCCTGTTAAAATGGCTGTCATCAAAAAACCAAAATAGAATGAGTATTAGTGATGATGTGAGATACGGGAGTCCTTGTGCACTGTTGGTGGTCATGTAAAACAGTGCAGCTGCTGTGGAAAACAGTATGGAGGCTCCTCAAAAAATTACAATGAGAACTACCATATGACCCAACAATTCCACTTCTGGATATATAGTCAAGAGAATTGAAATCAGGATCTCAAAGAGATATTTGCATTTCCATGTTCACTACAGCATTATTCACAGTAACCAAGATATGAAAACTATGTAAATGCCCATTGATGGATGAACAAATAAAATATAAACATACGGTGGAATATTATTCAGCCTAAAAAAAGAAGGAAATTTAGCCATGTGCTATAACATGAATGAACCTTGAGGACGTTGTGCTAAGTGAAGCCAGTCACAGAAGGACAAATAGTGCATGAGTCCACTTAATGAGGTA
Organism: Cynocephalus volans; assembly: GCF_027409185.1. Lineage (NCBI taxonomy): Eukaryota > Metazoa > Chordata > Mammalia > Dermoptera > Cynocephalidae > Cynocephalus > Cynocephalus volans. The sequence goes on along the minus strand of NC_084468.1, from coordinate 76,752,777 downwards.
TCTAAAATAGACTGATAGAAGCGCACAGTAGAATGGTGGTTGCCAGAGGCCTTGGGGAGGAGGAGATGGGAGTTGCTGTTCAGTGGGTATAAAGTTTCAGTTATGCAAGGTGAATGAGTTCTAGAGATTTGCTCTACAACATCATGCCTATAGTTAACGATACTGTATTGTATACTTAAAAATTTAAGCGGGTAGATCTCATGTTAAATGTTCTTACCACAATAAAAAAAACAAACTAAAAAACTTGAATAGAGTTTAACTAGAGAGTTAAAACATAGGAATGGAGAACAATTAAAAGCTTTAGGAACAGGATGGATTTAATTGAAGCTGTACTTTAGGTTTTTGTACTTTATCTGTTTGGTGCAAGCAGGAAGTTGGAGTGATTCTCCTTGAAGCTCTTTTTGTCATAGGCTGAAAAAGGGTGTGGCCTGATGTCTGCTTCTGTTCAGCTGACTCTAGCCAGTAGCTGCAACATTGATCATGACTTCTTCATCAGCCTCACTTCAAGACAGACTTCCTCTTCTAAGAAGCCAGGGCAAAGATAAGGATTTTAGTTTATCTACATGACTCCTCCATCAACTCCACTTTCCCTGCCATTTCTTGAGAGTGAATCTAGGTCTCTACAGGGTTTTTCCAGATTCTGCAATGGTTTGACCATGTTCACCAGATCTATTTACTCCAATGAAAGGAATTTTGTATCGACCTCAGCACTGTGACATTTGGAGAAATCTGTTGTCTCCTGAGACTATGTGTTGCCTCTTAGCATTCTGGTCTGCATCTTGATGAATCTGGCAAATAGTCTTCACAGTTGGTGGTCTACGGTTATGGCCATTTCTTGCTTCACTTAAGATGGAGCTTTCTTTTCTCTTTCATTATTTTTGTTTTTTGTAGGTTTCAAAGAAGGAGTGTAAGTAGAAATGATTTTATTTTCCCAAACTGGAAGGTCAAGGCTGTGTTCCTGAATACCTAGGTTAGGAGAAGCACATCTTTTAAGTAAGCGTCTAACAGCCATGGCTTAATTTCTTCAGCTGCAGAATGATTCTAGATTTTCTCTTCAGAAGGTGATCTAAATCAAGACTTTAGTGAAGCTTTTCCCTCTTGTTCACTCCGGAATTAACTTAATCACCTGGATATTTACATATACAAAATTCAGTGGCAAAAGTATGGTGGAAATAATGAACCATAGGCTCTAAGCTGAATTTATTTAATCCAAGTAATTATTGGGTGCCTAGTATGAGCAAAGCATTGTTCTAGGCACAGAGAATATAGCAGTGAACAATGGACAAAAATCACTGCTGTTATGAATCTTATACTCTAATGGGGATACAATAGATAAAAGACAATAAAAAATTTAAAAATATGCATTATGTCAGATGGTGAAATGTTCTATGGAGAAAAATAAAGCAGGGAAGGGCAGAAGTGTAGAACTGGTGAGATAGGGGAGTGACATTTGCCTGTTTAAATAGGAGGGTCAAAATACTTCATTGACAAAGGGACATTTGAGCAGAGACTTGAAGGGATTAAAGGAGTAAGAAATGAAGACACTTAAAGAAGAGCATTCCAGACAGGGAGAAGAGCAGTATAGATCCCTTGAGATGGGAGTATACCTGGTCCATTTGTTGAGCAGAGTTCAGAATCCAGTATGGTTGGATTACAGTGAATAAGGGGGAAAGTAAAAAGAAATAAGATGCAACAAGGAACCAGATCATGTCCACTCTTACAGGTCGTTGTAAGGACTTTGACTTTTACTCTGAGTGAAGCCATTAGACAGTATTGAACAGAAGAGTCCCGTGATCTGACTCCTATATAAAAATGATTTCTCTGACTGCTAGGCTGTTCAGAAGAATAGACAGAACCAGGGAGACACATTGGAAACGGAGTTTATCCTAACAGTGCTGGTGAGAAACAGTGGGGCTTGGACCAGGTGATGGTAGTGAAGATGGGGGGGAAGAGCTGAGGGTAAGTTAGGATATGCGAGAGCAACTCAATAGGAGGTTCTAGAGACCCCAGTTAGGTTAAAGAATGCTTGAGGTGGGAGTAGATGAGCAAGCAAGCTAGAAAAATAAGAGCTGTGAACAGTGAGTGGGTGGTTTGCATTAGTAATTTTGGAGCTAGAGCAATTTGGAGTGATCATAAGGTTTAGGTTGTGTTTATGAGAATGAGTGACTGAAGTGGAAGAGGAGAGAGGATCATAGGAAAGGAGAGGATTAGGGGATAGGAAATACAGATTTTGATGGTTCATCTTTATTGACCCTGAGGATGGCAGATACTGAGGTGGACAGAAAGGCTGTGAGCCTGGTCTGCCTAGTTGTCCACTTTGTATGTAAATAATATGTGTATATATATACATTTAATAAGGCTCTTGTAGAGCCTCATATGCCATAAAAGAATGTGATGAATATGTTCTTAAATATCTATCTAGAAGTAGCTGAATGAGTATTACCCTATTCCAAATAAACTTCTTGTGAGACTGTCTTTATTAGACAGTGTTGCTATTGCTCATTATATCTTTGGGAATTTTGAAATTGTCTTCAGAACGTATGTCATTTATATGCCATATTTTTCTGTATATCATTGGACTGGGAGATCTTTGTATTTTAATGCTTTATTTGATTGTGGGAAATAATGTTCGTTTTGAGCTACGGCAGATCACTAAGTTGGAAAGTGGTGATTATATATTATCTTTTGGGTATAAAATCTAAATCTGACTGTAAAATAATTATGCTGATTTTCTTATGTTGTTCATAAGCAAGCTATGAAAACAGTTATTTAAAAATGCTCTGAGCAAAAGCGAAATATTAGAACGGTCTTCCATAGTGATTAGTTTGAAGGACCTGCTCACTTATTAATACGTGTTATGGCAAGTTTGATTACAAGGTTCAATCTTATTCATATAGTTAAAGTCACTTACCACATAAACTGATATACAAACTTCCTAAACCATTTCCCATGTCTTTTTAATGCTCAAAAACATTGTACGTGTCTCCATTTTCATTTAGGGCCACAGCATAAGCACAATTAACTTCAACAAACATTTGCTCACTTTTTTTCGTATTTACTGTAAAACCACTCTGTGTAAAGCTCTGGACTAAGTGCAGGGAAGCTTTAGAAAATAAATACAACATGTCTCTGTCCCTAGGGAAGCTTATAGTCTACAAACAAACAAAATCAGTATAGGAACAGAGGGGCAAAAGGGAGAAGGGGCTTTATGCGAGACATTGTGTTATGTTCTTCTGTACATCTTATCTCATTTTCTTCTCACAGTAGCCCTGTGAAGTGGAATTAAATCTAAGGGTTCCTGGAAATCTAAGGGTTCAAGCTCACACAGCAGTAAATGACAAAGCTGGATTTTGAACTTAAGAAAGTATTGACTAAAGGCCAAGTAGAAAAATAACCAAAATCTTGGAGTTTTAAATTGGACAGACAGTGCCGTGAGTGTTTATACATTTATTCATTCAGTAAGTATGTATTGTAGCAACCTAGTGTCAGGGAAGTCTCTGAACTCTGTTCTTCTGACTCTAGTTCATGTATGTTTTTGCTACTCCTAACCTCTTCCATAGCCCCTCAAGAATCCTCCAAATCTGGGGGCAGCATGGGAGTTGTAATAAGCAATAAAAGACATTTGGGTTTTTTTGTTATCTGCTTGTTTTTAATTTGGTTGCATTGTCTCTTCCTTTTGTGTAAGTAAACTCAGTGACAATGACTAACTTGTAACCATCAAAATCTGTATGTTATAATTTGAGCCCCTGTGAACTCAGAGGTAGCACTAAATTAGAATTCATTTGCCTATTTCTTCAGATCAAATCCTTATTTGGATAGTGAGTTATGACTTTTAAATAGGTTCTGAGTTTGAAGGTTAAAAAATATTAAATGATGGTTAGGAAAAGCAAAGATAAAATAGCATGATAAAATGTTGTTTGCTTGAGTGACTCAAATGGGCGCTTTCTAGTAGTGAAAACTGATTAGATTAACAAGAAGTATAAAGCATTAAGTAATAAAAGTAGTATTAAAAGTTACTGCTTAGCTTGGAGTGCTTTTATGGCTCCAAGTTTTAGATCATAGTCATATATTTACAATTCAGATTGCTGTCAATTTCTTTTCCCCAATGTTTTGTTTTAGAATGATTACAGTTAGCACTCGAAAGTCACGTCTACCCAGGAATCATTGCAATAGATTAGGTTTATCTGCCAGGTGTTAAATTCCTTCTTTCCTATTATGAGGAATATTTAACAGAAGACAGACTAAATTGCTTTGCTTATGAAAACACCATTATGCTATGTAACCTTTAAACTGTTTACAGTGAGATGGCAATACTTTGGAAGTGACAGCTCAGAAGTTGCCTACTTTAAATCATTATACTATGTGTTTGGCAAATAGGAGATGCTCAGTAAATGGCAAGCAAATACTTGCAGATTTTCAAAGATTACTTGTATTTGCTATAGAACTTAATTTCTGGTATTTTCTTCAGTTCATAACTTCAGGGGTAGAAGTTATACATCTGCAGGCCAGAAATGCCTAGAAATGAACATACTTCCAGAGATATCCCTTAGCCAGTGACTGAGGAGTGTGGGCATGAAAATTTTCAGCTCCTTTACTTCTTGACTGGAATAATTCTGGGGTATGTGTTTTATCCTGTTTCTCAGAGCTCTCTTCTAAGTTTAAGCTTACTAATGACACCCCTGATTGGCTACCTTCCTCCCTCTATTATCACTCTGATATGGATTGAATTGTGTCCTCCAAGTTTTATGTATTAGAAGCTTGATCCCCACTGTGACTGTTATGGGAAATCCTATTATGGTGCTTGAAAGGTGGGGCCTTGAAGAGATGATTGGATTGTGAGGACTGCACCCTCATGAATGGATTGATCCATTTTTGGAATAATGGGAGTGGTTCTGGTGGCTTTCAAAGGAGAGTCTGTCTCTGCTCTGTCATTTTTGTCATGTGACACCCTGAATTGCTGAAGAGTCACTTCACCAGATGTGTTCCTTGGACTTTGGACTTCCAAGCCTCTGAAACTGTAAGCAATAAATTTAGTTTTCTTATGAATTACCCAGTTCCGTGTATTTTGCTATAAGCACGAGAAACAGACTAATACACATCCCATTTCTCTACTGAACCACCCAAACAAACGACTTGCCCTCAATCCTTGTGACAAGGTCTGCCTCTGGTTGGGTCAGTGTTGATCCAACTAAGACATCTTAAATTCCACTGCCTCTGTAAAGCCCCTCTCTGTCTTCTAGGTGCAGTTAATTCCCATCTTCTTTGTTGTCTTATGGCACTTTCTTTCTGCTTTTGTTAGAACAAGTCTCACATTCTGCCTTGGATGAATTTGTTTTTTCTCTTATGTCGCATTATACGTTCTTTAAGGGTAAGAACAATGTCTCAAATTTACATGCTGGCTTTTCTCTAAATGTTGTAGAGCAACTCATACATTCTTTTGTCTTTCAAAACATTCTAGTTCTTTATTTTTACTCAAGATTTCCATTAAATTGCACCATATTTGTCTAAATGAAAGTTAGACTCAAATTTCCTTCAGGAAAGTCATAGTAACTATTCTGTGCATTAATGATTGTTCTGATTTCTAGTACACATAATAAAAGTTTGCTTAACGTTTACCTAATTTGCCAGATTGACCGATTCTGTACATTCTCTTTTAAGACATACTGACTGCTCTTCATGGCAACTTTGAATACTTGTGACTAATAGGCTACTCTCTTATATACCTGGTCATTACTAGTTTTACTGTATGCTAACCAAGAGTCAATCATGTTTGTCTCCAAATACATTTTTGCCAGTTAATGTTTTTTATGATACTTATATAATTTAGTTAAACAAATGCAATGTGAATGCAACAATATAGCTATTTCTAGGAAGATGGCATCAGAGCAATTAATGCATGCTTCTGTAATAGACCCTGAGATCTTGGTGACTTAAAGTTTATTGCTCACTCCCTTGGGTCCGATGGGTTGCGTGGCCCTCCCCCATCTTATATCAGCCACCCTCCAAGTTCGCCTCAGCAGGGAAAGAGGAGAATGAGAATAACGTGGAATATTGTTATGGCCAGACCTGGACGTGGCTTGTAACACTTTTGCACACATTCCATTGAGCAGACTTGGTCATATGGCCCCTAACCTAACTAGAAGGGAGGCTGGAAACGTAGTCTTTCTGGTGCCCAGAGGGAAAGCATGAAGAAATGGTATGATGTGTGCAAAGTGTTCTCTGTGCTACAAAAGCTCAGTGGAACACTTTGGAAAGACTCAATAATACTTCAAGACTTTGTATTCTCGCTGTACACAGGTGATGCATTATGATTGTGGTTTATATAAGAAAGGTGTGGAATTCCAACCTCTTGGCCATTCCCAAACAAAGGCTCACATCGGAAGACTAGCGGATAAATGAACATTTGAGAGTTTTAAAGTAAAAAAATTAAGTTTTGTGTGTGTTGTTATTTTCTGCTTTAGTTTACTTTTGGAGTTACCTAACTTGCAAGAAACAAAGGAAGGATTCTTCTAGACAGGCAGTATTGGGGGGGCAGCAGTTCTGGAGACAGACTGCTGCCTGGCCTCAGATTCCACTGCTGCCATTTATATCCTCTGTACCTCAGTTTCCTTATATAGAAATTGGGCTAGTAAAAGCACTATCTCATAGGGTTATTGTAAGGATCAAGTGATTGTATGTGTAATTAGTGGTTAGAAGAATGCCATGCACATAGTAAATACTATATAAGTGATAGCCAGCATTGTTGTTATTTGATTATCAACATCATCATTACTGTAAGATTTAAATCCACAGTTTTCTACACTGTAAGAGAAACTTAAATAAATATTTGTATAACTTAAAGTACTGTGGTTGAAAAAGAAAAACCAACTCTGGCTAAAATTAGACTGAAGAAAACAAAAAGAATAAAGGAATTTCTTGGAAGGACATGGGATAGTTCAGAGAATAAAAAGCAAAGTTGACAAACCAGACTTCCCAGAGGTCCTTAACCAGGGCTTCTGCGGGGCTCTGGGCGACAGGTAGTGAGAGGACAGTCTCTTCAAGGAACTCCCACTGAGACAAATTGGCTTCAGCTGTTCTCAGTTCCTGAGTCTTCACATTTCTGATAGAAGTTATGGAGAATGAGTATCTGATTAACACTTGTAAGTTCTTGGAAGACATGCCCAGTTGTTGGTCAGAGATATACTTGGATTGAAACACTGTATCCAATAGGAGAAGGGAGGTTTCCTAAAACAAAATCTTCCTCCAAAAAGGGAGAGTGTATGCTGGACATGCAAAAACATTAGTTGTCCACTTTGGTGCTAAAAAGAGAATAAAAAGATTGAAAAGTTCTTTAAGTGTCTAAGGTCAAAGATAGGGACTGGGAAAAGAGCATAAGTAACTAGCACAAGCAACAAGTGATCCAGGTTATAATGTATATGTGGAGTAGATAAGACAAGAAGAGTGAGTTGAAGGGCTTTGGATGGCATGAGTATGAATTTAAATTTGATCTTGTAGGCAGACATAATTAAAAGTTTTCAAGAAAGGAGTGACTTGAATTGGACTCATAAACTAGAAATATTATGTGTAGGATAAACTGAATGAGGAGAGAAGAGTCAGATGAGGTTGTTTTTGATTCATCAGTCTATTCAGGTATCCAACAAGCTTTTAATACCTACTACATATCCAGGCAATGTTCCATAAGCTGGAAAAATAGTAGTGAATTAAAAAAATATAATCTCTGCCCTCGTGGAGTTTACCTTTTAGGAGGGGGCACAAGACAATAAACAAGGAAATTATTATGTAATTTGATGATAAATTCTGTGAAAAAAATTAAACATGATAAGGACTTGAAATTAATAGCATATGGAGGGAGAGAGGAGATACTATTTTACATAGAGAAATGACGGAAGGCCTCTCTGAGGTAGCATTTGAGTAGCGATCTAAATGATGTGGTGGAGCAAGCTATACAGACTTCTGGAGCAAGAGTATTTATTCCAAGCAAAAGGAACAAGTGCAAAGGCTCTGAGTCAGGTACTTGCTAGCTTGCTTGTGACAGTAGATCATTATTTGTATTAGTCAGGTTTTGTTGATTATAACAAAATACCTGAAACTGGGTGATTTATAAAGAAAACGCAATATATTTCTTACAGTTTCTGAGGCTGGGAAGTTTAAAGTCTAGGGAACACATCTGGTGGTGGCAAGAGTGACCTAGGGGTCTCACATTGCAAGATGGTGGAAGCAGAGAGAACAGAGAACAACCTCCTTATTAACTCTCCTTTTAAAGCCCTCAGAACCTCGCCCCTGACCACCATTATTAATCCATTCACTATGGCACGGTCCTACAATCTAGTCACTTCTTCAAGGCCCTACCTTTCAATTACCACGATAGAATTTCCCACCCTCAACAGTTAAAGTAGGGATTAAACCTCAGTGGGGGGGGGGGTTGGGCATCCAATCTACAGCACTATTCAAATCCCTGTGCAAATAAATAAAAAGTAGAGCTTCTCCAGGTCAACACTGTGAAGCAAGAAAGCATAGTAGGCTAGATTATCAAAGAAAAACACATATTAGGAATAGATCTATTATAAACAGAGCAATACATGCGCACCTAAATCAACTTTAAATCAGTAAGTACTGTGACAGAAATAAAGCAGGTCGATAGTGAGTAACTGGGGAAAGCTGTTCTTTTTTTTTTTTTTTTTTTTTCCTGACCGGTAAGGGGATCATAACCCTTGGCACAGTGTGGTCCACACCACGCTCAGCCAGTGAGCGCACCAGCCATCCCTATTAGGATCCGAACCCACAGCCTCAGCACTATCAGCTCCGCACTCTCCTGAGTGAGCCACGGGGCCAGCCCGGGAAAGCTGTTCTTGATGAGGTTGTTAGAGGAAACCTCTCCAAGGAGGTGACATAGGAACTAAAGTAAAATAAAACTACATTCGATTCTAATATTAAAATCAAGAATCCAAATTCTAATGCCTAATGATGCTTGGCAATAAATCTTTGACTTAATTTGACCATGCCTGCTACATCTCAATCTCATTCCTTTCTTCTTTAAGTGGAAATGATTGGTTGCCATTTTCTGTAGAGCAATTTTTAATGCACTTAAAGACAATTAAGTTTATAGCTCTGAATATTATAGTTGCAGTCTATAAAGTAAATGTAATGAGTTCAAAATTATATCCAGAATTTGACTACTTTTCACCCCCTCTATTTTTACTTCCCTGGTCCAAGCCAGAGAATTACAGACTTTTCCTCAAGAAAAGTGAAGATCTAGAAAGTGCTATTTTTAAACTCAATTTGTTTCCTTCATGTGTATAAATATTAAATCGTATTTCTTTTGAGGTTTAAAAATCATACTTTTTTCAGTCAGTAAAATTGAGATTGATTTTGCAGATACAGATGAAGTGCAGAAGAGATTTTTATGAGCTTGTAAAGAGTGGTCTGTAATCTGCTACTCACATTTATTGGACCCTCGTTGTGTGCAGAGCAGTGCTGTTCCATATGCTCTTTCCTGTAGGAGGCCTCAGGCATGAGCTGTTGCAGCCTAATTTGTAATCATATCAGTATTGCTCTCTATCATCTGCTCTCCAGATCACCAAATCTGACCAACTCATCTGTTGTTTGACCCCAGCACATCAAATGCAGCTTCTTCCTATCATAACATGGCTTCTTTTCCATCTCCCCTCACCCATCATTATATTATCCAGATAATAAGAAAAATGTTATTGTATGATTCTCAGGATCACAGAGTTCACAGAATTTCTCTAATGGTTGGAAATTAATATTAAAAAGAAGAAAAATGTAGCAATTGACATTGTTTTATTTATTCATTCAACAAATACTTAATACCTACTGGATACTGGGATACATAGATCAAAGATTCTTTCCCTCATGAACCTTAACGTGTGCTGAGGGTCATAGACAATAAATAAATAAATAATAAAATTAATTGTGAATTAAAATAAGCACTATGGTTCAAATAAAGCAGTTTAATAAGAGAAGATCATAGCCAGGGCAAGTCACTTTAGATGGTATTGCTAAAGAAAGCCTCTCTGAGGAGGTGACATAGGAGCTGAAAGATGGGAATGCACCAGCTGTGCTAAAGAAATTGGTGGAAAAGCATTCCAGGGAGAGAGAAAGGTAGAAAGGTGTCTATTCATCTCCTTTGCCCATTTTTTAATTGGATCATTTGTTTTTTTACTGTATAATTGTTTGAGTTCTTTGTATATTCTGGATATTAATCCCTTGTCAGATGTATAGTTTGCAAATATTTTCTCCCGTTCTGTAGGTTGTCTTTCCACTCTGTTGATAGTTTCCTTTGCTGTGCAGAAGCTTTTCAGTTTGATATAATCCCATTTGTTTGTTTTTTCCTTTGTTGCTTGTGCTTTGGGGGTCTAATCCATAAAGTCTATGCCCAATCCTACTTCCTGGAGTGTTTCCCCTATGTTTTCCTTTAGTAATTTTATGGTTTCAGGTCTTATATTTAAGTATTTAATCCATTTTGAATTGATTTTAGTATATGGTGAGAGGTCCAGGTGCAGGAGATGAATAGACATCTTTCAAAGGAAGACATACAGATGGCTGACAGGTACATGAAAGAATGCTCAGCATCGTTAGTCATCAGAGAAATGCAAATCAAAACCACATTAAAAAAAAAAAAGCATTGATATATCCTCTCACCCCAGTTAGACTGGTCATTATTAAAAAGACCAAGAATAACAAATGCTGGCAAGGATGCGGGGAAAGGGGAACTCGTCTACTACACTGTTGGTGGGACTGTAAATTAGCACAGCCATTAAGGAAAGCAGTATGGAGGTTCCTCAAACAACTACAGATAGAACTACCATATGATCCAGCAGTCCAACTACTGGGTATATACCCAAAGGAATGGAAATCATCATGTCAAAGGGATACCTGTACTCCCATGTTCATTACAACTCTATTTACAATAGCCAAAATATGGAACCATTCTAAGTGTCCATCAGTGGGCGACTGGATAAGGAAAATGTGGTATACATACAAAATGGAATACTACTCAGCCATTAAAAAAAAATGAAATTCTGCCATTTGCAGCAACATGGATGAGTCTGGAGAAAATTATGTTAAGTGAAATCAGCCAAAGAAAGACAAATACCACATGTTCTCACTCATAATGGCTGCTAGGAAGGAAAGGAAGAAGGGAGGGAGGGAGGAAGGAATGAAGGAAAGAAAGAAAGAAAAGACCACAACAATACATTGAACTTTCAGAAGGAGAGAACAAACCTAAAGATACTAGAGATGGGGGCAGGGGGAGAAAGGGAGGGGGTTTGGGAAGTGATAGATCGGGTAAAGAGCATAAAGAAATATCACAATTTGTAAGAATGAATATGCTAATAATAACTATTTAAAAATAAATAGATAAATTACTGAGCTATTAAAACAGAGTAATCTCCTTATCCACACAAAAACATGAAGGGATAAATAAACCATTCTAATGAATAACGAAAAGAAAGGTAGGAAGGGACTTGGAATATTTGAAGAACAGAAGAGAAGGCCTTTGTGGCTGAGGCATACTCAGAGAGGTCAAATGGTATGAGGTGAGGATAGAGAAGTAGGCAAGAGCTGGATCACACAGGGCTGTGTTGGCCATGGTAAACAGTTTGGGTTTTATTCCAGGAGTAATGACAAGACATTGGAATATTTGGGATAGAAAAGTGGCATCAACTGATTTACACATACAAAGCTTGTAGAAGGCGAAATGTTTGGAGATAGTGCTGATTGGACTTGATGGTGGGTTGGATGTAGGAGATATGGGAAAAGGAGGGATCAAGATAGAGTCCTAAGACATTGGCTTGAGCAGCTAGGTGCCATTTGCTAATCTGGGGAAGACTCAAGGACTGACAGAATGTTTTTTGCTGATTATTCATAAACTCAGGTTTGGATATAGTAAGTTTACGTGCTTCTTAGACAACTAAGTAGACTGGCAAGTAGGCAGTTAGATATAAGTAATGTGAGTTCAGGGGAAACATCAAAGATAGAGATAACAAAGTGGGAGTCTTTAGTATATTGGTTGTATTTAAAAACTATGAAAGTGAATGATGTCATTGTATCACTTGAGAGAAGATGTCCTCTCTGCCTCAACCCTTGAGTCACTCCAACTTCATTCATTAATTTATTCAACACATATTTATCGAGCTCCTACTATACCAGGCACTTTTCTACAGCACTGGGGTTACTAGTAGTGAGTAAAGGAGACCAATTATTTACCTTTGTAGACTTCTGTTTGGTAGAAGATTCAGAAAGTAAACCAATAATCAATAGATATGTAACTTTATTATACAGAAGAGGAGCAACAGCCGAGGAAACTACATGGAGTTGATCGGTGAGGCAGGAAAATGTTTTCTCCCTGTATTGATAAGGGTTCTCCAGAGAAACAGAACCAATAGAATATAGATAGGTAGATGGTAGATAGATAGATGAGAGGGGATTTATTATGGGGATTGGCTAACACAATTATGGTGGCTGAGTGGTCCCCCAGTACGCTGTCTGCAAGCTGGAGAACCAGGGAAGCCAGTAGCATAGTTCAATCCAAGTCTCAAAGCCTGAGAAGCAGGGAAGCTGATGATGTAACTCTCAGTCTCTTTGGGGCTGCTGGTGCACATCTGGAGTCTGAAAGCCAGAGCATCTGGAGTTCTGATATCCAAGCTGAGCAGGAGATGGATGTCTCAGCTCCAGAAGAGAGCAAGAGAGGAAATTCGCCTTTCCTCGTTTTTTTTGTTCCATCCAGGTCCTCAGTCCGTTGGATGATACCCATCCACACTGGGTGAGGGTGGAGTTCCCTAGTCAACCAACTGGTTCAAATACCAATCTCTTCTGGAAACACCCTCACTGGCATACCCAGAAATAATGCTTTGCTAGCTATCTGGATATCCATTAATCTAGTCAAGTTGACACCTAAAATTAACCACACCCTACTAGTGATATCGTGGAAGCCAATAGAAGAGAGTAATTGAAGAACAAGTCACCTAGTTCAAATGTTGCTAAGAACCCAGATGGAGACCAAGCTGTGACTCTTTTGGCAGTTTCATTGGAACAGTGACACAGAAAAACAGATTCGGGGGAATTAAAGAATGAATTGAAGATGAAGTAGAGTGAGTATAAATGGCTGTTTTGGAGAAGTGTGCTATAAAGAGAAGCTAAAAAGTGGGACCATAGCTAGTGGGAGATGTGGGATTAAGGGAGTATTGTTTTAAAAACAGACAAATAAAAAAACAAAAACAATAGGATATAATTCCAGTGCATGCTTGTAATTAATGGGAATGATCTAGTGAAGAAGGAGTGAGAAAGGATATTGCAGGAGCGAAGTCTTTGGGAAAGTGAGAGATGAGATCCAGGCTATATACAGAGGGAATTGCTCTTTGATAGGTCAGAATCTCACCTTTCATTGCAACAGGAAGGAAGGCAGAGAGGGTGGAATGATTGCAGCTAGATTTATAGATTTGATGGTGAGACAGTAAGTAGCTTCTGCTGCGATGCTTGTTTTTCCAAAGAAGTGTGAAGCAAGAACAGAAGGAAAAAGGTTTGAAAAGAGAGGAAAAGGCATGAGATATAATCTTGAAGACTGCAAAATTGAGTTACTAAAGAAATATAGCAGGACTGCTGTGCATGAGAGAGGGCTGAATCAAGGTTTATGGTCATAAATTTAAAGTAAAACCGGTCAACCAATTCAATAATTTTTTCCTAGCCACTTTCAGTTGCTCCATTCCCAGCACAGAGAAGACATACGAGGGTACTTCAAAAACTTCATGGAAAGATTCGTATGCTTTCAATTCTGTTTCCCCATGAACTTTTTGAAATACCCTCTTATAGCTGGATTCATCCTAGGTTGTACTTTTTTGAGATGAATGCAGGGATTGGAGAGTGGAGGAAGGAAATTAAGGCAATTAAGCAAGAGAATGAAGGATCATTAAATGTAAGCTGATTAAGAAGGGAATTAAAAGCAAGGGGAATGCACAGGGGTTGTGAAAGGTTAGAAAAGGGATTTATTCAGTTTACTCATTCACTCAACAATTGAGCTTCTACTATGTGCCAAACCCTGTTCTAACCTCTGTGTATATATTCAGGAATGGACTGATTACATTCTCATAGAGTAGGGTAAGTTGGACAATAAAAAATTAAAACCAGTAAGTGTAATTTAAAGTTAGGTATTTCTAAAAGCTATGGAGAAATATAAAAAGGGTAGGGGCGCTTCAGGTGGGAGGGGAGAGCAACAGCGGTTATGTAGAATGTCTGTGGAAGGGAACTATCTCCAGTAAAATTGAGCAAGACCTGGATGAACCAAGGAGATGATCCTGGGAAGAGCTGTGGAGTAGTATACTAGGCTGAGAGGACAGTGCATGCTTTTCTATTTTTTATGTCATTAGTAGTTGGAATAATAAGGCCAGCAAAACCATGATAAACAAGATTTTTTTTCCTTCCCTATTGTGTTTTTAAATGGTGTTTTCATAAAACTATGACACAGCTGGTTTAAACAAGTGGTTGTTGCATAAAAGTCACTAGAATGAGTAATCAGTTCAGTCAAAAGTCTCATTTAGGTAGACCAAATGTTTAAAATAACTGTAAATATACTGTATGTGATATATTCATGTCCAATTTGTTTGTCACTCCATTCTCCAGTGCCCAGCATTGGAATGCCACCCATAATAGGAGTCAGTTAATATTTGTTGAATGACTTTTTATGCCCACATATAGTTTAACAAAACATGTCCCTTCAAACCTTTTTAAAAAAGTTCTTCTAAGGGAAGAATTTGAACACAACCCAAGGTCTCTTTTCTTTGCCCTGGGAGTGTGGGAGCTTACTTTAAAGGGCTTTGTAAAAAATTTAGATATAATTCACATACGATGGAATTCACTCTTTTGAAGTATACAATTAATTGTTTTTTAGCATGTTCACAAAGTTGTACAACCATCACCATTACCTAATTCCAGAACATTTTTATCACCCCAAAAAGAAATCTCATACAGAGTCATTAAGTAGTCTCTCTGCATTCCCCCCACCTCCCAGACCCTGACAACCACTAATCTGCTTTCCGTCACTAAGTATTTGCCTGTTCTGGACACTTTATATAAGTGGAATCACATAATATGCTTCCTTTTGTGTCTGTCTTCTTTCACTTAATATGATGTTTGCAGGGTTCATCAGTGTTATGGCAGGTACCAGTATTTCATTCCTTTTTATTGCTGAATACTATTCTATTATGTGGCTGTACCATATTTTATTTATCCATTCATCAGCTGATGGACATTTGCATTATTTCCAGTTTTAAGCTATTATGAGTAATGCTGCTATGAGTATTTGTGTACAAGTTTTTGTGTGGGAATAAGTTTCCATTTCTCTTAGATACATACCTATAAGCGTAAATAGTTTTTTAAAAATACAGTTTTTTAAAATTTTGTCTTAAGGGCTGACTGGTTAGCTGAGTTGGTTAGAGCATGGTGCTGATAACAGCAAGGTCCAGAGTTTGATCCCTGTACCGGCCAGCCACAAAAACAATAACAAAACAAACCATTTTATCTTAATAATATTTCACACTTAACTTCATAGTATATGTTTTTAAAGAATACGTTAAGTTATTACCAGTTATTTACTTAAGCTACTTGTCGAATTACTTAACTTTTCTCTAGAAATCTGAGTAACACTGACCTTGCAGGAAGATGCCCCCTGTGTCCTGTGGCTCTGGAGCCCCCTGGCTCATGGCATGCCACTCACTGCACAAGTGGTGCTGCTATTTCAGTAGTTTCTGGTGGGGCATTGGGAATGCAGCTCTGAACAGGTAGTGGCTTGTCTTTTTTGCCACTAACTATTGCTTCTTCCTGGAAGGATAATAAAACCTTGAAATTTGGAACTACTCAGGATTCCTGAAGCTCATCTACCCCAGTCCTTTGTTTTATAGATCCTTGAGCTAAAGGAGGCCCAAGAGGTTAAAATGCTTGTCTGAGTTCCTACAGCTGGTCAGTTAGAGAACTAGGATGAGAAGCCAGATCTCTTGACTCCCAGTTCAGTTCTCTAACTACTAAACTTCACTTTGTTTCTGTTATCTGGATTTAAAGTCATAAAACAAAAAATAAGCCAATTCATGTAGGTGATATTTTCAGATAAATATTGAAAGAAAATGCTTTCAGAGTCATATACAGAAAAGCTGACTGTCAACCTTGTGCTGTCAACCTTGTGCTCATTGATTCACAGAGAGAGGGAGGGAAAATAGGAGTAATAAAAAAATACTATCACTACTAGTTTGTGCATAAAGAAGAAAGAGTTACAGACATGTGTAAATACTCAGAGTCATAAACCAAGGTCAGCCATTTCTATTAACTTCTCTTAACAGTCAGCCTTGTTTCTTCTCATCACATTCTAGCATTTACATACCAGTAGTTTTTAAAAAGAGGTACAAAGATTAAGCATAATTATATTATCCAAGTGTAGTCAAATTACGCAATGTATTATGCAGTTAATCATTTGGCTCTTCTAAATGTCATGCTGGATATAGTTTATCCCTCTTACAGTGAGTCAGAAACAGGAATGGGTTCATTCACTATTTCCAGAAAGTAGCTTACCACCAGCAGGTGTTGTAACTGGTGGGAAAGGGTAGGACCGGAATGTACACTTATTTGGGATCTCAGAAATGTACCCTTGGGTCCCTGCATAGGACTGTACGTGAGGCCACAGGCAGCTGAGAGTATTGGTAGCAGCCACAGCTACCCATCAGCTTAGAAGAGACTCCCAGTCCCCTATGAGTCCGGGAATGTTGTTCCCTAGCACAAATCCAAAAACAGGTGCCGTGTACAGCCCTCTTGTCCAGGCATGGGTCTCAGCTCTGCCATTTTCTATATGATCTTGGGCATATCACCTCAGGATCCAAATCTCTCATCTGTAAAATTAGGAGGTAGACTAGTTGACCTTTAAAAAATACTTTTGGCTTTAAAATGCCATGGTTCTACAACTTTGTGGTTTAAGATATCAAGTATATTGGGGATAAGAAGTAGTATATAAAGGTAATAAGAGCTCAGGCCTTAAAGTTATAGAGAATCATCTTTGGGTCCTGTGTGACATTGGGCAAGTTCACTTAACCTCTCTAAGCCTTCCTTGTGTTATCCTTAAAAGGGGGATGATGACAATGGTACCTTCCTCACAGGGCTGTTGAAGGAAAAAGAGGCATTATGAAAGCAGCCACAGTGCCTGTACATCACAAGATTCAATATTTGTTAGTAGTAAGTAGTATTGTTATTTTCCTTAGGGACATTTTATCCTGATGATGTCTTATTCCCTTTAGAACTAAATGAATATAACTTGAGCAAATTTTCGTAATATTGTAAAATATGTAGACTAACATTTTGTTTAAAAGATTGTAATTCATTAGCCCTAAAGTAAAGTGAAAGGAAAAAACCTTCTGATTTAGATGACTGAACAGTAGGCTCAGTGGGAGAAGAAATGGGATGCCAGAGTGAAGGTGTGGAGCGAGTCAAAGAAATCCGACTGACTTTCTCCTTGGCTTTACTGTTGTCTGTAATCTTCCTTTCATGTATTTTGATGATGATTCTATCTCCAAATTAAGTTAAAAAAAATTTTTATCCATGTTAATGGCTATTCAGAAGTGAGGCCCTACATTATTGAAAACACATAACAAACAAACAAGATTATTGTCATTACTGTTTGTCATGTGGAAATAAGTAGTAAATCTGTCCAACTCCATGTAAGCTGCCTCCTTGTGATTTCTGCCATTAAATATTGTTTTGGTGTGAACCAAGGACTTAGAAGCTTAATTTTGGAAACATACTCAGGTATGTTTCCTCAGCGTATTAGTATGAACCTATTCAACAATGGTCACTAGTCAACAGTGGTCAGCTAAATTATCTGAAGGGATTTATTTAAGATAAAGTATGTAAAGAGTCAGAACCCATGTGTAAAATATTGTGGTGAAAGCTGACAACTCTAACTTAGTTCATTGATATCTCAGAAAATTAACTATTCAGTTCTCAGAAGAAGAGGCAAGCTGTCTGTAGTGACTATGTATGTGATAAAGTGACATGACAGTGTTGATAAGATTTTTAATGATCATCTCTGAATATACTGTATCCTGTATGTCCCACACCTACCTACTCCACCACCATCTTTTTCCACTCCATTGCTCTGTGTGACAAATAAGAAAGGAAAAGTTTCGACTCCCTGCTACAGTCTCACAGGCTTCTGATGTGAATAACTCAATCCAGAAATGCCTTGTCTCCCTTAAAAACTGCTTTTCACAACCTTGTAATTTGTGGTTAGGGTAAATGCTCTTCAATCTTTAATATTTTTTTTTATACTTCTTTTACAGGAGGCCAGTTGTAAAAACTCCCTACCCATCCTTTTAACAAAAGGCTTAGAAAGAGACATGCTGAAACCATCTCCAAAAGCCAAGGTAAATGATGTGTGCTTTTCATCCCCCCTGTGAAACCTTCCATGGCTCCTCGGGCTCTCATGTTTACATGTGCTGCTGCTTGTATTTCCGTTAGCCTTTTGGGGCTTTTTGTGGGGAGGGGCTTCTGGTGTAAAAAGTACTTTTTATTTAGTGCATTTAATGCAAGTTTATATTCATCCAGAAATTCTCAGGACATTCCTATTATTTAACAGACAGTGATATTTTTCAGTAGTTGACTTTACTTCTGCTCTATCGGAATTATCTCCAGCCTCCAACATAGGGAATAGTTAAGCGTAGTAGATCTTTCCTAGGATACTTCTAAGCATGATAGAAATGTATGAGATGCATTTTCCCTCCTAGGGGTAAAGTAAGATGTCCAAATGTAATTTTTCTTTTTCAAAACAAAAATCACTTTATTGATTTTTTTTATAATTATAAAAATTATACATTACTATCATAGATATGATGATCATAGATAGGATCTAATGTGTAAAATTTTGTTTCCCTTATTAAGAAAAATTCAAATATACAAAGCCATTTTGCCAGTGAAAAGAAAAACTCCTTCAACCCAAAATATGACAAGAGAATTTGATGATTTGGTTGTCCACCCAGAAAACTGATTGTATTATTATAGCTTCTTACTTTCCTAATCTTTAATCCTATCTTTTCAGTAGAACTTCTACTTACTAGGCATATATAATATTCCTAACTGTCCATTTATGACACTTATAGAGCTAATTTTTTTTCAGTTCAAAGACAAATGTTCTCCAAATTTTGAGTCCACTGTAGGCAAAATTTTTAACCTGGGAAGTTTTCCATTATTATTTTGTTGAATAGATTTTCCATGCCTTTTCCTTTCTCCTTCTTCAGGAACACTCATGAATTTAATGTTTGTGTGCTTAAAGTTGTCAGCTAGCTCTCTTAGATTTTCTTCATTTTTAAAAATTATTTTTTTCTTTTTTTTTTTTTTTTTTTGTCCACCTGGGTTATTTTGAAAAGACTATCTTCAGGACCAGAAATTCTTTTGTCTAACTGTTCTGGCCTGCTGCTTAAGCTATTGTTTGTATTTTTATTCAGTTCCATGAATTCTGCTATATTCTTTTCTGAGGTATTAATCTCCTTGTAAATTTCCTCCTTTATATCCTGGATTTGTGTGTGTGTGTGTGTTTTATTATGTTGTCTGAGTCTTATGTCAGTGAGTTTCCTTAAGATTGTTGCTCAGAATTCCTTTTCAGTCATGTCAGTGGTTTCTTTCTCCATAGGGTCTGGTATTTGAGAATTACTGTATTCTTTTGGTGGTGTTGTATTTTGTGGGTTTTCTTATTTCTAGTATCTCTACATTGATGTCTGGTCATCTGGTAGAGCAATTGCTTCTTCTGTTACTCTGAAGTAAGATTTGAGGAGAGAGACATCCTCTTCTTTTTCCAGTCTCCACTGGTGACTCTTCCCATGTCAGTATGGTCAAGTGAACTTTTTTGGCAGCTGTGCTGTGGGGGTAGCTGTGGTGGGCCACCTACATGGAAGTGGTGCTTTTGACATGCTCTCTTGCTGCTTTTTGGCAGGTGGTACTGCCTTCGGCTCCTGCCTAGGATCCTGGGTAAGCTCTCTTGCCTGCTTATGGGCAGAGGGGACTTTAGCCCACAGCTCCTTGCCTAGGACCCCAGGTGCGCTGCCTTGCGTGCTTCTGGGCAGAGGGGGCTGCAGCCCCAGGCTCCTTGACTAGGACTCTGGACATGCTCTGTTGCCTGCTTCCAGGTGGAGGGCAAAAATATCTTTTCTTATAAAACGTATTCTACCATGATCTTTTACTGTAAAATAATTTCAACTATCTACCATGCTCTCCTCTCCATATTCAAACTATTTTTTGTATCTTTTTCACTGAGATATTTGTGTGAGCAAACTTACATATAATTTAATCAAGTGTATAGTAGAAATTTTGTTTACTGTGCAGTTAGTAAAAATGCAGTGTCAAAAATATACTCATCAAACAAATACATTGAAAAAATGTTGTAGGATTTGAGGAATGTTTTTAGGTAATATTTTCTTATTAATTCCATTCATATTGATATAACTACTTTGAGGTTATGAGACCCTAGATGAATTACTTCCTAAATCAAAGATACTCTTGAGGGGCTGGCCGGTTAGCTCACTTGGTAGAGCGTGCTGGCGGTAACAACTAGGTCACAG
Source organism: Cynocephalus volans (assembly GCF_027409185.1). Taxonomy (NCBI): domain Eukaryota; kingdom Metazoa; phylum Chordata; class Mammalia; order Dermoptera; family Cynocephalidae; genus Cynocephalus; species Cynocephalus volans. The sequence continues at coordinate 76,732,174 of NC_084468.1, read as the reverse complement.
GTTCATATCCCCATACGAGCCAGCTACCAAAAGAAAGGGGAAAAAAAGACACTTTTGAAACCAGTCAAAAAAATTGTTTAAAGGGATTCTATTACTTTCAGACTTCCATTTGGAATATTTTAGGCATATATAGAATCAGTAATTAATTTGTATTTATGGTCCTCCTTCCTATCTATCTTGCTGTATGGTTTGTGACCCAACTAATTCAGTAGAGAAATTACTTCATTGGTAAGCCTTGGTTTGTGACTTTAGCTTCTTTGCAGCCTTACATGAACAAGTTTAAGTCTACATGAGCTAACTAAGCTCTGCCGAGAATAGGAGTGATTATAATCTTTGTTCTTTCAAATCCCAGAAATGAGGCAGAGCATGTGAGCTACAAGAGATTACTAAGGCACTAATAATTCTCTCACCAAGATTTTATTTTAGGATATTTTTTCCTCTAGCTGATCTTTGACAGCTGAGGCTGAGAACACCTTTAAGATATGGTTGGTATGTCTTTTCTAGAGTGACTTAGTGAGCTGTGAGAACCACATGTATCCTTGTTATTAAAGTTATTCTTTTTTGTCTCCATTGCTGTCTTTCACAGACATCTCTAGTTACAGCTGCATTTGCCTTAGACAGCTAAATATTTCTGATCCCTGTATGGGCTATGATGTAAAATGGTAATCCAGAAGTGGCCTGTGTCCATTAGCTCTTGAGATGTCTCTCTAGTCTAAGCTGTCTGTCCCCATGTGTTCCCTCTGCCAGCTGCTGTCTCCGCTCTTGTGCACTGAGAAAGATTATATTTCTCTTCCTTAGATAGGAAAGCCACTTCTTGATTTGAGTCCAAGGTGGAATAAATAACACCTCCATTACACAGTGCCATGATACTTCCTGACTGAGTAATGATCCCCAGCCCTGCTAGCTCAAGGACATACCCGTATAACTATTTCATGCTCAATATTGTTTAGACCATATATGCAAACAAATAATTGGATTAGATGACACCAAGTAGAACATCAAGTAGATTTTTAGATAAAGAGGTAAAGAGTATAGAAAGACATAGCCCCTTGTAACCTAGTACAGTCGTGACTAGGAGAGGAAAGGCTTTTCTACCAAGCACAGGTGCTGTCTCTAAATAAACTTCACAACCTGTTTTCACTGCTCACGGTATAAATGCTGAAGAGGATCCAGTGAACTGAGGGAAGAAAACAATCTTGCTTCTCTCTTCCCTTGGGGTACATTCTAGACTTCCTAGTGTAGTTGCTGTGTTCTTGACCTCAGCAATAAACTCAAGTCAGGTCACTGTATGAGGATGAATATCAGATTCATTCAGTGCTGGGATTAGGTATAAAATAAATGATGATCTATTTCCTTCCTGACTTTTATCAGTAATATTGATAAGAATTAAAATTACAAGCACTTAATAGTTTTGGTTAGTCACTAGACTTTCCTAAGCTTTTATAGATGTTTCCTTTAGAAAGTAGAGTCGTATTAACTACGAAATGTGTGATAAAGATAATACTGTTTTTCAAGCAAACAGTTATGAAGTAGAAGCAACTGTTAAATGATTTTTCTTTTCAAAGGTTAATGATTTCAGAGACCATGAATCATTTAAGGAGATTTTCTTCAATAATGAGATTAGCTGTCACAGTTGTATTTTATTAAATGTTTTAAAAAATGCCTATGCTTATTAGCAAAGTAAACCAGAAACTTAAAATTATACAAGTTTTTGAGAAAACTTATTGGCAATATAATTTAATTTTCAATATACAAATTAATAGAGTAATTAATAAGCATTAAAATTTACCAAATTTCTAATGTATTTTAAAATCATTGTAAATGAACATGTATATATTTTACGTTGTTTCCATTAATATGTACGTCTGATTAGTATTCTGCATTTTCCAGTTAACATTATTCTCACTGTGTATTTCCATACATCAGCCTAGTTATCATATTTATTCTTTTAGTACAAGTAATAGTAGTAGTAATAGAAATAATAGTGATGGTGATGATGGTAACTAAAAACGATCCAGCGCCAAGCACTGTACTACTTGGTATATATTATCTCATCTAATAATCATATTTCATGTGTTGGGACATATTTCATGTATTTGGGATTATTTATAATTTATAATTACTATAAAAATCACTACTATGTAAGTGCTAATAAAGAATAACTTTTGATTTTCTTAGATTAAATTACTATAGTGGAATTAAAGGATATGAATAGTTTTATGACTAATTACCCTAATGTACCATCTCTCTTCCCTCAAAGTAACACATTTTGAAATTAATGTTTATCATTTCATGCATGTTATCATTGGCTAACTGAATATCTATATTTCTGTATACAACATATATTAAAAGTTTTGGAGATTTTAAAACTTTATGTAAAAATTAGTATGTGGTACATCAGCTTCTATTTCTTCTTTTTTTTCTGTTCACTGTGCTCTATCAGTATTCACTTTCCGTAAGAATATGGCCATTATTCTAGTTTTTTCTGCAGTGTTTAGGTCATTTCCAATATTTTGCTATTACAAACCATTTGTAAGTGAATAATTTTCACATGATTCCTTTTACGCACATGTGCTTCTACATCTTTAACTTGTCCAAACATTACAAATGCTCTCGTAGGATGTTGCACCTATTTACGTGCTCAACAGCTGTGTGGGATTGTTTGCATTTTTCACATCCTCACCAATCCTTGATAATATCAGAGTTTTTGTTGTTATTGTCTTTTCACCTATATAATGAGTATGAGGCGCATCTTGCTATTGCCTTACTTTAGATTGCTCTAATTTCTAGTTGTGGCAGACACATTTATTAGTCACTGAATATCCATGTATTTCCCAGCCCCTTTGCAGTCAGGTGGGGCTAGCCAGCTACTTCTGGCGAATAGGCTATGAGCAGAAGTGACAAATGTCACTGCAGAAGCAGAAAATTCAAAAGTCTGTGTACAACTCTCTAGCCCTTTCTTACTGTACAGCAATTAGACATGGGTCCATCAGTGACTTTGCGGAACAAAGCCCTCTGTCGTCCTGCATTGTATCTGTGTTATAACCAAGAAATAAACCTCTGTTTTGTTAAACCCCTAAGATTTCTGGGTTAATTAATAACTTCATCATAATGTAGTCTATCCCAATTAATTCATGTGTGCAGCTTTTCATGTGTTTATGTGTTTTTGTTTTGTTTTTTGCAGCTGGCTAGTACAGAGGTCAAACCCCGGACCTTGGTGTTATCAGTACCACATTCTAATCAACTGAGCTAACCGTCTAGTCCCCAAGTGTTTATGTTTTCCTACGCTTGTTAACCTTTGATCATATGTCTGATCATTACTCTGTGTACTGCTTTCTCCTGTCATTGACAATTTTGCTATTGTGTTGTTTGCCTTTTTTTTATGATTTGTAGGAGTTTGTTATCTATTATCAGTTGTGTGACTTCCAAATACCTTCTCCCAATTTTTTGGTTTTCTCTTTATATTGAATATGACAACACTTCAAAAAGTTCTTGGAAATATTTATATTATCTTTTCATTCTATTTTTCTACAAATTTTTTGAAGTACCCTCTCATAGTGACTTTTAATGTAAAAGCTTTTATATTTTAATGTAGTCAAATTAGTCATTCTTTAGTTTTTGTGCTTTTTTTATATCTTGTTTAAAAAATCCTCACCTCTCATGATGTCAATAAGTCTTTTGTTGTTGTTGTTTTCCAAAAGTTTTAATTTTGCTTTTCATATATGTTTGTGTTAATCCATTTGAAATTGAATCTGCATAAAGCATACAGAATATAATTTTATATATGAAAATCAGTCATCTCAGCACATTCGTTCAATAGTTTATCTTTGCCCCACTTTTTGAAATGTTAATTTCTATTATACATCAAATTTTTTTATGTCTGCTTCTGGTCTGTATTCTTTGATGTTTATCTTGTGTTATTACCACAGTGTCTTAGTGGTATCTGGTAGGACTAGACCCCTCAACCTTTGTTTTTCTTCTTGAAAATTATCTTGGGCTGGCCAGTTGGCTCAGTCGTTTAGAGCATGGTGTTATAATACCAAGGTCAAAGAATTTGGATCCCCATACAAGCCAAAAAAAAGAGACAGAGAAAAAATTATCTTGGCCCTACTTGGTTCTTTGCTTTCACTGTTGAATATTGTGAAATTTCACAAGAAGTTTTTCTTAGAATTTGTATAGAATTGGTGGGTTAATTTCATGAGAATTGGTATCCTATCCATGACCATTGTATAACTCTCCATTTGCTCAAGTTCCCTTCTTCTTAAATGTCCTAAGTGACTCACATTTTGTAGATATTATAAATGGAATAGTTATATTTTCAAACTTCGTTGCTGAAACTGACTTTTATTGTTGATCTTATAACTAGAAGTCTCACCAAGTTCTTATTAGTTGTAAAATTTGCTGATCAGTTCTCTTTGACTTTTTATGTAGATAATCATATCATCTGGGAATAATGAGCATTGTTTATTCTTTTCAAGCCTTTTATCATTTAATTTAATTTCTTTTTCTTCCTTTTTTTTTTTTTTTTTTTTTGGTAATTCATTCATAATGCCAGGCATACAGTGGACCATTATTAAAGACTTCAAAAATGCATAAATAAATGATTCAATTGCTTCTTATGTTTTTGTATGTTCTTCTTCACACATCTGTTTATTATTAGGTTCATGACATTTGCTGTACCTTTTTGGTAGATAGTCTTTATAAGCTTAAGTAGATTGCCTTGTGTTTATAGTTTGCTAAGAGTTTTTATCTTGAGTTAAATTTTAGAAAATGTTTGCTTCTGCATCTATTAAGATAATTGTATGATTTTTCTCCTTTACTCTTTTATTGTGGGGAGTTTTATTGACATATTTCCAACCTTAAACCAACACTGTATCACTGGAACAAACCAGTTCTGAACTTGGCCTTGATAGATATTTTTAAATGCCTTGCTAATTTTGGATAGCTAACATTTTAGTTTTTGTTTTGTTTTGTTTATAAATATGTTTTGTTCTGTCTACTTTTGGTATAAAGTGCATGGTAACCTAATAAAATGAGTTGAGAATTCTTCTTTTCTAATCTCTGAACCAGTTTAAAATTGGGATTATCAGTTCCTTCAATATTTGGCAGAATGTATCTATAAAAGTGTCTGGGTATCGTGGAGTTTATTGGTTTGTTTTTAATTTTTTGTTCAATTTTTTGTTTTTGTAAGTTAGTTTTTAACTAATGATTCAATTTTTTTAATGGTTATAGGTCTATTTATGTTTCCTATTCTGAATTCATTTTGATAAGTTATATTTTTCTGGAAATTGTCATTTTAACTAATTAAATTTACAAGCATAAAATATTTCAATGTTTCCTGGTGTTCTTAAAATCATTATTCTTTCTGTAGTTATAAACTTTTTTTCATTTCTAATATTTTCTTTTGGGACCTTCTCTTTTTTGCTCTTGATTAGGCTTGCCAGAAATTTGTCTATTTTATTAGTCTTTTCGAAGAAGCAGCTTTTAGTTTTGTTGACTCTCCATTATATCTTTGTTTCTCATTTCATTGGTATCTGATTGTTATTATTGCCTTTCTTCTCTATATCTATTATTCATATGTTAAACCTTTTTTCCTAATGTCTGTCAGCTTTTTCTCTATAGACATATATTTTTAATATGGTTTGCATATGATACTGAAGCTTAATGATCAATTCATTGAGTGCATTTGCTCTGTTTACTAAAAGCCTCTTCTGATGTGTTGAGTGTCCTTTGTGACATTAAAGCACTCTTTTAGGATTATGGCATCCCCTTCCTTTCTTTTTCTTTTCTTTTTTTTTTTTTTTTTTGTGGGGGAGGCAATCAATTGTTTCTCTTTGTTCCATGTGAAAGTGGTGAGTGTTGATGTGTATGTGTGTGTAGTAATGGAATTTTACTCTTGTATCTGGTCAAATTTATTATATTTTTCCTTTAGAAAATATTATTATTAAATACATAACAATATCTGGAATTTAACACTTTTTGGTTTGGGTGTTTGTATCTTTGTCTGATTTGTCTTTTTTGAACTTTTCTTGCTATAATTTCCTATCTGCTTTTTCTGCACCCATGTGTTTATGTATAAGAAGGTATGTTTATTTTGCTAGGTAGAAAAGGCACCATGTTTTAATAGAAGTAAAAATCTATGCATTTGCCATCTTCTCTATAGGTGCTGGGTAATAACATTCTCTGTTTTCTCTTTTGCCTCTTCCATTATCTTGAGAAATCACTTTGCAAAGCTATATTTTCATTGCTTAGTGGCATAAGATTAAAGAAAAAAACTTTGTTCATTTATCATTAGAGTCATGTCTATCACTAAATTTTCTATTTATTATAAGCATTAGGTTTCTTAATTCACTGCTAATCTATTTGAAGAATTCCTGAAATCTCTTTAGAATTAATGATAGGTAAATTCAATTATTTTGATACTATTTTCCTGTATTCTGTAACATTTGATAACATGTATATGTTATCAAATAAAAAGTTAGTACATGGTTAAATAGTAATTTAAAAATAATAATACTAAATATGATGGCATATCTGGGTGTATCTGCCTAATCCCTTAATCGTAATAATCTGGCTAATCTAACCCATGTTTTTACAGTTAGCCTCTTTCCAGGTGCTGTAAGCAGTTGTAACCCCAGGCCAAGGAATAGAAGGAACTCTATGAGAGGCACTAGATTATTACTGCTAGGGAATCCAGTGCTTATCCAGCCTGAACTCACTGGTCCTGAGTATCCAACTTCCTAGAGACTGGATTTAGATACTCAACTTCTAACTCTCCCTGGGCCTAAATCATTTCCTCTTGCATGTATGTCCTTCTTTGATAAACACTCTGAAGCTTAAAGCTCAGTTTGGGCATTTCATCACATCTGTCCTGTGATACAAAGTTGAAAGACCATTATCTCTTACCTCAAGGAACCAGGTTGAGTAGGAGTAGTACAAGACATATACAGTCAACTAAATGAAAACATCATGTACTAGACTGATTTTCGGACCTCAAAATTTACCTTTGGGTTCACTGTCCTATTTGTCCAAAAACCAAATTAGCCCAGTTGGCTTGATTTTTCACAAAGCCTAAAGATCTCACTGACCTCTTAGTTCCAGTTCCCATCATTTGCTCTGTCCTGCAATTATGAACAATGCCTAGTCAAGGTTTGTAATGCTAACTGCTATAACAAACATCCCCATAATATCACTAGCTATGTTCAGAAAACATTTATTTCTCAGGACTCTCACAGTCTGATTCCTAGGCAGCAAGACTCTAGGCAGTGATTCAGGTCACAGCTACATCCATCTTCCAACTGTGACATCTAAAAGCCTTGCTTCTAAGATGCGCACTGAAAAAAAAGAGAAAGCATGTGCAAAGTTCACAGGCACTTAACTGCCTCAGCACAGAAGTGACATTGTTTCTTCTACTCACATTCCAGAACTCAGTAACATTGATGGGCGTCTGGAATTTGTCTTCTCCAGTGTGCCCAAGGAGAGGAAATGAAATAGGCGTTGGCGAATACATAGCATTGTTATTGGCACTTCCGTTCACCAAATATATTTTTCCATTTCTCTTACCATGCCAAAACACACTCACTCCCTCCACAAGCTGCAAATCCAAAGAATCAACAAATCATTACAACCATCTCACACTCCAGAATTTCTGGGTGATACCTAAGTACTCTATCTGGTCTAGGTGTAGCTCTTCTTGGTCTGAGAATCTAAGAAATGAAAAGACAAATTGTTTCTCTTTCCACACATGGCCCCTCCCATTTACAAATGGGATGGTGTAGCCACACTAAACAATCATGTTCTCTCTCTCTCTCTTCCCCCCCTTCCCTACCTCCCCCCCCACTCTCATACACACGCACACATACACACACACACACACACACACACACACAGGTACAGGAAGTAATAGAGCATCTTTGATTGGACCCAGATTCTGCTTTCTGCGAGGAACTCAGTTCTGTTTGCTCTTCCTTCACCCTCTGAGAATCCTGTCCTAGTCACTATTCCCCTGGAAGTGGGTGTAGGGAGTGTGTCTTTCCTGATCATGAAAACTTGGTGACATAGGGATTAAGCCTTGAACAGCAGAGACTTGTTTAGTCTGTTTTCTCATGGTAATCATGGTTGGTTGGTTGGTTGGTTGTGGTTTGAGAGGGGTTGACAGTAAATTCCCTCAAAAATGTGAAAACATAATTGACTTCTGATCTATTTGCTCTCAGTCAGTTCCTTGTGCCAGTTATAATATCCAAAGTAGTGTTGTCTTTCCCTCTGCCTTCCAAATCTCATGGGAATTCCTTTCACTGGAAAAAAATTAACCAGAACCTTACTGGCAAGGGATTCTGGGAAATGCAATTTCCAGGATTTATGCCCTGTAGCACAAAGCTATCTTATAAAATCATATGAAATTTCATTTCAAGTAAGTAGAATGTTAGAGCTGACTTTGTGGAGGAGATAGAATTTAAGTCGAATTTTTAGAAAGAAGAATTGGGAACTGGACAGAGGGAGGATTTCAGTTAGAATGGCATAAGGAAAGACTGAGGAGAAAATGAGCATCTTGTATTTTGATCAGAGTTTGTAGACCAGACTAGCATGAATAGAAGGTTTATGAAAGGAAGTAATAGAAGATAAATTCTGAAAGATAGACTGCAGCCAATTTGTAGAGGGGTCTGATTGTTAAATCTTACATAAAGATTGCATTGTTGTATGACAAAATTTATTAAACAAATTTAGTAAAAGGAAATTTATTTTCCTGTCTCAGAAGGTTTTAAAACAAAACAAAAAAAAAAAGCATATGTATGAACAAAGGGATAATAGTTATTAAAGTGGAATTTTTTTTGTTTTTTGTGGGTTTTATTGCTGGGTCAGATGACTAAAGAAGAAGGACTTTTATGAAAAATATTTGGCTTTAGAGTTGTACAGAAGCAACTGTGTCATCTCATAGTAATGTATCCTTGAGCACATTACAGAATATTTTCTGATCTCAGTAGACTAATTTATTAAAGAGGAATGATAGTATATAAGAAGAATACAGGTGGGTGTCACTTGTTGAGTACTTACTGTATGCTAGACACTAAAAAACACTTCTCATGTTACTTCATTAAATACTCACAACACTATAGGACAGAGATGACCTCTATCAGTTTGTATAGTCTTGGTTACACTTTCGTAATAAACAATCCCACTATCTTAATGGCTTAGCACTGCATTTTTTTTTCTTGTAAATGCCACCTGTCCAATTTTGATTGACAAGGAGGCTTATGCTGGTCACTCAGAGACCTGGACTGACAGAGCAACCCAATGCAAATGTGACTAGTCACTGTGTCAAATGAAAAAGAAAGAGTTCTGCAGGATCTTGCATTGGTAGTTAAATGCTCTGGCCCAGAAGTAACTCCATTCCTTCTGCTCAGAATTCTTTGGCCAGAACTAATCACATTGCTTCACCCAGCCACTGTGGAGTTCAGAAAGAGGAAGGATTTGTTCATTCAACTACATAAGCTCAGAATGAGCACTACCACTGGTCCCACTGTGAGGGCCTTGTTAAGGACTGTATACAGTATAAGGGATGAGGAGTGTAAGATAAGATTCGATGAGAAAGTGAGGGTAGACTGAGGAGGACATTGAACTAGAAAATGGTACTCAAAAATTTAAATCTTATTTAAAAGACAATGGAGAGCCACTGAAGATGTTTTTAACTTTTCTTCATTATAAAAATCAAACGCTGCCAAAAAAAAAAAAAAGGCAGTAGAGGAAAGAAGCAAAAGGCCAGCTCCCCTTTCTCTACCTCTATTAATATAATCATTATTAGCATTTCAATATACAATATTTTACCTCTTTTCCTATGTGTATGTCAATATATTTGAGAAAGTTATATTCATATTTTATAAGCATTGTTATTTTCTGCTTTTTTCTCCTTGATGTATTATTATGAGCATTTTCTATTTAGTTCAGGCTTTATAATAACAATGATGATTATTCTCATTGTATTTCACATATTTTCAGTACTATAATATTATTCAATATTATAAATACTGTTTGGCTAAACATTTTTCAGCATAAGGCTTATTTCTTAGAATCCTGTTCCCTCAGGTTAGATTGCTAGGCATGAATTCACTAGTTCAAAAGATATAAACACTATTATGGCCCTTAAAGCCTAATGTTAAAATAAATTTTTGCTAAAGAGTTATGAAAATTTACATAGCCACTAGAAAAATATGAGGGTGTCAGTTGCACACATCCTCCCCAGTATTAGCTATTATAATTTAATCCTTGTCTATGAGCACAAGGACTAAAAATAAAGCCCTCTTCTGAATTCATTACTTTCTTTATTGCTGATGAAATTCCATGTATTTCTGTATATAGACTTACTATTTATACTTAGTATTTTGTGAAGTATCTTCCAATTCAATGTAGTTTTCCCACTTAGCTCTCAATTGTAATCTTAGTGTTTTTGCTTAAGTACAGTGTGAATTAATTTTATATTAAAAGTATTGGCAGAGAAGGTTTGTTAAAAAAGAAGTGACATGACCAGAGGGTAGGTGTATATTAAGAAAACTAATCTGGCTGTGGTCTGTTGAACAGATTTTAGAACAAAATAACCAATAAGAAAAATTCTGCTTTATATTACTTTTTATTATTATGTTGGCCTGACATCGGGCAGAGTTGTTTTTTATTCCCCATTTTATTGATACTATGGAGTAGTAATACTGTACTTTTCACGAATTGTTTTCCTCTTAATTTAAAATTTTAAGTATTGCTGTTCATTTACACAACAAAAACGTTAGGTGTTGTTAAGGAAAAAGTGAGCACCAAGAAATAACTTGCTTTAGATCATAGGCTTAGGATAGAAACATAAGTTAAACTTAAATTGCCAAAATCTGAGCTAAGAGTTAATCTTGGGTTTTGAAAGTTGACATAATTAGAGAGAATGTAAATTATATAAATTATGCATATTTTTGTGATTGGTTCTATTTCATCTGGGTGCTTCGTGATTTTACCTGTGTATTGTGAATCATTCACCTTTTGATGTTAGTCCTTTTGGTCATTTCTTGCTGAGTCATGTTTGTTTTGATTATTTCTTCTCTGGGTCTTATCAGGCATTTAGCCTGCCTGCCTTTATTTTTTCAAAATAGTTAATTCTCTGTCATATTCCAGGCATTGAACTAGAAGCTATGCATTCAGATATGGAACTTGATCTAGGGGTTTGCAGACTAGCGAGGAATATAGACCAGTACTCAAATATTTGGTTACAAATTGTGTAAATTTCTGGGAAGGAAAATAGAGTACACTGACAGCACATAATAAGGGTTCCTGATTTAAGCTGATGCATCAGGAAGGCCTCTTGAAGGAAGTTATATTCCTTTCAAGACCAAAGATGACTGAAAGTAGGTAAGGAATGGGGAAAAGAGCATTTCAAATATTGTAACAGCATGTGAGAAGGCCCTGGGGCCAGATAACTGACTGAAGGCCACTGCAAGGAGACAAGGAAGAGAAGCAGAGAGCACCTCCACATAAGGCTGGAGAAGGGCGTTATAGGCTAGTAAGAATTTGGGAATTTCTCCAAAATAAAATGAGAAACTATTGATAAAATAAGAACAACCATAATTAAATTTATGTTTAGAAGGTATAAATCTGGCTTCCATACGGTAAAAATAGTAGGAAGAGAGCAAGCATGAAAGTGGGAAAACCAATTAGGAAGCAATTGTAGTTGTTCAGGCAATAATTTATGAAAGCCTAGAATGGGTGGAGATGAAGAAAAGTAGACTTATTTGAGATAAAGATGACCCTTAGGTTTCTGGTATGGGTAACTAGCTGGTTGGAGACTGTATTAGTCCATTTCTATTGCTTATAAGCAAAATACCTATAAGAGTAATTTGCAAAGAAAACAAAATTTATTGCTTACAGTTTTGGAGGCTGGGAAGTCCAAAGTCCAGGAAACACATCTGGTGAAGGCCTTGGTGGTGTGACAGTGATGCAGGAGTCTCATATAGCAGATGGCGAAGCAGAGAACAAGCTAATTCTTCACTGCTTCTTTTTTAAAGCCCTCAGAACCTCTCCCATTATTCCAGAAATGAATCAATCCATTCATGATGGTAGTCCTCACAATCCAATCACCTCTTCAAGGCCCCACCTTTCAATTACCACAATAGGATTTCTACCCTCTTAACACTGTCCCAGAGGGGATTAAGTTTTGAGGGGACCTGATTCAATCCCTTGTAGAGATCATACAGTCCAATGGTTTGAATCCTGGTCCTGCTGTGTGCTCCATAACTTTTGTGCTTTGGTTCCACCATCTTCCAAATGGAGATGTTAATTGAAGCTCATGGTTGGATACAGGTTTGGGGCTCAGAAGAGAGGTCTGGACCAAGATATAAATTTAAGAATCATTGGCATGTAGATGGAATTTGGTGCATAAATGAGGAGTCATAATCATCTCTGTATTATAATAAGCAATCTAAGAAGAAGGCAGATGATTACTGCTATGCCCGTGTTGAAGTCATAGAGAAATTATGTATGTGCTGAGTAGTCAAGATAGAACTTAAGTGTTGTAAAAGTGTGTGTTGCAGAGGAATAGCACATACAAAGGCAGGAAGGTAGAAGGGAGAATGTGCATGTTAACAGACTTGCAGAAATCTTGCTTTATAGGGTATGGTGTGTCTAGAAAAGTGGCAGGCAGTGAATCTGCAGGAATAGTCTGGTGCCATTTTTTTTAATTTTTAATTTTTTTTAATTTTTATTGAAACATAATTGATTATACATATTTGTAGGGTACAGAGTTGACTATCAGTACTTGTATACAATATGTGTTGATCAGTCTGGTGCCATTTGTGAGATGCCAAAGAGTTTGCATTATAGACTGTAAGAAGTGGAATGTCAGTAAGTAATTTTAATTAGGGGATAAGATCAGATCACCCCTGGCAACAGGTAGAGTGGATTAAAAAGGAGACCCAGTAAGGATAGGAAGCTATCGTACAAATGAGAAATGGGATGGTCCAGTAGGGAAGGAGAGTAAAAGATAAAAACCTCTTGATAAATGTCAAAGAAACTTAGAGGGATGACTTCCAGATCCAAGTGGGTGGATGGTCCTTGCAGTCATCAAGGTGAGAACTAAAAGAAAAGGAGCTTATTTGAGGGCTGGGACAAGGATGAGTTTAGTATGAGACATGGCATTTGCAATATTTTGAGAAAATGTAGAAAGGTTCACTCGTAAATTTCTAAGACCAACATAAAAATATTTTTCTGTACATTTCTTGCGTCAGCACTCATACTGTAAACAGGCATCCTTTTTGTAGTCTGTTTAGTCATACTTTTTACATTTTGTTGTTTTCGTCCATTATTTCACTGTTTAAAATGGCCCCTGAGTATATACTGAAGAACTGTGGCATGCTCCTAAGTACAGGAAGGCTGTGATGTGCCTTATGGAGGTAGGTGTGTTTGGTAAACTTTGTTCAGTCATGTTATGGTGCTCTTGGTTGGCAGTTTGATATTAGTAAGCCAAAATATATTAAATAAGGTGTCTTTAAATAGAAAAACATACAAAACAAGGTTATATGTTGATCGATTGACAAAAATGTGCCCAGAGGCTCACAGGAACCTAACCCTGTATCTCCTCTAGGGGCAATGATTCAGTATTCACTAATTCAGTTTTCATGGCAACTTTATAGAATATAGCTACCACAAATAATGAGAATTGACTGTATCTTTAACTGTTTGTTATATTCTATTGTATGTCTCTGCCGCATTTTATTTATCCCTTGTCCATATATGGGTTATGTTAAACTTTTTAAATATAAAAGATGCTGCAAAACTATTTTTATATTAATATATTTCATCAGGGTATGTAGTTACAAGTGAAATGTTAAGGTGTATAAACATTTTCAGTAAGACTAGATGATCCTATATTGCTCTCTAAAAAGTTCTACTGGGGGCTGGCCAGTTAGCTCAGTTGGTTAGAGCATGGTGCTGATAACACCAAGGTCCAGTGTTCAATCCCTGTAGTGGCCAGCCTCCAAAAAATTTTTTAAATTAAAAAATAAAATTAAAAGTCTTACTAATTGGTATTTCCTCCAATAGTATATGTGAGTTCCAACTGCTCTACAAACTGGGGAACATGGGGCATTACCACACTTAAATATTTACCAGTGTGATAGATGTGAAATGGCATATTTCTGATTGGGATGTAATGTGTTGTTTCCTAATTTCCAGTAGGATTGAGAGTGTTTTGTGTATTCTGGACTATTCATAATTATATTTTAAAGGTTAATTATGTTAAAGAAAATTGGGTCAAATTAAATAATTTAAAGTAATTCAATATAAAAATTTATGTACAAGGTTGGTCCTTTGATAATTGAGTGAACACCCATAAAAATAGAGACAAAAGAAAAAGCTGAAAGAAATAAGTGATGAAGAATATGAGTCAGCAAATTCTAGCCCATAGGCCAAATCCAGCCTGCCATGTGTTTTTGTAAATAAAGTTTCATTGGAGCATAGCCATGCCCATCTGTTTACATTCTGTCTATTGCTGCTTTCATGCTACAAAGGCAAGTAGTTGCAACAGAGACCAAAATAACCCATGAAGCCAAAATGTTTACTATCTGGACCTTTACAGAAAAAGTTTGCCAATTCCTAATGTAGAAGCATAATTGCCATAGATTAATGTAAACTCCTGCATTTTTATCATTATTACTCAGTATCATCATTTGCCATCATCATGAGCAGATACTAAGACTCAGAATTAAAATGGTTGAATTTTTTTTTTTTTTTTTTTTTTTTTTGGTATTCTGTTGGGCCTATTTACAGCTATATGGTCATTTTAAAACTTACAAAATAACTATAAGTTATATTTACTGTCCACAAGCAAATTAATATTTTACCCTAAAAACGTATTTCCTATTGTTTAATAATTTTCTTTTCTTACCAGTACTACTCTTATGATTCCTATAATTAAGAAATCAGGCTGGCTAGTTAGCTCAGTTGGTCAGAGCATGGCACTGAGAACACCAAGGTCCAGGGTTTGATACTTTTACCAGCCGGCTGCCAAACCAAAACCAAAACCAAAAAAAAACAAAAGAAATCACACTGGCTCCTCCTTTACTGTTCTGTCTGATGGGTCACATTTAGAGTGAATTGTTTCTCAGTAAGGCTTCTCCTGAGATACAGGCTAAGACAAAAATAATAATAGATGATATAAATAGGAAAAACACATTTTCAAAAATTTACTATAATTTTTATCAGTTTTTTCTGCTTTTACTTTATTTTTGACTTGTATTTGCTTAATCCAAGTAAATATGTCCCAAGGAACCCAATTATATTTCTTCACAGATTATTTTGTTTTTCTCATTGAGTGGCTGAAAACTTTTTCTGATATTTATCACAAGTTGTTGGTTACTCCTTTAAAATACCCTGTGATATCCTGTGGTTGCTTGATAGCTAGAGATATTTGGGAGAATATACTCTTTATGTCTTCATAGGTTTTATGCTTGGAGTTTAGTAGTTACTACCTTTCAGTTTGATTACTTACAGTTATAAGTGACAGAGAGAGCAACATTTTCTATGTTGTGATTTTTAAAGAAAGACACTATTGTAAAAAAAAATTTGCACATACTCTTTATGAAAGAAATCAGAGTTAGCACATAAATGTAGATAACTCCTTGTTATAATATCAAAAACACAATGAAACACTAGTGTAGGGGATTGAATGTCCCCTCCAAACTCATTGAAGCTTGAATTGTGTCCCCCAAATTTTATGTATTAGAAACTTGACCCCCACTGTGATTGTTAAGGTGAGAAATCCTATTATGGTCATTGAAAGGTGGGGCCTTGAAGGAGTGATTAGATTATATGACCATGCCATAGTGAATAGATTAAAAATGGTGGTCAGGGGCGTGGTTTGGAGGGCTTTAAAAGGAGAATGAATGAGGAGGTTAGACTCTCTTTGCTACTCCATTTCACAACGTGATACCCTGCGTCACTGTCACCATCGCCAAGACCCTCCACAGATGTGTTTGTTTTCTTATAAGTCACCCCGTTCTGAGTATTTTATTATAAGCAACAGAAATGGACTAGAACAACTAGCAATTAACTTGATCTAATAACTCCTAAGGAAAGCTTGAGTTAGAGAAAGGATTAAATAAATTTATTTAAATTTCCACCAGCATCCATGTCTGCCCATCAGACAATAATCTTGCAAATGACTCTTTAAAGCATCCTGGCATCCTTCTCTCTGATTGGAAGTGATCATTCTTATTGTGTACCATGTCAATATAGCATTCCTATGACTATTTCTCTGTCTGCCTTCAGTAGAATATAAGCTTACAGAATAAGGCTGTAAGGTGTTCATCCTTATATATCTAGAGTATTGCCTGGCATAGACACTATTGAATGAATGAATGATTTGTTCTTTCTCTCTCATTCTGTTATCACAGTGTATTCCAATGTTTTGTTTACTTCTTGATCTAAAAGACAATCCTATCGATTCTCTTCTTTATACTTACAATTTGGGATCTGAGAACATCATGAAAATTTGTATTTGAACTTGTTTTCTGCTTCGCCTTAAAACCCTTTAGTTGGATGCTTACCCTGAGGACTCTAACCAGGTCTTTATTTACTCATCCTGTTACCAGGGAACTCACATGCCTTTATCCTACTAACAGGGAAAAAGCAAAACCAAAATTATTTTAACAAAATTGTTTTTCTTTCTATATTTTCTCAATACTTCTAACACCAAATGTGTGGGTTTTCCATACCTTGAAATTCTCCATTTCTTTGCAGACACCAACTGAGTATCCTACAATTTAACTCAATTCTAACACCAACGGCCTGGAGTTAGCACAGAACCACAGGTTAAGGACTCGGTCCCACATGACTGCCCCCAACTTCAGGTGCCAATCACAGGTCCCAGGTTTTGACTTGTACTTTTGACCAACTGGCTCTAAATCAAAGGTTCTATGATCCCCCTCCTCCGGTTTGATAATTGGTTAGAACAACTCATAAAACGCAGAAGGGCACTTCATTTATGTTTACCAGTGTATTGTAAAAGGGTACAACTCAGGAACAGCCAAATGGAAGAGATGCGTAGGGCAAGGTATGGGGTAGGGGCTCCACCCTCCCAGCACCTCCATGTGTTCGCCATCCTGGAAGCTCTCTGAACCTCATTGTTTAGGCTTTTTATGGAGGTTCCATTATGTAGGCGTGATTGATTAAATCATTGGCCATTGGTGATTGAACTCAATCTCCAGCCCCTCCCTCTCCCCCAGAGGCTGATTAACCCAGTAATCACATGGTTAGTTCCCCTAGCAACTAGCCCCCATTCTGAAGCTAGCTCGGGGTTTTCTACCCCAAGTCATCTTATTAATATGCAAATAGACACTTTTATCACTCTGAAGAGTTTCAGGGTCCTAGAAGTTCTTAAATTAGGAACTGGGGGACTAAGACCAAATATGTTTCTTGTTATGTCACACCCATCTAAATGAGAGAAGAAAAAAATAAAAAGGAAAGAAAAACATAGTTACTTTTTCCCATCATGTCCCAGTCAGAAATCTCTCTTTATGACCATTTTATTTGCACAGAATGATAAAGACTACTAAGTAGCCTAGCAACTCTTGGATCTATCCAAATCTATTAAATGGAATTCTTATTTTCTCTCTGCTAATTAATTGAAAGCACAATTCCAACATATGTGATCAACAAAGGGAAATTAATTAGCTCATATGCCAAAAATTCCAGAAATACTGTGAGCTGATCACAAAGCTTTATCACATAGTTTAACAGTGTCCACCAAGAACCTAATTTCTTTCCATCTTTTTGCTTTGAATTCCATAGTGTCAGCAATCTTAGGGCTGACCCCTTTTATAGCCCTAAGGTGGTTGTCAGGGGGCATTCAGAGCTACATACTGCCCATTGAGAACTATAAAGAGTCTGAGATTTTACTGTACATGCAAGCTGGCAAGTTAGCCTGCCCCGGTTTCATGGATGCTGGTATAAGATGAGATTCCTGGGTCAGATATGAAGGACAGTTCATTAACCAAGGCGATAGCAATGGCCAGAGTTTTCTTATGATGATTACCCACTGCCCAGTTCCCACAGTGATTCAAAGAGAGTTAGGTGACACCTGCGCATACTGTGCAGGGCTGTGTTACAGGAGAGGAATCCTGAACTTAGGGAACCTGAAATATTTATAATGGGCAGTAAGCATGAACTGCCTTTGCTCCAAAGAGAGATACTGTCTCTGTCTTCCAAAGCTGTTGGTAAACCAGTCTTTGCTCTAGATCGAAAGACTATCTTATCTTCTGAGGCTGTTCACTGTATAAACATCCTTGAAAAGATAGTCCAGAACAAAGTCAATCAGAAACGTAAGATATCTATCTGTGGAGAATTCTCTCCCAGCACTACCATGTTCACTAGAACAAGAGAGAACATTTTGTCCTAGCATTCCGAAGGAATTCCTGAGATTTACCTTCCTGAACAAATTACTGTGGCTAGGAGAAATGAGTACACTAATTGCTTTGGTCTAGGTCACTTGATTCAGCCATAGAGCCATGAGAGGGACCCCAGTGGGAACTGGGGGTACTGGACAGAAGACGGAAGGATATGAGCACTGTAAAGCAACCAGTAATTGCCCATTACACAAGCTCTATTTAATGAGCATCAAAGTTAGAAGATGAAAAAAGTATGTATGTAACCTGGGGCATTGTATTTTATCAATAAAGATAGTGTTTGGAGGAATTTCATTCCAAAAAAATGTATTAATATCACCTTAGCCTTTCCTCCACACCATGGCCAGAATAACTGCCATAAAATGCTTTTTTCCCCATTGAATAGTGAATAAAAGTCAAACCCTTTAGCACAGTATACATTGCCATTATCAGTCTGACTCCAACCCAACCCTCCAGCCTTAACTCTTGACACCACCTCATTCCTTTCCATTCCCAATCATTTCAAGTTTCTTATTTTTTTACCTTTGTTCCTTCTGTTCCCATCATCTGGAAGGCCTTCCCTCCTCAGCTCCATCTGCCTACAGCAGAATCAATTGTGTGCCTTGTGGGTATTCTCAAATAATATTGTATACATTATGCATACCTTACTTAAAACCAATAGTTTTTTCCTAACATTTATCATAGCTAATAGGAATATATCCATGCAATTATGTGATTAATATTTGTCTTCCCCACTAGATTGCACTCCAGCATGCAGAAACTAGGTCTGATTTATATTCTCTCATAGCCTTAGTGCCTCACAGGTGGTAAGTGCTCAATATATATCGGTTGCTATTGAATATTTTTAAAAATGTGAGAGACAGTGTGGCATAGTAGTTAAGATTGCTGTCTCTGGAATCAGATTGCCACAACTAAAAGCCTAGATTCATCTCTTACCATCTGGGTGACCTTGGGCAAGCTCCTTAAATTCTTTGTATCTGTTCTGCTATCTATAAAATGGAAATAATAGTACCTATGTCGTAGGGTTGTTTTTAATTGAAAATGAGAATATATATATATATATACAGTGTTTAAATATTATGCCTACTATTTAGTAAGCAGTCAACAGTTAACTATTACTGCAGTCATGCTCATTACTAGAGGTAGGAGCCCAGGTGTTTTTCTCCCTGTGATTTAAGACTACAGCCAGCATCATTAATGATGCCAGGTCCTAACCCGAGACTCAGCATGTCGTAGTCATTTGGTAATTGCTTATTGAATTGAATTCTTGTCAAATTTGGGGAATGCTATTTAAGATCCAACCACTATGGTAGTTTATTAATAATGACATGTCTACAAAGTTCTACAGTCCTTTATTTTTATTAATTATTTAAATTAATAGTTTTCATTTCTATCATTTATTATGTACTCTGTTCCAGTTACTAATGATACATGAATTATCTCATTAAAATTTTCATAACAACTTACAGGTTAGAGTTTTTAAATTGTACAGATGAGGCCATTGATCCTCAGAGAAATTAAGGGCCTTGCCCCATATCATGCATCTAGAAACAGAGAGAAAGTTCAAAGCCAGTTTCTTCCCTATACATGAATATGTTGTAAATATATGTGTTCACTTATATTTACAACACAGAGATGGCTTTTAATTCATTGAGAATGTGCATTTTATCAAATCACATAACTGGTAGTGCCTCAAGGCTTTGTTACACTGAGCAGCAACCTAATGGAGGAGAGCGCCTCATGTGGCAGGAGACCCCACTGACTCTCAGCCTTGTAATTTCCAGTCAGCGTTGTGGACGAGGGTTCAGTAGTTTCAGAGCTTGGCAAAAGGAGTGCAAAACATTCCATCAGCTTTCCTCGTTTATAGTAAGTTCTACATTAAAAGAAAGCTTGGATTATAAATAAATAGCATTTGTTTTATCCCTTTAATTATTTTTTGGCAGTTATGCTCACAGTACCCATTGACAAAAACAGGAAGATACAAATGTGCTGTCTGTTCCCCAAAGCAGCACCTTCAGAAGGAGCATTAAATGCAGTATCCCTTCACTATTAGTGATGGAAGGTGGGAGGTGCTCCTCCCACCCGGGCCCCCTACAATGTACATTCACTTACGGATTTACCGTAGAAAGGCAAACAGATCACGAGATAATTGTGGTAGTTACTGTTCACGATCATAGACGAAAGAATGATTTCTAAAAGTTTTCCAGAGGAAGCAGCTCGACTATTGCTGAAGTTTATGAGAAATCTTGTAGCATGGAATACTGAACATTCTTACCTTTCTCTGGGTAAACTCCCATTTTTTTGAAGGAACTTAGGCTGCTTTTTCCACTGCCCTATATTTATGCTGAGACAAAAAAGATAATATTTTTGAGAACACATGAATGGCATTATCAAAACATGTTTTCATTTAGTTTGGTGCTTTGATGAACTCATTTAATTGGTGTTCAAAAACAGGAATATGGTTACTTTTTGAACATATTATTTTGTTCCATTTAAATATAAAAAAATCTGTAAGGAAAAACTGATTATAGTTTAATACTATATAATTCATAAGAAGATCGGTCCAACTTATTTGTCAGTTGTATGTTTGGTGCAGCAAGGGAGGAGAAGAATAACCAACAAAGAAATTAATAAATTTGTTTTTATAAGGAAAATATTATATTGAACACTCACTAGTCACCTCTTGTATGTCAAAGACTCATAGGCAGGAGAGAGAAAGATGAAAAAGACACACTTGGGGATCACTCACTTAATAAGGACAACAGCATATAAATAAGCAATTACAACACAAGAGTAAAGAAGCTTATATCTGCTTCCTTAAAATCCCACTCCCCTCTAAAACCAATACTGTCCCCACTCCTCGCCTATCCTAGCTGCTGAATTCACCATCTCACTCTAAATATGTGGCTGTCAGCCCGCATGCTCCCAGCAGTCCTCCTGCTTTCCCTAAGCCTGTCACTCTTCCCCTCTTGCCAACACCTCTTTCACTCTTTCATACCTTCTCCTGGGCCTTTAAACCTTCAGCATGCCTTCATTCACCCCTTCATGCCCAGGCTATGACCTTACTTTCTGTTTCACTGAGAACATCAAGAGAGAACGTCCTGTGCCCACCTTCAATGTTTCCCATCTTATTAAAAAGAAAATGCTCTCCCTTGACTCCATAACCGCCTTCAGCAATCACCCGCTTTCTGTGCTATTCTTCACAACAAAACTGCTCAAAAGAATTATATAAGCTTACTGTTTTCACTTCCTCTTCTCTGTTCTCTCTAGAACCCACTCTAATCAATTCCCACTACAAAATGAAACAGCACATTGCCCGATTCAGCGGTCAGTTTTCAGTTTTCAAATGATTTACCTGTCAGCAGCATTTGGCACACTCGATAACTCCTTCCTTCTTTTTTTATAACGACTTTATTGAGATATAATCTGTGTACCATAAAATTTACCCTTTTAAAGTTACAATTCAGTGGTTTTCGTATATTCACAAAGTTGTGTGACCATCACCACTCCCTAACTCCAGAACCTTTCATTACTCCGCTGAGAAACCCCTTACCCATTTGTGGTTACTTCCCATTCCCTATTCACTGGCAGCCACTAATCTACTTTTTGTCTAAATAAATTTGTGTGTTCTGAACACTTCATATAAATGGAATCATACAATATGTGTCCTTTTGTTTCTGCCTTCTTTCACTTAGTGTAATGTTTTGAAGATGCATCTGTGCTATATTATTTATCAGTATACTTCATTCCTTTTTATGACTGAAAATATTCCATTGTATGGATATACCACATTTTGCTTATCCATACATCAGTTAATGGACATTTGAGTTGTTTCTACATTTTGGGTATTATAAATAATTCTGCTGTGAGGATTCGTGTATAAGTCTTTATGTGGACATATGTTTTAGAATTGCTGTGTCATATGGTAGCTATAATTACTCCTTCCTTGTTGAAACACTGTCCCCTTGCCATTCAGGATACTTTCTTGATTTTCCCTCTACCTAACTTCCACTTACCAGTCTCCCTAACTGGGTCTTCTCTCTCTAACTTCTTGGAGTGCCCTGGGGATCCATTCTTAGTCTTCTTCTCTAACTAGTTTCACTCCCTAAGTGATCCCTTCCAATGACTTGATTTTTAAATACCATCTACATATGGATGACTCCCAAATTTATATATGTAGTTCAGTCCTCTCAACTCTGACTCCTGTATCCAACCGCCTATCTGCCATTTCCACTTAGCTATCTTATGTGCATCTCAAGCTTAGCATGTCAAAAGCTAACCTCCCAACTTCTCCACCAAAATCTATGCTTTCTTCAATCTTTTCCAACTCCATAATGGCAAGTTCCATCCTTTGAATGTTCAGGCCAAATGTGTAGTCATCCTTGACTCGTACCTGCCCCGTACCTCCTATCCAATCCATCAGCAAATTCTGTTGACTGTACCTTTAAAATACAGAATCTCACCTCTTTTCACCGTCTCCCTGGTCAAAGCCACCAGCATCTCAGTTACTTCCTAAATGGTCTCCTTTCATCCACTCTGGTTTTTCTACAATCTTTTCTCAATGCAGCACTCTTAGTCCATTTTGTGTTGCTATAACAATACCTGAAACTGAGTAATTTATAAAGAAGTTTATTTGGTTCATGATTCTAGTGGCTGGAAATTCCAAGACTGAACACATGCATCTGGTGAGGGCCTCAGGCTACTTCCATTTATGGTGGAAAATGGAAGGGGAGTGCACATGTGCAAAGAGATAACATGGCAAAGAGTGCACATGTGCAAAGAGAGGGAGTGTGATGGTTAATTTTAGGTGTCAACTTGATTAAGGAATACCTAGAAACCTGGTAAAACATTATTATTGGGTGTGTCTATGAGGATGTTTCCAGAGGAGATTAGCATGTGAGCCTGAGTGGAATAGGTGGGAAAGATCCACCCTCAATATGGATGGGCACCATTGAATATGCTGGGGGGCCAGAAAGAACAAAAACAGAAGAAAACGTGAAAATATCTCTCTATCTGTTGGAGCTGGGATACACCCTTCTCTCCTGTCTGTGTACATCAGAACTCCAGGCTCCCCAGCCTTTGGGTTCCAGGATTTACACCAGCAGTACCCCTGGGTTCTCTGGCCTTTGGCCTCAGACTAAGAATTACACCATCGGCTTTTCTTGGTTCTGTGGCTTTCATATTTGGACTGAGCCGCACTACCACCATTCTGTTTGAAGACAACCTATCATGGGACTCCTAGCCCTCATAACCACATGAGCCAATACCCCTAGTAAATTCCCTCTCATATATCTATATACGTATCCTATTGGTTCTTTCTCTCTGCAGAACCCTGACTAATACAGGGAGCAAGAGAGAGAAACTGAGGAAGCCAAACTCTTTTTAACAATCTGCTCTCTTGGTAACTAATCCATTCCCTCAAGAGCAAGAATTCACTCACCCCCATGTGAGGGCACTAATCTATTCATCAGAGGTGTGTCCCCATGACCCAAACACCTCTTGCTAGGCCCCACCTCCCAGTACCACCACGCTGGGGATCAAATTTCAACATGAGTTTTGATGGGAACAAACCACATTCAGATCATAGCAGGGTACTTTTTGAATGAGTCATTCTCCAAAAGTTTTCTGTTTCCTTCAGGGAAAAGCCAGGGTCTTTAAAATGCCTGCAGGTCTGTGTGATCTGGGCCTCCTCCTGCTTCACTGACTCATCTCCTGCCACTGTTCTCAGTCATCCATCACCAGCCACAGTGATCTCCTTGATGTTCCTCAAACTCACTCATTGTGCTTCCTCCTCAGGGCATTTGTACTGCTTTTTTCTCTGTCTGGAATGCTTCTCCCCAGACATCCATCTAGGACACTCTGTTACTTCTTTTTAAGTTTGTGGTCAGCACTGCGAGTGGCCTCCCAAACTCTAGTCTTCCTTTCTTCCTTGGTAATAAGAAACCAGATTTTTAGCTAGATACATTGCTACATAACTAAAGGGCCACTTTCCCTGACTTCCCTGGCAGCTAGATGTCACCATGTGCTGTGGTTTGAATGTCTCCTCCAAAACTCATGTTGAAATTTAATTGCCAACATAACAGTGTTGATTGGCAGGACCTTTAAGAGGTGATTAAGTCATGAGGGCTTCACCCTCATGAATGGATTAATAGTGTTATCATGGGCGTGGGTTCCTGATAAAAATAAGTTTGGCCCCTACCGTTTCTCTCTTTCTTGCATGCTCGCTTGCCCTTCTACTATGTTGCAATGCAGCATAAAGGCCCTCTCCAGATGCCAGCACCATGATCTTTGACTTTCCAGCATCCAGAACCATGATCCAAATAAATGTCTATTGTTTATAAATTATGCAGTTGGTGGTATTCTGTTATAGCAGCAGAAAATGGATTAAGACACCATGTGACTAAATTTTAACCAATGAAAGTAAGCAGTTGTCATTTCCTTTAAGGATGGGGCATTCCCTGCCTTGGCCCTCCCTCCATCCTGCCATATTTGAAACAGTAAGCCAAAGTTCCAGCCCTCATGGAACTTATCTGGTTGATGGAAAAAGACAACAAATAAATAAACATAAGTAAATATACAGTGTGAAGTGGGTTGAATTATGTCCCCCCAAAACTCATTGAAGCTTGAATTGTGTCCCCCAAGTTTATGTATTAGAAACTTGGCCACCACTGTGACTGTTAAGAGGGTGGGAAATCCTATTACAGTAATCAAAAGGTGGAGCCTTGAAGAGGTGATTGGATTGTAGGACCATGCCTAGTGAATGGATTTAAAATGGTGGTCAGGGGCATGGTTCTGAGGGCCTTAAAAGAGGAAGGTCTCTCTCTCTCTCTGCTCTCTGTGCTTCCACCATCTTGCAATGTGAGACCCCTGGGTCACTGTCACCACCACCAGATGGACTTTGGACTTCACAGCCTCAGAAACTGTAAGCCATAAATTTCATTTTCTTTATAAATCACCTAGTTACGTGTATTCTGTTATAAGCAAACACAAAATGGACTAATACACAGTGTATCCGATGGTATTAGGTGCAGTGGAGATAAATAAAGCAAGTCCAAGTAAATGGGGGTGGTATACAAGGCAGGATTTTGCTGCTGCTTATATAGTGTCAGAGAAAGCCTCACTGACAAAATGATATTTGAGCAAAATCTTGCATAAGTTAGGATTAGGTTTTTCTGTTTATGGTATAAAACCCCAAACAACCTTGGCTTATTTAAACAAGATAGAATTTTATTTACCTCAAATAAACAAAACCTGTACATCAGGCCATAGCTGGTACTGAAGCTCCATGACGTTGCTAGAGATCCAAGATCCTTCACCTTATAACTCCACACAACCGCATGTGGTCCTCATGGCCCCAGATGTTGCCATTGTACCAGCCATCCATCTGCTTTCCTATGAGCTAAAGAAAACCTCCGTGGACTACCAGTAATCACTCAGTTTGCCCTGGATTTTACAGTTCATTACTTCAGTTTTCTACTTCACTTTGGTCAAGAGAAAAGGGTTTTAATAACCAGTTTTCCCACTATCTCATTGCACAACCTTGAACAAGTCATTTCAGTTCCCTGGACTTCTGGGCTTTATTTCTGAGATGAGGATAGGAGTAGACCCCTCTTCAACTCTAAAATTAAATGGTTCTTAAATAATCATCTAATTTCTTAATTTTCCACTTAAATTTTCTTGCATAAATATGAAACTTGTATGACCAGCTGTGATCAAGCAATTCAGTTATTTAATGTTAACTTTGCTTTTAATCTTAACACTTATTTTCAAGCACCTCAAAGAGAAGATATTGACTTCTTGACAAATTTTAAAACTTTGCATCAGCACCACGCATTATTCTAAGAGATTTTTTAAAAATTCACCTGTGTTGTCCCTGTCTCAGATATATTACTTGAGAGTGGCAAGGAGGGTTATGAATGAATTTAGGCAAGTATACTTTTTAAAATCTCCAGAGGATATGCTAACGTGCACCCTGGGATGAGAATTACTGACTAACAAACGAGATTCCGTCTAGGTTCAGGAGCACCCCTTTAGACAAGCTTCCAGAGAACACCTTGTTTTAAGGCCCCATCAACTGGTATAATCCCACCTAAATTAGCAAGAAGTTGAAGCCAAAGGATTTCATTTGAAATTAGATGACAAATTTAGAGATAAATGACGAAATTTTTTAAAGCAAAATTTTATACTACTAATAGAATGAAAATTTGTTAGTCTTATATCTGAATTCCTAAACCGCTCAGTTTACACACTTTTTGACTGAACTTTTTCCTGATAAAAGACCTAAAGTCAGGAAATTGAACAAATAACTTTGTAAAATAGCAGACAGAACCATGTCAGTATTAATAAGAGACTCCCCGCCGCTCCCCACCACTGCCATGTACAAATTTGCCTGTGAGCAACTTCGAAAAGGTGAGGCTTCCTTGAGCCCAAGTCCCAGGAAAGATGACTCTACCAAAGGGGCATATAGTCAGAGTAGATGTAGTGTCCTGACTCATGGTCTTGCAGTAATAATTCCCACACTCTGTAATTTCAGGTTCTTCCCATTTCTGTACCATAGCTGTTTTTTAAACTGACAGATTTTGAAATTGAATACAAATGAAGCTTCTAAAATAAGAACAATGTTTACATTATAGAATTAATGTGCTTTATGGTATCAACTGATTATTAACATTTCAGTGTTTCTAAGAGGAACGTAGATGATAGCATTTAGTTTCTTGGTGATTCATTCATTCATTGTACAAATATTTAATGGTCACCTACTGTTTGCTAAGTGCTGTTCTAGGAAGCAGGACTACAGCAGTTAACAAAACAGACATTTCTGCTGTAATAGCACTTCCATTTTGCAGGGGAGAGAGGAGGTGAGGAAAACAAACTGCTAAGGGATTTGTTACTTGTTTAGGCCACACTGTGAACCTGTGATTGATCTGATCTCTTATATTTCAAGGTGAACTTTTTTTAAATTGTAAAAGTTCAGCCATCTCCAATATGAGGAATTTTTTTTAAGAACTAAGTTAAATTGATTGTATGCTGAAAACTTAGATCAAGATGAGATTTTAATTAGTTTTAACTTTAACATTGACCCATTTTTACTACCAAAAAAAAATGACATGTCCAAGAAACTATCCCCACCCCCCCCAAAAAAAAATTACCTCAAGCATGTTAATAATTCTCTCAGAAATAACTGGGAGCATTAATTAGCTAGCACTGTACCTGGCACGTAATGGAGTCATCGAATTATCTGTGAGAAGAGGTGCGGCAGTTCAGTAAACAAACCTAATTTTTGAAAAGCTAAATGAGACATTTTTGAGCAACAACAAAGAGTTTTTTCTCATTTAGTGGTATTTTTTGTTTTTTTTTTTTTTTGTTTTGGGGGATTTTTTTTTTTAGGGATTTTTTGTGATTTTTTTTATTGAATCGTAGTTGATTATACATATTTTTGGGTTTCAACATTGACGTATGTTGATCAACTCAATATTATTAGCATATACATTATTACAAACCGTATTTATTCTTTATGGCCTTTATCCAGCCTCTCCCCATCCCCCTCTCCCTCCTCCTCCCCACTCTGATAACCCCAGATTTCTTCTCTCCTTCTGAAAGAGTAATGCTTACTCTGTTGATTTGTTGCCTAGATAGATGATCTGTCCAGTGCTAAGAGAGGTGTGTTCAGGTTCCACACTATTCTCATAGCATAGATGCTGCTTCTGTCACTCTGGAATGGGCTTTGTGGAGAGAGACATCCTCTGCTTTTCTCTGGTCTCCACAGTTGATTCTCCTTGTGTCAGTGCGCTCTTGTGGGCCATCTGCACAGTGGTTGTGGCATCTAGCCGCTTTTGCAGCAGCTGTGGCTATTGTGGTGGCTGTGGTGGGCCACCCACATGGAAGTGGTATTTTTGCCATGCTCTTTGCCTGTTTGCGGGAGGAGGGGTCAGTCCTCAGCTCCATACTTCAGGACCCTGGGCAGGCCCTGTGGCAGCAGTGGCATGCCTGGTCACAGGAGGAGGGGGTGGTTCCAGGCTCCATCTGTTTTTACATTCTAAGATGTTGTTGAGGAGCAGTTGGGTGGGAGGGGGAGAAGGGAAGGGGGAAGGAAATAAGATGGGAGAAGGTGAAGGGAGGGGGGCGTGGTTGAGGCCTGTAGCTCCCCCCTCATTCCTGCAGGGGAGACCAGGGGGCTTCCAGCAATGGCTTGGTCATTGCAGGGCTGGATGCAGATGTCAGGGGGATGTGGCTGAAGCCCTGGGCCCCCCACTGCCCCGGCTCAGGAGCCCAAGGTGTTACTTGCAGCAGCTTGGTGATCATCGTTGGGCTGGTTGTGGGTGCTGGGAGGTATAGCTGAAGCCCCTGTCCATCCCCCCTCCCTGGCTTGGTAGCCCAAGGGTTTCCAGTCCTTCTAGGTTTTATAGGTGTTTTTTGGTGAAGTGAGACCTTTACTAGTTAATATCAAACTGTGTCTCTGGTCTGTGGGTATTTTGTTTTTTCTTTCAGTTCTGTGTTGTATTATTTGCTGTTGCCACCACTTAAACTCTGCACTGGAACTAATTTGTTGTCCTTTGCTTACTTCTAAAATGGGGGTGCTTCCTGTGGGGACCAGCACTCGAGTCCTGTGGTTGAGCTAAATATCTGCTTTGCTCCTGATTCCCTGGGGAAGGCTTTTTATGCAACTCAGGTTTTAATGGTTGACTTTGTACATACTTCTAGGTCTCGTGAGATCTGGTACACCTGGGTTGTGTAGAAACTCTGGTCTGGACCTGAGACTTTTCAGCAAAGTGGACGCCCTGCAGTTCTATATTCCTGACCAGTCTCCAGGGAGTGGGCCTGTGCTGATTGGAGGGCAGATCAGCTGTCCTTGCTGTGCCCCAGTATTACCCCAGTGGCCTGTCTCCCCCTCAGCCTGCACTCCAAACAATTCCCATGGGATGGTCCATGCATGCATCCCTTGTGATGACTCACCGGCTTTAAGTGGCTCCTTTTTTTCAGTTGTTGTGATTCCTCACTCCTGTGTGGGAACCCTGTTAGTGGTCTTTCTGATCTGAGGGCCACCAAGGCCCTCTTCTCCCTGCCACCTCCAAGCAACTTCGTACAAAAGGCACAGCTGTGGCTTTTGCCAGCTCCTGCTCCATGCACTCACCAGGGCCAACGTTGAAGCAGCCAGGATTTGAAATGGTGGAAGTGATCCTTTCTTTCTCTCATCATGGCTTCTCCTGCCTTCATGCACTCTGTTTGTCTCTCCTCCTCTTCCCCTGAGCTCTAGCGGCCCCTGCTTGGCTGTTGGGTTTTAGGGAGAGAGTGACACTGGGGACTGTCTACTCCACCATCTTGACCAGAAATCTTTTTTTAGTTTTTAAAGCTAGAAATGTCTTTTTTTTTTTTAGTTCAGGGGTAAGTATCTCTTTTATGGTGCTTTGTTATTTCACATTTCTTCTTATGAAGTTTATGAGTTTAATGAGCATGAAGGAGAGGCAAGAGGCTTTGCCCTCTTCCATACAAGTGGCAGGTGGAGAAGAGAAAAGGTCTAGGATAATGACAATGTCTAGTGAACCTTATTTATAAAGTCTACATCTTAAAAGTTAACTTTGCCCCTTTCTTCCTTCTGTCTCAATCTTCCTTCATCATTTCAGCCTTGAATATAACTTTCTGTTCTTTTTTTTTTTTTTTTTATTTATTTTAATTTTATTTTGTCGATATACATTGTGGCTGATTATTGCTCCCCATCACCAAAACCTCCCACCCTTCTCCCTCCCCCCCAACAATGTCCTTTCTGTTTGCTTGTCGTATCAACTTCAAATAATTGTGGTTGTTATATCTACTTCCCCACCCCCCCGGTTTTTGTGTGTGTGTGTGTGTGTGTGTGTGTGTGTGTGTGTGTGTGTGTGTGTGTGTGTGTGTGTGTGTGTGTGTGAATTTATATATTAATTTTTAGCTCCCACCAATAAGTGAGAACATGTGGTATTTCTCTTTCTGTGCCTGACTTGTTTGGCTTAATATAATTCTCTCAAGGTCCATCCATGTTGTTGCAAATGGCAGTATTTCATTCGTTTTTATAGCTGAGTAGTATTCCATTGTGTAGATGTACCACATTTTCCGTATCCACTCATCTGATGATGGGCATTTGGGCTGGTTCCAACTCTTGGCTATTGTAAAGAGTGCTGCGATAAACATTGGGAAACAGGTATACCTTCGACTTGATGATTTCCATTCCTCTGGGTATATTCCCAACAGTGGGATGGCTGGGTCGTATGGTAGATCTATGTGCAATTGTTTAAGGAACCTCCATACCATTTTCCATAGAGGCTGCACCATTTTGCAGTCCCACCAACAATGTATGAGAGTTCCTTTTTCTCCGCAGCCTCGCCAGCATTTATTGTTCATAGTCTTTTGGATTTTAGCCATCCTAACTGGGGTTAGATGGTATCTCAATGTGGTTTTGATTTGCATTTCCCGGATGCTGAGTGATGTTGAGCATTTTTTCATATGTCTGTTGGCCATTTGGATATCTTCCTTAGAGAAATGCCTACTTAGCTCTTTTGCCCATTTTTTAATTGGGTTGCTTGTTTTCTTCTTGTAAAGGTGTTTGAGTTCCTTATATATTCTGGATATTAATCCTTTGTCAGATATATATTTTGCAAATATTTTCTCCCACTCTGTTGGTTGTCTTTTAACTCTTTTAATTGTTTCTTTTGCTGTGCAGAAGCTTTTTAGTTTGATATAATCCCATTTGTTTATTTTTCCTTTGGTTGCCCGTGCTTTTGGGGTCGTATTCATGAAGTCTGTGCCCAGTCCTATTTCCTGAAGTGTTTCTCCTATGTTTTCTTTAAGAGGTTTTATTGTTTCAGGGTGTATATTTAAATCCTTAATCCATTTTGAGTTGATTTTAGTATACGGCGAGAGGTATGGATCTAGTTTCATTCTCCTTAACTTTCTGTTCTAATAACCTCTCAAAGTACCTGATGATGAAGATAGAGTCCATGAAAAGAACACAGTCAGACTTTTTGTAATTTTAAAATGCTAGCACAGCCAGTGAACAGTACTTAGGGTGACACCTAACACCAAAACATTGGTCTTATTATGCTTAAACTTGAAAAAATATATATTATTAATACTATCTCATAATAACTTACTAAATTATTATTATAAATTTTCCTTTAGCTGATTACATGAACATTACTTTTCTGGGAAGAAACTTATCATAGGTAGAGAAACCTCCTTCACCCCTACAAAGAAAAAGAAGCTATGAATTTCGGAGGGACCGGTTTCTCTGTCCAATAAACTGAATTCCTCCTGCTCATTCGTCCTGAATTCCCTTGTTTCAGTCCTGAAGGGTAGATCATTCCTACTCTACACTCTCCAGTGGAACAGAGGGCCTGTACCTATGGCTTACTGTTTTACCATCACAATGACAGATTTATATGAGGGCAGTGTATAAAAATTAAGTTTGAAGCATGAATTTTTATGTCTTTCTTATTTTCAATTTATCAGGGTAAATCAGTGCCTGGTATCACAGAAATGTGTTTCTGGTGCAGGGTCCCTTGTTCAATTTTTATTTATTTACTTATTTTTTAAATCTCTTTTTATTTATTTATTTATTTTTTGGCTGCTAGCTGGTACACTTTGTTCAATTTTTAGAGATGAGACCATCTTAAAATATTTATAGCGTTGACTGTGACAGAATTTTTTTTTTAACTTTTGAAATTAATTCATGTGTGTTTTAAATATGATAATGATATTAGTTTTATTAGAGGTATATGAGGGTACTTCAAAAAGTTTATGGAAATATGCATATAATCTTATAATTCTATTTTTCCATGAACTTTTGATATCCGTGTATACTCATATCTAACTCCTTATGCACTTTTATTTGCTAACTGAGCTCATACTATACTATATAACAAAAGTATTTCACGGTCTCATTAAAAATTTTGTAGCTATTTTAATAGCTGAATAATATACTTCATCGTATGAATGTGCCATAATTTACCTCTTCTAGTAATTTAGCTAGTTAGAATGCTTACATTTTTATCCTATTATAAATAAAAACATAATGAACATATCTTTTCCTAAGGCTGTATTCCTGGAATGATTCTGCAAGTGCCAGAGAGATTAATTTAAAGAAAGGAGAATTCTAACTACTAATGCCAAAAAAAAAAAGAAAATGGGTTGCATTATGAGAAGTAGTATGACTTTCATATAAAAATTCCATTTCGCCTTGCAATTCTAACATTTAACATGTAACCAAATATAGAGAGTAGTGGTTAAACACAGGTGCTGAGGCCTATCTAGGTTCTAACTGTACCTCTGCCACTCACTCATTGGGACAAATAATTCAAACTCTGTGCTTTTTAAAATTATTATCACTACCATTTCAAAGTTTCCTGCTCTTTGAAATAGTAGTAATAATAATTCCTGCCTCTTAGGTTTATTGTGAGAATTAATGGGTTAGTTAATATAAATCTCTTGGAACTTGCCTGTCAGAGCAAGTGCTCAATCAATGTTTATTTATAACAGTTGCAGCTCCAGCATATAAGAGAATATTTTCTAATTCAACTTTCTGAAAGGACGTTCTTTTGTTCCTATTCCCATGGCATCATAAATACTAAAGTAGCTCGAACTGCTACAATTAGAACTGCTCCATACCTGCAAATACATGCATGGAATGTACTCTTTTTAAGATTCCTGGAATTGTTTGTATTTTAATTGTACACATAAATCACACAGCATATACCTAGATCCTTATCTCAAATAGCCAACGGCAGAAAACGGCAGAATTCTTATGAGGGAGTATTTTTCATAGATAGTTGGGGGTTTTATAGTTTTCACCTTCAAATACTGAAGTTACTAAATGACTAAATAAATGAAGAAATGACCAAAATAAAGAAGCAAAATGTGGTGTGAACTAGAGGATTTCAGTTTTATCTCCAGTGGAAAGAGAAAGCAGGCCTCCCCATCAGTATCCCAAACCCTTAGCCATTTTCCTGCTGCAGCCACGTGTTAAGAGGGAGGCTACAGGTGGGTCTTCCTAGTAAGGCTTTTGGCTCCATTTGAAGTCTCTGTCCAGAAGTGCTTGGCTAAGCCTCCTGGAGCCATTAGTGACTTTTACCTAACAAGGCCTAAATGGCCTCCTTGGCCCACTTCTGTTAAATTCATAGATGGTCTTGGCCTATTATGTCTTAACATGCCAATGGCAAAAAGGGAGGATGCAACCAGAAGAGATGTATGCAAAGAGAAATGTCACCTCAATACATGGTCCTTCCTACTGTTCCCTCTGAAACGGGGATTCTCAACTTTAGCACAACTGAGATTTTGGACCAGATAACACTTTCTCTTTTCTGTGGCAGGCTGTCCTGTGCATTGCAGAACGTTTAGTCATGTCCCTGGCCTCTGCTCACTAGATTCCAGTATTGCACACCCTCATCCCCATGGTGACAACCAAAAATGTCTGCAGACAAAATGAGCTCCAATGAGAACTGTTGCTTTAAAGGCCACAGTGTGGTAACATGACTGCTTGTGTCTTTGGCCTTGGCTGACTAGTATCGTGCTCCTCCTCAGGGGGTTCAGTGATGAAAAGGGACCTTGAGCACCACCTCCTAGTTAGAGTGTACCCAACACTAACTATATAGAATTTGAGAGGGACACCCAAAGCATAAAAATAAAACTATCCCCTCTACCTACATTATAATGGAAAAAGGGGAATAAATTTATTTTAGCTAAAATCATGTGTTCCTAAAAAGTTCAACTCCAGCTGAAGTGAAGAAAGTGGTATTTTCTTTTTCTTCAAAGTTAATACACATAAACTAAAATTAATAAAGTTTTATCACATTTTCATTTTTCCTATAGTCATCCTTTCTATAGTAAAAACGTGTAGTCTTCAAGGTATATCTTCAAGAAGATGTCATTAGTTGTGATTAAAAACTTTCATTCCTTTTGAAATATGTGTATATATTTCATAGTTTTAGTAGTCTGAGAGTTACTGAGCTACTATTTTCCCTATTAATTCTGTTCTCTCATAAACTACATGTAGTATTTTCACATTCTATGCACAAGCTTAGTTCTTTGTACTATTTTGATATATAAATAATGAGTTTATATTTTAAAGTTTATGGTTAATGACAATCATGTCTGTTTATTTCTATTGAAATTAGATCATCATAAAAATACACTTAGACAAAATGTAGCTGATGTGGTTGCTAGTATCTGAGTTCTAAGTGATTTGCATTATAAAAGCTATTTTAATGTAAACTGACAGAATGAAATAAGCTGCCTACTGTATTACCTTTTTACCACAGAATGTTTTACCCTTATATAAATTGCTTAATGGAATTTAGAACCTCAAAATCACCTAGAATTCTGTCTCCTTATTTTAACACCCTGAAATGTTGCCAAACAACTACTCTTGTGTTTGCTTTAATAACGAGAGAGAACTAAGTCTAAAAGTGAGATTTTTAGATAGTTAGAAATCTTAATGCTTTTCAGTGTTCTTATTGATTTTTCATGTCTACTCTTATGAAAAATAATCACATGCCAAAGGAACACTTTTATGAAGTATACAATAGCATTATTTCAGGTTCTCTTGTTGTTTATCTGAATATTAATAATTTTGACAAATATTTCTATGGACTATAGAAATGTTTTTGTAAGTTCATAACTTTAATTTTTTTTCTGTCCTTGATTGTCATGAGCTTGTGAATACTCTACAGAGAAATGCGGTGAAAAATTAACTGGCAATCGCCAGATGCATGCAAATTTTATGAGACAACCAAATAGTAAAAGCTAGCTTTCATTGAATGTTCACTTTGTTCTATGCTAAATGTAACTCTGCTAAATTATATTCATATGTTATTTTTATGTACTCCTCAAAGAGGCACGAATTTATTAAATATTTATGTTCATAATTGTCCACATATTACCTTTTTTAATTGTCTGTTATACCAGACTCTTGGAAGTCTTAGTGTCTTGGGAGTATCTTGTAGTTGAATGATATGTTGTCTGACAATAAGTATTTATGAATGTATCCAAAACTTTGCTAGACTATATGGTAAAAATGTTTAAAAACAATAATAAAACAGCAACAACAACAAGAAGGGTCAGAAAGAAGAAGGGAAAAAAATAAGAAGAGGGGGAGGTTTCAATCGCTTATCTTCAACCATATGGTTGAGGCCATATGACCTAGAAACATGAGACAAGTAAAATTAAGGTATCCAGCAGCCTGTAATTAACAGTAGACTGTGTGATGGCGTGTGTATAGGGATTCAGGTTGAGAAAGATCATTAAAACCTGAGGTTAGTTGGAGAAATTCCATGGGCAATGGAGATATCCCAGCCTCAGAGGAAGTTAGGATTTGGTTTGGTCTGAGGTAGTTGGTAAGTGGCAATGAACAGATGACATTCCCGGTGTAAGGACAAGCCTGAGATGAAGATGAGAAAGAGAAAAGAAAAAGCTTCCAGTGTAACAAATACACTTGATCCAAGGGTTTGAATTTTTCCTGCAATTCTGATGTTATGTTTTTTACACTTTTTAGGAAAAGAATACTGATTGTATTTACATTCTTTCTGATCTAAAATAAGGAAGTGTGAGGGTGTTTCTGGGACTGGAGGGTGCATAACCTCAGATGTGGTCTGAGAAGTCAATACACCCAGTATTCATTTGGGACTTGTGTTGCCTGTGCTTCCAGAGATGTAAGAAAACTAAAAAGGTTGTGTTTTTCCAATTTATTACCTTAACCAAAGATTTATTAGACCATACTTTGTCCCTGCAAGAGAGGATTACGATAGAAACTATCAGTAAACTCATGTGTATTTTGCTGGTTAATAGAAAATATTTCTGGACACCTTTCTAACATTGACATCCTTTATTTCAGTGGTTCCCAGCATTTTTTTTTTCCTGACTTTTTACAACCATTTCTTCTTTCCTTCACTACAGGTTGCTAGTCTTATATGCTCCCATCATCTCTCATTACATAGAATGATTCCTCTAAGGAGAGGTGGGCCTGGGGAAGAGTTGTGTCAGAATCTCAGAGAGGGGTACGGGCCATATATGGTTTGAAATTCCCCTTGGAAATGTTGGTGTCTCCTCTTCCCTGTGCCCTTTGCTATATAATAATTTTTACATGTATTTTAAATTTCATGTCTAGCTTGATATTTTTCTGGGGTGTTCTTTTAAATTTATTTTTTGAATTGAAACGATTATACATATTTGTGGGGTACAGAGTGGACTCAGTATTTGTGTACAGTATGTGATGATCAAATCAATATTATTAATTAGCATGGTCATCATTACAAATTGTAATTATTCTTTGTGTCCTTTACCCAGTTACTCCCTAAACTCCTTCCCCTCCCCCTTTCCCACTTCTAGTAACTGTAGGTTTGTTCTCTCCTTCTGAAAGTTCAACGTTTTATTATGGTCTGTCTTTCTTTCTTTTGGGGTGTTATCAACACAAGGGTACTTGAAAAAGTTCATGGAAAAATAGAATTAAAAGATAATGTGAATCTCTCTATAGACTTTTTGAAGTATCCTCATACATTAGATTATTAATAAATTGGAATAAATTATCTTTCTCTAATAACTCAATTTGAACAACTTTTTAAGTTTATTTTTTTTCTCTCTCCCCCTTTTCTTTATTTTATTTTATTTTCTAGATACCAAAGTCCAGGAGTGAGGGATCCATTCAGGTCCACAGAGTGCCACAACCAGAGCTATCGGATGACATTCCTCAGGTCAGCCTGCGGCTAAGTCGTAGAAAGCCCTGCTTGGAAGACATGAATTCAGCAGAGGACACTAGTGGCTCCAAGCTGATATCTAGGTTGGCATGGTTTTTTTACATGATACATATTGCATTATTCTCTCTGATGTGTAGGCCCACATATGTGGGTGTGTCTGTATGTATCTACCACCGGGATCAGCAGGATCTAGATGAGTAAAAATGTTTAAAATTTGCTGTACATTTTGATAATTTTCTGATTAATAGTTCTTATCACAGAAGCATTCCTGATTATTTTGTTTTCTGGATTGAGACAAGTTATTTAATCAATAGAACTATGCTGAGCTCACAGTTAGAGAGTTACTTTTCAGGTGCCTTTTCATGGTAAGTATGTTCAGTGGAAAATGTTATCTGCAATTTAAAGTGAAGATCAGAGTTGTCACCAGAACGAGCTCTCACAAACTGTCTTTGAATGTTGCTTTTTAACCATTATGTTGCACATTATACCGGAAAGCAAACTTCTCTGTTATACTTTAAGAAAAAGACAAGCAATTTTCTAAAAGTAGGTAAAGGAGGGCCTGAATCTTATTTACAACTAGCATATAGAATTTTTTCTTTTAATAATTTTTTGTCTTTTATTATAATATATTTCTAAAATAAAAAGTATTCTATTACAAGTGTTAGAGAGATCTAGCGAATTGAAAGATGTTTAAAACATTAAATAGATAATATTGTTAAGGAGCTAGCCCCTTTGGATTGCCTTACAGATAAGATGGAATTTGAGCCAGATCTTTAAAAAAAATGAAGATAATTTAAATAGGAAGAGAAAGAAGACAGGGGTATCATAGATAGCCCCTAGGATACATAATGGGTATTTTGGAATATTTGGTATTTTATAAAGTAATTGGTATTTTAGCAAACTGGAATTAGTTGGAGATATATCTGCAAAGGTAGCATGAGCCAGGTCATCAAGGACCTTGAATGCCAGGCTGAAGTATTTTTGCATTCAGCCTTTCATTCATTGAACAAATGTTTGGGCAGTTAACTTCTGGCTCCAGGAACTACTTTAAGACAAGAGATGCAGCAGTGAACAACACCAGTCAAGCCCCTGTATTTGTGAATCTTTCATAAGGTTTGTAAATACATTGCAAGGAAGGCAGTGGAGAGACACAATAGAAAAAAGCCTGTGAGGAAGAGGATTTCAGCTCTAATAAATGAGGGGTATTAAGAAGCTGCAACAGGTTAATGTAATAGATTCAAAGATCATTATCGTTTGAGCAGTCAGAGGAGGCCTGGATTGAGACATGAAGAAAAGGAAGAGGAGGAGAGAGTCTGTGAAGAATCAAGGAAAGCATTCCAGGCAGAGGTTAT
Source organism: Cynocephalus volans (assembly GCF_027409185.1). Lineage (NCBI taxonomy): Eukaryota > Metazoa > Chordata > Mammalia > Dermoptera > Cynocephalidae > Cynocephalus > Cynocephalus volans. The sequence goes on along the minus strand of NC_084468.1, from coordinate 76,693,684 downwards.
AGCAAATGCAGAAGAACTGAGGTAGGAGAAGCTCAGCTTCATCTTAAAGATAATAGGAGGCCAGTGAAGGTTTGAGCTGAGTAGGGGCGGGCGATAAGAACCATGGAGGGGGTTGGTACCTTAGGAAAAATACTCATAGTCTTCCATCAGCATGCAGGATAGCCTGGAGGAGGGAGAGTTTGGAAGTAGTTATAGTGTTGGCTTCTTCAACAAATATTAATCTTGCTTGCGATCTATTTATGTGGCATTTACTGAAGAGACATAAGTCCTACACTTGGCAGGGGGACAAAAGAAAAGTGAATAAAAATCTAATAATTATCTTTAAAGATGCATTTATCTTTAAAGATGCATTTACTAAGTGCCAGTTATATACCAGGCACTGTGAAATGGTCTTGTGATAAAATCATAAATAACGTTCAGGTGCTCCTCTTGAGAAATGTGAACAACTCACAGGGTGCTCTGCAGGGGCAGAAGAAGGGCAGAACCATGTGGGGAGATGAGGATCACAGAAGGTTTCTGAAAGAGGGAGACTTTTGAACTAAGGCTAGTAGGATAAGGAGAAGTTTATTGAGCACAGAAATAGAGATAAGAGTGTTCCTGGAAAGAAAAAAAAAACACATGCAAGGACATGCAGGGCAGCAAGGACAGTTCAGGGAGAACCGCAATTGCAGTGATGAAGCCAGGACGTCAGGAGTTTAGCATGTAGGGTGTAGGGGAGTGTATCAGTTTGTTTCTGTTGCCTATAACAGAATTCCTGAAACTGGATAATTTAGGAAGAAATGAAGTCTATTTCTTACAGTTTTGGAGGCTAAGAAGTCCACAGTCCACAGAACACATCTGTTGAGGGCCTTCTTGGACAGTGATACAGGGTGTCACATGGCAAGAATGGGCTGACCTCTCCTTATTAAGCCATCAGAACCACACCCATTACTCCATGAATGTATCGGTCCATTCACAAGGATCACAGTCCTCACAATCTAATGACCTCTTAAAGGCCCCAACTTTCAAATACCATAATTGGATTTCCCACTGTCTTACCGCTGTTACAGTGGGGATTAAGTTTCCAATACATGAAGTTTTGGGGGATACATTTGACCCATAGCAGGAAGGGTAAAGGTGGGTTTAAGAAACTAAGCTAAGTTGGTCTGATCATTAAAAACTATATTCCATATTAAGGAGTTTGGATTTTCTCTTGAAAAGATGGGGAATGATTGCAGAATATAAGCAGGACAGTGATATAAACAGACTTGTATTTTATAAAAGGTCCTGTGACAACAGCGCAGAAGGAAAGATTAAAGAGAACAGTAAGAGATGCTGGGAGACTGGCAAGGAGGCTGCTGGGCAAACAGTGCAGAGCAAGAGCCTTCAGTGAGTCACTGTCAGTTCTTAAGAATGAGGAGGGGGAGACAAGTCTTTGTCCCTTGGAGGGATGGGAGAGAATAGGTTATTGCTTAGAAGATGTGATCCAGAAAGGGCTGGGGGATTTTTTGTTTGATTTGTTTCATTTGGGGCATTAAAATATGTTAATGAATGGGGTACAGGCAGGTCTGTATTCTTAATGGGCAGAGACGGTGGAGAGGAAGAAGCTGATGTTGCAGGCCAGGAATAACAGAACAAGACCTTCCGGAAGGGAACCCAGAGACCAGGCAGCAACAGCCCCTGTGAGGCAGACTGGGCCTTGCACTCTTCACATCACAGCCTCCGTGAGCAGCCGTGCTCCCTGGTGCTGAGCATGCGCGGTGTGCACAGCGGAGGGGGCAGGTGGTGAGAGGGCGAGGAGTCAGCCTTGGCCAGTGAGGAAAAGCTAAGGAAAGAATAAGGGGCACAGATACAAAACACTAGGCCTTTTAAAAGTTTACTTATCTAGTAATGAAAAGAAAAATTCAGATGTTTACTGTGTATATCATCTTATTCATCCAATCAGAAAAGGAAAAAAAAAGTTTCCTGCTTCTGAATGTACCAAGAAAAGCGCTTCCTGTTTGGAGAATGAGTTTATATTTCTGAGATAAAAATCAAGAAGTCAGATTATGGAAGGAAGGCACAGCTAACCAGTGCTCTAGACAATTTGTTCCTTTGGTCAAGATGAGCAGCCTCAGATAAAAGAAATATGTATTTGTATTTATGGATTTCTAATATTCTTTCCAGTTTTTTGAAGTACAGCAAGTCAACCTTAAAGGTGTAGATAGAACAACATTGTCCATGTTAAACATGCTATCTGCTGTCACACAGGAACTTGTTCAACTTCATATCTTTATCCACAGATCTGTTGTAATCGCAAAGAGATTTTTACTTTTTACTTTTGATTTACCTCATTGTGTGGTAAATTATGAGAGGAATTATCGAAAGACAATTGGGGATAATTAAAATAAATTTAACTAAAAATAAATTTTAAATCCATCATATATCTTTGAAGTAACAGAATAGGTATTATGTCAATTTTCATTTCAAAACTGAACTTATGGAGCTTTTTTCATTTGCAGTTACTTGCCAGAACATGTTATTGTCTAGTTCATACATATTAAGTTAAAAAATAAATAAATGTGTTTATGTACACACATACCACTACTTTCTCTAAATCTTTTTCACTTTTCTCTTTTATGGTTTATTAGTTGCCCCAGTCTTAAATACAAAGGTTGGCAAGGTATATTGAGTACATTGTTATAACCCTGTTCTTGGATATAATATTTGCCTTGACATACCAACTTTTTCAAATAATTGTCAAGAAGCATTCAAACTGGGCTTTTGCTAGTATTGAGCTTTTTTAGTTGCTCTTTCAAAAAGAAAAACAATTCTGCAAAATCTATTTTTTTTATGATTTTAAAAAATTTGGGGTGCTAATTTTATTTTATTTATTTTATTTTATTGTAACATACTTGATTGTACCTGTCTCTGGGGTACAGAGTTGAATATCATTTCATGTGAGCAACATTAGTATATTCAATATTATATAATGTAATCATTTTTCGTGGTCCCTTACCAATTCTTCCTTTATACCCCCCCACCCCCCCATTTCCCACCTCTGGTAACCTCTATCCTTTTGAAAGTTCAGTTTATTATTGTGATTGCTATATCTTTCTTTCTTTCTTTTTTTTTAAATTTATTTATTTTTTTAGCTCCTGCTTATGAGTGAGGACATGTGGTATCTGTCTTTCTGTACCTGACTTATTTCACTTAACATGATTTTCTCTAATTTCATCCATATTGCTACAAATGACAGTATTACATTCTTTTTTATGGCAGAATAATATTCCATTGGGTACATATACCACATTTTCCTTATCCAGTCATCTGACGATGGACATTTAGGTTGGTTCCAACTCTTGACTATTAGAAATAGAGCTGCAATAAATATGGGGGTATAGGTATCCCTTTGATATGATCATTTCCATTCCTTTGGGTATATACCCAGCAGTGGGATTGCTGGATCAGATGGCAGTTCTATCTGTAGTTGTTTAAGGAAACTCCATACTGTTTTCCATAATGGCTGCACCAATTACAGTCCCACCAACAGTGCAGGAGAGTTCTACTTTCTCTGCATCCTTGCCAGAATTTGTTATTCTCTGTCTTTTTCATAATAGCCAGTCTAACTAGAGGGAGATGATACCTCAGTATTGTTTTGATTTGCATTTCCCTGATGCTGAGTGATGTTGAGCATTTTTTCATGTGTCTTTGGACCATTTGTATATCTTCTTTTGAGAAATGCCTATTCAGCTCCATTGCCAATTTTTAAATCAGGTTATTTGGTTTTTTTTACTGTTAAGTTCAAGTTCCTTGTATATTCTGGATATTAATCCTTTGTTGGATTTTTGCAAATATTTTCTCCCGCTCTGAAGGTTGTCTTTTTGCTCTCTTGTTTCTTTTGCATGCAAAACCTTTTTAGTTTGATATAATTCCATTTGTTTATTATTCCTTTCGTTGTCTGTGCTTTAGGGGTCATGTTAATGAAGTCTTTGCCCAGTCCTATTCCCTGAAGTATTTCCCCCATGTTTGCTTTTAGGAGTTTTATAGTTTCAGCTCTTACACTTAAGTCTTTAATCCATTTTGAGTTGATTTTGGCATATGGTGAGAGGTATGGGTCTAGTTTCATTCTTCTACATATGGATGTCCAGTTTTCCCAGCACCATTTATTGAAGAGGCAGTCTTTTCTCTAATGTGTGTTCTTGGTGCTTTTGTCAAAGATCAGTTGGCTGTAAGTTTATGGGTTGATTTCTGGGTTCTCTATTCTGTTACATTGGTCTGAGTGTCTGTTTTTATACCAGTATACTATGCTGTTTGGGTTACTACAGTTGTGTAGTATAATTTGAAGTCAGGTAGTGTAATGCCTCTGGCTTGATTTTTTTTGCTCAGGATTGCTTTGGAGTATTTGTTGGAATATAAAAACACTACTGACTTTTGCTCATTGATTTTGTATCCTGCAACTTTACTGAAATCTTTTATGAACTCTTAAGAGTTTTTTTTTATAGAGAGTAGTTCTTTTCAGAGTCTTTTTTGTTTTTTTTGAGTCTTTTCTGTATATAGGATTATGTCATCTGCAAAGAGGGTCAATTTGACTTCACCTTTTCTAATATGATTGCCCTTTATTTCTTTCTCTTGCCTGATTGCTCTGGCTAGTACTTCCAATACTATGTTAAGTAGGAGTGGTGAGAGCAGGCATCTTTGTTCCCATTTTTAAGGGAGAAACCTTCAGCTTTTCTTCATTCAGGATGATACTGGAGGGTTTTTTGTTTTGTTTTGTTTTGTTTTGTATATGGCTTTTATTGTATTGAGATACTTTCCTTCTATACCTATGTGTTGAGAATCTTTATCATGAAAGGATGTTGAATTTTATCAAATGCTTTTTCTGCATATATTGAGATAATAATATGGTTTTTGTCCTTGATATTCTTGATGTGGTATGTTACATTTATTTACTTGCATATGTTGAACCATCCTTGCCTCACTGGGATGATTCCCACTTGATTGTGGTGTATAATTTATCTGATGTGTGGCTGTATTCTATTTGCTTATATTTTATTGAGGATATTTTTGAATTTATGTTCATCAAATATATTGGCCTATAGTTTTCGTTTTTTGGTATATGGTTGTCTCATTTTGGTGTCATGGTGATACTGGCCTCATAGAATGAGTTTGGAAGAATGGCCTCTTTCAATTTTTTGGAATAGTTTGAAGAGAATTGGTACTAATTCTTCTTTAATGTTTTGGTAGAATTCAGAAGTAAAGCCATCTGTTCCTTGGCTTTTCTTTCTTTGGAGACTGCTGATTACTGCTTCAATCTTGTTGCTTGTTATTAGTTGGTTAATATTTTCTATTTCTTCTCGATTCAGTATTGGTAGTTATGTGTGTCCAGAAATGTATCCATTTCCTCCAGGTTTTCAAATTTGTTGGCATATAGTTGTTTGTAATAGTCTATAATGATTTTTATATTTCTGTGGTGTTGGCTGTAATGTCTCCTTTTTCATTTCTAATTTTTGTTATTTAGGTCTTCTCTCTTTGATTTTTGGTTAGCCTAGCTAATGGTTTATCTATTTAGTTTATCTTTTTAAAAAACCAACTTTTTGTTTCATTGATCACTTGCATTGTTTTTTTGGTCTTTACTTCATTTAATTCTGCTCAGATCTTAATTATTTCTTACCATCTACTAAATTTGGGATTGGGTTGTTCTTGTGTCTTAGTTCTTTGAGGTGTAGCATTAAATTATTTATTTGAAATCTTTCTATTCTTTTGAATAAGTGTTTATTGCAATAAACTTCCCTCCTAGTATTGATTTTGCAGTATCCCACAGAATTTGGTATGATGTGTCTTTATTTTCACTGGTTTCAAGAAATTTTTTGATTTTCTGTTTAATTTCTTCTTGGGCCCATAGGTTGTTCAGGAGCATGTTGTTTAATTTCCATGTGTTTGTGTAGTTTCCAGAGTTTCACTTGTTATCGATTCCTAGTTTTAATTTGTTGTTGTCTGAGAAGATACTTGAAGTGATTTCTGTTTCTTAAAATTTGTCAAGGCTTGATTGTGATCTCATATATCATCTGTCCTGGAGAATGTTCCATGTACTGATGAGAAGAATGTATATTCTGTGGTTATTGGATAAAATGTTCTGTAGGTATCTTCCAAGTACAATTGGTCTAAAGTATATATTTTTTTTTTCTGTGACTGGTAAGGGGATCGCAACCTTTGGCGTGGTGTTGCCCGTGCTGCGCTTAGCCAGTGAGCGCACTGGCCATCCCTATATAGGATCCTAACCCGCGGCCTCAGCACTCCCAGCGCCGCACTCTCCCGAGTGAGCCACAGGGTCGGCCCTAAAGTGTATTTTAAATCCTGTGTTTGTCTTTTGATTTGTTGTCTACATGATCTGTCCAATGCTGAAAGAGGGGTGTACAGCTCCCCAACTATTATCATATTTGGATCTATCTCTTTCCTTAGGTCTAACAGTGTTTGCTTTATATATATAGGTGCTCCAGTGTTGAGTGCATATATATTTATGATTGTTATGTCTTCTTGCTGGGTAGATCCCTTTATCATCACATAATGGCCTTCTTTGTCTTTTTTTATAGTTTTTGGCTTAAAGTGTATTTTATCTGATATAAGAATAGCTACTCTTGCTCGCTTTTGATTTCCATTTGCATGGTATGTCTTTTCCCATGCCTTCACTCTTAGTCTGTATATGTCTTCACAGGTGATATGCGTCTCTTGTAGACAGCATATAGTTGGGTCTAGCTTTTTAATCCAATTAGTCAGTCTGTATCTTTTGAGTGGGGAATTTAATCAGTTTACTTTTAGGGTTGTTACTGAATGGTATTATCTTACTTCTGGCATTTTATCATTTTTCATTTGGATGTTTTAAATATCTCTTGTTTCTTTCCCTTTTATTTTTTTGTCTTCGGTGTTTGTTGGTTTTGGCAGATGTTAAGATAAAGTTTCTTTCTCTTTCTTGTTTACATTTTTCTACTAGTGGGTTTTGTTCTTTCTTCTATATTCATGGTAGTGATGATTGTTCTTTGGATTCCAGATGCAGGACTCACTTGAGGATTTCTTGTAGGCTTGATTGTGTGGTGGTGAGCCTCATAGTTTTTGTTTGTCTGGGAAATACACTATTTCTTCTTCATTTCTAAGGAATAGACTTGCTGGATATAGTACTCTTGGCTGGAAGGTTTTTTCTTTTAGTATTTTCTATATATTGTCCTGTTCTCTTCTGGCCTGTAGAGTTTCTGTTAAGATGATTCCTGTTAGTCTGATGGGGACTCCCTTATAGGTGACTTGAAGCTTTTCTCTTGCTGTTTTTAGAATTCTTTCTTTGTCTTTGAGCATTGCCAATATGACTATAATGTGCCCATGAGAAGACCTTTTTGGATTGAATCTGTTTGGGGATTTTTGAGCTTCCTGAATCTGAAGGTTTGTGTCTCTCCCTTTACCTGGGGAGTTTTCCACTATTATATCATTGAATATGTTTTCAATGCCTTTTCTTTCTCCTCCCCTTCAGGAATACCCGTGATTCAGATGTTATGTGCTTAAGGTTGTCTGCTATCTCGCTTATATTTTCTTCATTCTTTAAAATACTTTTTTTCTTTTTGTCTGCCTAAGTTATTTCAAAGAGACTGTCTTCAAGATCAGAGATTCTTTCTTCTGCTTAATCTAGCCTGCTGATTAAGCTCTCAGTTTTGTTTTGGATTTTTGTTGTTGTTGTTGTTGTTGTTGAATGACTCCTTCAGTTCCATGAGTTCTGCTACCTTTTTTTAAAAGTATTAACTTCTTCATAAATTTCCTCCTTCATATCCTGGATAGTTTTGTCCAATTCATTTTGTTGTCTGATTATGAGTTTCCTTAAGATTTTTACTAGGAATTCCTCTTCAGTCATTTGAAGGGTTTCCTGTTCTATGGGGTCTGGTACTTGAGAATTATTGAATTCTGGTGGAATTATTGGTGGACTTATATTTCCTTGTTTTTTCATATTTCTAGTATCTACTTTGGTGTCTGTTGATCTGGTAGAGCAACTGCTTCTTTTATTACTTACCTTCCCTGGACTCTGCTGGTGACCATCCTTGTGTCAGTGCAGTCAAGTACTCAGCAGTCTGCCTGCACTGTGCTAGTAGCTGCTATGGCTGTTGCTGTGTAGCAGGCCAACTGTCTTTTCAGTGGCAGTGGTTCTAGTGGTAGCTTTGACAGGCCACCCACTGTGGTGTCCACGGTGGTGTCCCACACCACTGCAGTGTCTGCAGCGGCAGTGGGGATCCCTGATGGGGGCGGCAGTGGCACTGGCAGATGCACCTGCCTCCCTCGCTTCTGCATTGTCCATAGTGGCAGCTGGGTTGCCTCAGGGCTAACAGCAGTGCCAGTGGCTGCAACTGTCTCCCTTGCATGTGTAGTGTTTGCAGTGGCGGTGGGGTCACCTCATTGTGGCTGCAGCAGCATCAGTGGCTGCAACTGCCTCCCTCACATCTGTGGTGTCCACAGCAGCAGCAGGGTCACCTTGTGGGGGCAGCAGTGATGCTGGCAGTTGTAACTGCCTCCCTCACATCTGCAGTGTCTACAGCGGCAGTCGGGATCCCTCATGGGAGTGGCAGTGGCGCCAGTGGGTGCAGCCATCTCCCTTGCATCTGTGGTGTCCTTAGTGACTGTAGTGGCAGCAGCAGTGGTGGCAGTGGATGTAACTGCCTCGTTTGTGTTCCAGCAAAATCTATTCTTGTTTGGCCTATGATCTGGTAAGTCTCATTTATTTTGCAAATGGAAAAAAATAAAATTGTTATGTTTGCAATTATTAAAATCAGTCTAAAACATTTATGCATAAGATTTGGTTTTCAGCAGAGTTACCATATCAGTTAACAACATACATAAAACCAAGAAAGACCCTTTAGGTATTGAGATTTCCTGAATGATAAAATGTCCTGTGATTTTTCAACAACAGGGTAAAAGATTGATTTCTAGCACTTTCTAGAAGTGATTTTTGGCTGTAAACAGTCTGTTTTTGATAACTTTGAATTTTATGGATTCAGACTTTGTTGTATTTTTCTAGATTAACTTGCTTTGATCTTTTTTCTTCTTAGTTTCAAATCTTATAAATAGTCCCATTGCTTCTTGTGATGTAATAGAAATATAAATTGTTATCAGCAAGTGTTCATTATTTGTCTACTCTTCAGAGAGTGGCAGTAAAAATAAAAGCTTAAAGGAGTAACACATTTTAAAATGTGACATCTTGATATCCGACTGCAAAGAGGAATAGTAAATGATATCCAACTCCTCTTTGGAGTTGGATATCATTTATTAGTCATTGGCTAATTTCTATCTTGGAACATTATGTAGATAAAATAACTTTTTTTCTGTATCTCTATAAATGTTTTAAATTGGCATTGAGGATTTAATCATATAAACAACAATCATTTCTCTAGTCTTCATAGAATCTTTCTCTCACAATTAGAGTAGCTACAAGAGAAAAGCTTAAGAATAAATATCTCTCGATTATGTTAGAGCTCAGTGGAATGGAATATTTTGTGCTGAATTCAGAGCCAAAGACAAAAGTGCTTCATGACATGTTCATTTCATTCAAGGAAAGCATTAGCTAATCTATCTATATCACCTAAAACCAACAGCAACAATTTCTTAAATACTGTTAAGAATTATTTTTTTGTAATAACAATGTGCATGTTACTAGAATTCACTATATACTTAAAAGCATAACTTTAACCTGACACAACTGTTTAAAAGGAGTGACTGCCTATTCTTCTTCACAGTGTAAGTACAATGTACAAGTTTGGTGATTTCAGAAACACTGACAGAAATGAGATTGTTAGACAGGAGCATCCTCTAAAGCAAGACAGAAGCATTCCAGTCCTTCTCACTGCCCAAAATATCTTTATCTTATTCCTTTTAAAGACACTGGGGAGGGAGGCAGCAGCACTAAACCGGCAGGGCAGCCACCATGCTGCGGGACCCAGCCCAGGTGAGTCCCCACCCCTGCCGAGAAGCCTACCCACCAACCCCCAGATCCCAAGGGAGGCAGCAGCCCTGAACCAGCAGGACAGCCACTGAACCACGGGACTGAGCCCAGGCAAGTCTCTGCCCCCAAGAGGCCAACCTGCCAACCCCCAGGCCCTGAGGCAGCAGGCATCAGATCAGCAGCCCCTGTGGGATCCAGGCCAGACACCAGGGTGGAACGAGTATTCCATGAAACCCTCTGCCCCAGTGACTAAACACCACTGGAGAGATACCAGAAATATGAAAAACCAAGAAAGTAAGACACCACCAAAGGAATACAATAACTCTCAAGTTCTAGATCCTATAGAACAGAAAGTCCTTGAAATGACTCACAAGGAATTTCAAGCAATAGTTCTAAGGAAACTAAATGAAATACAGGAAGACTTAGACAGCACAATGAAATGAGAAAAAGTATACAGGACCTGAAAGAAGAAATGTACAATGAAATCAATGCCCTGAAAAAGAATGTAGCAGAGCTTGTGGAACTGAAGGATTCATTCAACAAAATAAAAAACACAGCAGAGAGTTAAACCAGAAGGCTAGAACAAGCAGAAGAGAGAATTTCTGACCTTGAAGTCAGCCTGTTCAAAATAACCCAGGCAGACCAAAAAAAAAAAAAAAAAAAAATTTAAAGAATTGAAGAAAATCTAAGAGAGAGAACAGACAGCCTTAAGCACTCAAATATCCAAATCATAGGTATTCCAGAAGGGGAGGAAAAGGAAACGGCATTGAAAACATATTCAACGAAATAATAGCAGAAAACTTCCCAGGTAAAGGGGAAGACATAGATCTTCAGATTCAGGAGGCTCGAAGATTCCCAGACATATTCAACCCAAAAAGATCCTCTACAAGACATGTTGTAGTCAAATTGACTAAACTCAAAGACAAAGAATCATAGGAGAATGAAACTAGATCCATACCTCTCACCATATACCAATATCAACTCAAAATGTATTAAAGAATTAAATATACATCCTGAAACAATAAAACTCATTAAAGGAAACACTCCAGGAAGTAGGATTGGGTACAGACTTCATGAATATGATCCCCAAAACACAGGCAACCAAAAGAAAAATAAACACATGGGATTAAATCAAACTAAAAAGCTTCTGCACAGCAAAAGAAACAATTAACAGAGCAAAAAGACAACCAACATAGTGGGAGAAAATATTTGCAAAATATACATCTGACAAAGGATTAATATCCAGAATATACAAGGAACTCAAACAACTTAACAGTAAAAAAGCAAATAACCCAATTACAAAATGAGCAGAGGAGCTGAATACACATTTCTCAAAGAAAGATATATGTACAGCCAACAGAGACATGAAAAAATGCTCAACATCACTCAGCATTCAGGAACACAAATCAAAAACCACACTGAGATACCATCTCACCCCAGTTAGGGTGGCTAATACCCAAAAGACTGAGAATGATCAGTGCTGGTGAGGTTGCGGAGAAAAAGGAATCCTCCTTCACTGTTGGTGGGACTGCAAAATGGTGCAGCCTTTATGGAAAATGGTATGGAGTTTCCTCAAACAATTACAGATAGATCTACCATATGACCCAGCTATTCCACTGTTGGGTACATGCCCGGAGGAATGGAAATCAGCATGTCATAGGGATACCTGTACTTCCATGTTTATTGCAGCACTATTTACAATAGCCAAGAGTAGGAAACAGCCCAAATGTCCATCATCAGATGAGTGGATAAGGAAAATGTGGTACATCTACACAACGGAATTCTACTCTGCTATTTAAAAAAAAAAAAAAAAAGATATACTACCATTCACAGCAACATGGATGGACTTAGAGAAAATTATATTAAGTGAAATAAGCCAGGCACAGAAAGAGAAATACCACATGTTCTCACTTATTTGTGGGAGCTAAAAATAAATAAATATACAAACAAATAAACTTGTTAAGATAAGGGAACAGATATGATGTTGATGGTGGGGAGAGGAAAGATGAAAAGGAGGAATTGGTAAATGGACATGAAAATCAACTAAATTGTATATTGATAAAGTAAAATAAAATACAAACACACACACGCAATGAACGTTCCCCCCCCAAAAAAAAATAAAAATAAAAAAATAAACACACTGGGGGAAAATATTATCAAAAAATTAAATTACAGGTATTAATTAGCATATTAAAAGGCCGTTTAAATTTTTTCTGTAAGAGAAAGTTACATATCCATCCTAAAAAAGTAAAAGAAAAAGCTCTGTGTTGTCTCAGGGTTTTCAAAGAGTCCGTGGAAAGATTTATATTATCTTTTAATTCTATTTTTCTATGAACTTTTTGAAGTAACCTCATATGTAGAAGTTTGAGATGTTAAAATGATTTGAAGTTTTAGAGTTAGCTAACTTATCTGTTTCAACAAGTGACATAGATAAATGATCTTTTTTGTGTGTGTTTCTAGCACTGTATTGTAATATTACTTTCAGTATTTTTAAATGTTAGAACTTAGAAAACAGGGTTAATATTTTTAGTCCTTTAGATGTTAAATAGTATTTACTATAGTGTTTTATCACGATATATTTCCTTGAAGTGTGATTTTCTTGAAGAACCAAGGACTATCTCTAGTTTTATTCTATAAAGTCAGAGCAAAAACTCAAAAGACCACATATTATATGATTCCATTTATATGAAGTGTTCAGAAAATGCAAGTTTATAGAAACAGAAAAGTAGATTTGTGATTGTCCAGGGCTCGGATGGGGGAAACAGGAATTAAGTGTAAATTGTCTGAGGGATCTTATTAGGGAAAATGAGAATGTTCTTAAACTGATTTATGACATGTATACCACTTGGTAAAGTTACTAAAAGTCACTGAATTGTACACTTAAATAGGTGGATTTTGTAATATGTAAAATATACCTCAATAATATTTAAAATATACAAATAAAAAAAAGTTGGAGCAAGGAGAAGTAGATATGCTTTAGCAAGAATGTTACTTGATTGCAAATTGCTAAAATACAGCTATTGTTATAAGTAAATGCTATCTGCAGAGAGAGCTGTGTTTGTTACATTTTAAGAGAATTTGTTCCTTCATGCTTTTCTTTGAACTAACAGCATAGTGGCAGGAATAAAAGGTCAGGTCCTCGTGAAAAGTGTTCATAAGGAGGGAAAGGAAGAGCGGGAAAAGCTCTGTTTTCTCATTCTGGAAGGATTCCAGTTTGTAGCTTACGGTGGTATAATCAAAAGTTATTAAAGTGATGAGTATTTCAAGAAGATGTGAAAGCAGAAAGAAAAAGCTACAACATCTTGGGAATTTCACACAAAAAAATCATAAGTTCATCGTTCCTAAGCAGGAGAGTTAGCTGGTATGCTACAGTGATTAAAGTGAGTGTTATGACTCTAGGAAAAGTGTCATTAGATTTGAGTATCAACAGAAGTTCATGGTTTCCTTTCAAGGTGTGAGTCCTGTAGACATGTTGACAATTAATGAAAATTTTGTACTTGACTCTTACAATAAGAGATTAAGTGATGGAGAGCAATTAAAATGCTTTCCTTTTCTGTAATGGGGATAAATGAATAGCTGCCAGTATGCCAGTTATGTGCTTAAAATAATATGACAACAGATATAGAGTTAAAAATATATCTTTGTTTACGTTGCAGACCTGTTCTTAATTTGATAGATAAACTAGGGAAACTATAATAAATCACTTTTCAATGTGTATTAAAAACAAATCTTTCCCTGGGAAAGTGTGCTCTGGCTGAAAGAATTGTTCTATTCTAAAAGTGCTTTGTTATCTATGTGTTTCTTTTTTCAATACTTTTTAATTACTTAGGGAGTTCGGTCTTCTGAGAAAAATGTAAAGCATCACTAATAAGGCTAACGCCCCATTGACTGTCATGCCCCACACTTCCAATCAGTCCTCCATCTCCCAGGCTAAGTGCTGTTTTGGGTTTGGTCATGTGCTCTCCCATACTTGTTTCTATGTATTTACCCAGGAATGTATTTCACACATTTCTTTCACCTTTTACAAAACATTCTTCATCACACTGAATGTATTACGGAGGTTCACAGATTCTGGAAAATTTCCCCTGTTTCTTGTATTACTTCCTCCTTTTGCTTTCTGCTTTTCCCTCCCTTTCCTTTCTGCCCCAGAATTCAATGTTTTCCAAGCCTCCTTCTTTGGCTATCTGCTTCCCCCCATCTGCTGTCCCTTCCGTGGCTAATCCAGTGCCACAGAATTATAATTCTCAAATCAACATCTCGGATCTGATCTCAGTCCTAGGTCTCCAGTGCCTGCCAGACCTTCTCCACTTCTGCATTTTCCTTGAACTCACTGTGCCCAAGCAGAACTCTTTTGCCCATCTTTCCCTGTCAACTTTGCTCTGTAGTTCATTCTCCCAACCACCAGACCAAAAACCTTTTATATCATCAGTCACCAAATCTTGTCAGTATTTCCTTTTCAATGTCTCCAACATTCCTTTCTCTATTTTTCCCCCTTATGATCTCAACCCTAATTTAGGCCTCACCTTGTGGTTACATAATTACTATATTTTCTCCACTAACCTGGCTTTATTTTCTTCACACGAATTATTCTCATGCCTCTGTCTTCAACTCCTAACTCTATATGATTGCTGCTGGATCTGTATTTCCCATCCAGAATTCTCTACCAAACCATACTCGTAAGTCATTCTAAGTAGCAGATATGTCTTCTCAGTGCCTCAGATAACTGAAATTCTTCTTCTGCCCCCCACTCCTATCATCTGTCCATAGCCAACCAATTCCAGAATGCTCTTTGAAAATCTCACTGTCTTTATGTGGCCCCATGATTCATTGTTCATTGTTCCTAAGCAGGAGAGGTAGCTGGTATGCTACTGTGATTAAGGTGAGTGTTATGACTCTTTTTCTAGAGTGTCATTAGATCTGAGTTTCAACAGAAGTTCATGGTCTCCTTTCAAGGTGTGAGTCCTATAGACACGTTGACAATTAATGAAAGTTTTGTACTTGATTTACCATCTTGGTAGACAGAAGTTTAAACTGATTACACTCTTGATCAGAACTATCTAATGGCTTGCTTGTGCCTAGCCTCCAACAGACCCCTTGCTCTGTCCTTTACATCCCTTTCCAGCCCTCTTTCCCCCAAATCTGTGCTTGCCTTTCTCTCATACCCGCAGCCACCATATAACCCACACTTTCCAGGACTATCTTGGTTCCAGACATTCTCTTCAAGATCAAATCATGTGTCAGATTTTGTCTTGATACTTGTTTTAAAAATTATATAGTAACCCTATATGTGACATTTTTTTGACCATATCGAAGTTCAGTCAGGTAGCCCTGTAAAAAGAACTTCACATCTAAAAAGTGACCTTGGTTGAGGAAATCATGATTCTAAGAAGGTTATTCATTTCACAAATATTTATTGAGTAGGTGAGTTATCCAAGATACATATTTAGTTGACAGGCTGAGATTAAATATAGGTCTTCTGATTATTTTACAATTATTTTCTGTCTGTCTTCTACCTTGAATGCCTTTCTTCTTTTGTGTGTTTATGTTTTTTTCTCCAACCTGATTGTGAGTTCCTGAAGGAGAGGGCCCATGTCTTACGTTTCCTTTGCTTCCACAGCAGTACCTAGTAGGCATGTACTCAGTTGCTGCTGCCTTAGTTGTTAGTGTTGTGCTATTGTTGTATGTGCCCAACTTGGATTTAAATTCCACTGTCAGACAAGAGCAATGACCTCCCCTTCATCTGTCTGACTTAGACCTCTCAGAGATTGAAGTATGACTCTAAAATAGTAGAATTCAACATGTCAGTTTTCTCTCTTGTGGTCTTTAGAAAGTACTAAACCAAGGAAACTCTGTATCTTACATCCTTAAAGATACCACAAAAGTCAGGACAGCTGTGCCCTCTCATTGTCCCCACTTAATCTGTGTGTCATCTGGTTGCATTTCTATCAGTAGCATGCTACTTATTTATTATAGGAGAAATCCATTGTTTTCCAAGGCTTGTAATATCTCTGTGCAATGCTCTACACTTGTGGCAGAAAGTTTGTGCCCTGTGATGTTTAACCAGACAAAGTAACATATTACAGTAGTACATTTTAGTAACATATGACAGTAGTACATTTCATAAGAGTTAAGCTTTGAGCGATCCTAATAATGAATCAATATTCACAACATTAACTGTACCCATTGCCCTTAAAGCTATCTAATCTGTTCACTCCTATAGTTAAATATGACTTTCTTCATTTCTGAAGTCCAGCCAGCAACAAAAAGAAGTCATAACTATCCTGTGTTTGTATTTCATAAAGGGCACTACAATTACTTCCTGAACATGTGCTTGTTCCCTGTGTTGTTTCATTTTCTGCTGCTTGGAGCCAAGTCTCAGGATTTTTAACTGACTAGTGAAGCTGAAATGAAATTAAGATTTTTAGTTACTAGACTCATAACCATATCATGTACAATATAGTTTGAAAAATTACCAAATATTATAGTTCTTCTGCTGACTGGAGGGTTTACTGCATTAGCTCCCACATGAGTGAAAGAAAGTTTAAAACAGCCTGTGAAAAGCATAGTGGTGAGCTACACTACACAGTTCCCCTACGAAGCTATCATTTTCTGAGTTGTTCCCACTCTCTGGCTTTCATAACAAAGATTTATAGAAAAGTAGATTTGGAAAGGGCCCAAGGTCTCAGACTGGATTAGAAAAAATATCTAACTGTATCCCTGCAGATAGTTTTCTTGACCACCACTAACTCGCATGATAAATGTCTCAGGGTCTTCTTAGGTAAACTATTTCATATAAGCTAAATGTCTATTTAAAATATTTCCCAGTGTTTAACTTCAATCTCCTCTTAAAATGAAGGTCTCTGATATTTCTTTCAATATTTTGATTATTAAAGAACAAACAGTTCTGTACCCATTCACCAAAATCTACCCCTGAATACAATTGCTATGACTATTCAAATTTTGACATTTCACTGAGATCCAAACTGCAATTTATTTTATTTATTTATTTATTTATTTATTTATTTATTTATTTATTTATTGTCTTTTTCGTGACCGGCAAGGGGATCGCAACCCTTGGCTTGGTGTCACTCGCACCACGCTCAGCCAGTGAGCGCACCGGCCATTCCTATATAGGATCCGAACCTGCGGCAGGAGCGTCGCTGCACTCCCAGTGCTGCACTCCCAGCGCTGCACTCTCCCAAGTGTGCCACGGGATCGGCCCCCAAACTGCAATTTAAAACAAAATTTTTTTTTTTCTAATTCTGTTTACAGTGTGAGAGGTTGATGAAAGAGTATGTAAGTAATGGTAAGGAAGTTTATTGTCAGACCTTCCTATCATTTCTAGTGGCATATAGATCACCAGAATGTCTGGACTGCTGTGGCCTTAGCTGGATGTATTTTAGTAAGTCAAAGTCAGCCAACTCTTATTGTGCACAATCTATGTACTTCATACCCTGAGGAGCCAGAGAGAACTAAGGCATAGTCTCTAGGCATCTACCAGTCTAATAAGTGAGACAAACTTGTATGTGGTTAGCAATAATATGTCATAGGAGGTCTAAAAGTGGCATAGTAGCAGTACTATAAAAGCAAAGAGGACTTCTTATTTAATAAAGTCCAAGGCATTCAAGGCCTTTAAAAATCTAGCTAAGCCTACCTTCCTGACTTACTCTTCTGCACTTATTTGTCCTGTATCCAGGCCACATTATTTCAAATGTATCCCAGTGGTTTCAAACCTCTGTATCCTTGCTAACATGGTTCTCTTTATCTGGAGCGCACTTCTCCCACTTCGTCAATGGTCAGCTTAAATTTTATCTTCTCTTTGAAGCTCCCTCTAACTCTTGCCATTTCATGTAAACAGAATCACATAATATGTGTCCTTTTGTGTCTGTCTTCTTTCTTTTTTTTTCTTCTTATTAATATTATTATTTTTTTACATTCTAAGATGTTGTAGAGCAGTTGAGAAGGAGGGGGAGAGGGCAAAGGGGAAGGAAATGAGATGGAAGAAAGAGGAAGGAGGAGAGGCGGGATTGAGGCCTGTGACACCCCCCTTATTCCCACAGGGGAGACCAGGGGGCTTCCAGTGGTGGCTTGGTCATTGCCAGGCTGGGTGCAGATGTTAGGGGGGTGGGGCAAAAGCCTTCACGCCCCCACCACCCCAACTCAGGGACCCAGGGCTCTTCTTGCTGCAGCTCAGTGGTCGTCGCTGGGCTGGTAGCACGTGGGGGGATGGGGGGGTTCCCACTCTCAGGACTGGTTACAGGTGTCAGGGGGCATGGCTGAGGCCCATGTCCCTCCCCTCTGTCTGGCTTCGTATCCCAGAGGACTTCTGGTCCTTTTAGGTGTTATAGGTGTTCTTTGGTGAAATGAGACTTTTACTAGTTAATATCAAACTTTGTCTCTGGTTGTGGGTACTTCATTTTTTCTTTCAGTTCTGTATTGGATTATTTGCTGTTCCTACCACTTAAACTCTGCACTGGAACTAATTTGTTGTCCTTTGCTTACTTCTAAAATGGGGGAACTTCCGTGGGGACCAGTACTTGAGCCCTGTAGTTGACCTAAATTTCTGCTTTGCTGCTGGTTCCCTAGGGAAGGCTTTTTGTGCAGCTCAGATTTTAATGGTTGACTTTATAGGTACTTCTGGCTCTCATGAGATCTGGTACACCTGGGTTGTGTAGAAACTCTGGTCTGGACCTGAGTCTTTTCATCAAACTGCGCCCCATGCAGTTCTATATTCCTGACCAGTCTCCTCTGAGTAGTCCTATGCTGATTCAGGGGCAGATCAGTTGTCCTTACTGTGCCCCAGTGTTCTGCCAGTGGACCTGTCTCCCCCACTGCCTGTGCCGCAAATACTTCCCATGGGATGGGCTGTGCTCTGATCCCTTGTGATGATTCACCGGCCTCTGACTGGCTCCTTTTTTTCAGTTGTTGTGGCTCTCGTTCCTGTGCAGGTCCACAGGAACCCTATTAGTGGTGTTGCTGGCCTGGGGGCCACCAAGGACCTCTTCTCCCCTTCTGCCTCCAAGCTACTTCATCCAAAGGTCACAGCTGCGGCTTTTGCCAGCTCCTGCTCTGTGTGCTCAGCAGCTCTAGCCTGGAAGCGGCTGGGATTCCAAACAGTCAGAGCGACTCTTTCTCTCATCATGGCTTCTCCTGCCTTCATGCACTCCGTAGGTCTCTCCTTCTCTTCCCCTGAGCTCTCGCATCCCCAGCTTGGCTGTTGTTGCTTTCTTGTAGTTGTAAGTTGGTTGATTTGTGGGAAAGCGTGACACTGGGGACTGTCTATTCTGCCATCTTGACGGGAAGTCTGTGTCTGTCTTCTTTCAGTTAGCATATGTCTTGAAGGTTCATCCATATGTAGCATGTGTCAGTACTTTATTCCTTTTTCTTTCAAATGATATTCCCTTCTGTGTATATAACACATTTTGTTTATTCATTCATTAGTTGATGGACATAAGGGTTGCTTCTACTTTTTGGCTATTATGAATAATGCTAGTATGAACATTTCTGTACAAGTCTTTGGACGTATGATCTTAGTTCTCTTACATATATGCATGGGGGGAATTGCGAGTCATATGGTAACTATGTTTAACTTTTTGAGGAATGACAAAGCAGCTGCTCCATTTTGCATTTCTAATAGCAGCGTCTGATGGTTCCAGTTTCTCCACATCCTTGTCAACACTTGTTATTGTCTGTATTTTTTATTATAGTCATACCACTGTAAAGTGATATCTCATTGTGGTTTTAATTTGCATTGTCCTAATGACTAATGATGTTGAGCAACTTTTCGTATGTTTAATGACCATTTTTATATCTTCTTTGGAGAAATGCCTTTTCAAATCTTTTGTTCATTCTTTATTCTGGATACAAGACCTTATCAGATACATGACTTGCAAATATTTTCTCATATTCTGTGGGTTTTCTTTTCAATTTTTTGATAGCGTCCTTAAAAGCACAGAAGTTGTTAATTTTGATGAATTCCAATTAACCTGCTTTTTCTTTTGTTTTTTATAATTTTGATGTCATATCTAAGAAACCGTTGCCTAATCCAAGATCATGAAGATTTATATCTATGTTTTCTTCTCAGAGTTTAATAGTTTTAGCTCTTTTATTAGGTCTTTAATCCATTTTGAGTTAATTTTTATATGTGGTATAAGGTATGGGTCCAACTTCAGTCTTTTGCATGTAGATATCCAGTTGTCCCAGCATCATTTGCTGAAAAGACTATTCTTTTCCTATTTAATTTTCTTTTTAGCCCCCTTGTCAAAAATCTGAACCTGATTTTATAAAAACAAAAAGTTAACTTAGGATCCTAGCTCTTCTCTTCTCTCACTACCTTTCTTTTCTGAGAAAATGAATTTCAATTTAATAGAGATATAAGTATGGCTCAGACCTTTAAGATGTTACAGCGCAAATCTAAGATTTTATCTTATTTTACAGCAGCAATCAGAAAAGACTGCTCTTATCCTCCTGCCTCTCAGATCTACTAGCGTTTTCACATCTGTACCTTTACCCTCTCTCTGCCTTCTCTACTATTACGGTGGATAAACTGAACTTGCTCCTCTCTAGAGTCAGCCATTATACTCCAAATCCCATTATCTCTCACTAACTCAAGGACTATGTTCAATAATTACTTCCTTCCTCTATGCTATCAGTTTCCCTTTTTTTTTTCTAGACTATTCCCATCAGCAGAGAATCATGCTATAATAGCTCTCAACATTTTTTAAATGCCTTTCTAGAAATCATATCCTTCTCCTTTAGAGGAAATCTCTGGTAAAGAATTATTTGTACTTGCTGTTTACTTAACTTTCCTCCCATTCTTTCTTCAACCCACACACCACCGAACTCCAAAGATCAGTCTACTATTCTCATCTTGCTCTCTTTCTCAGTAGTATTTGACCCAACTGATTGAAATACTTTCTTCACTTTGCTTCTGCAACATCACACTCTCATGATTTTCCTCTGGTCTCACTAGACACCCTTTCTTAGTCTTGTTTTCAGAAGCTTTTTTCTTTTCCAGACCTCTCAAATTTGGAGAACCCCAGGATCTGTCCTCTGACCTTTTCTCAACCCATAATCATTCCTGGGTGCTTTTATCCAGTTCCATGGTTTGAATACCATGATTACTGATAGGGCCTCCCAATTTATACTTCTAGCTCCAGTCTCTCCAATATCCTTCAAATTGGTATATCCAGTTGGCAGGACCAGCTACTTAATTTGTGCCCACCCACCCACCCCCCAGGGCAAAGTGAAAATGTGGGTCCCCTTGTTCAACAATTATTAAGAATTACAGGATGGTGACAGCAGAGCATTAAATCGAGCATGCGCCCTGTGAGACTGCTCATTTTGTACATCCATGAAGCCAGCCCTGCCAGTTGGCTTCCTGATAAGTGTACTTGGATATTTAATGAGCATCTCACACTCAATCTATATAAAACAGTATTCCTAACTTATACTCCTAATTTACGTATATTTTCTTGTTTATTGACTGTCTCTTCCACAAGATTGTAAGTTCCATAAGGACAGGAACTTCGTCTTTGTGTACTTCTCTATCCCCAGTGCATTAAAGAGTTCCTGGTTCATGGTGCCTGTTGAATGAATAAATGGGATGTATGCTTTATTTTTATAAATAAGGTTTGGAATAGCTGACAAAATATTTGATATACAATTTATTATAGATCTATAAGTCATGCCAGATGAATTAAATATTTGAACATAAAAATGAAATAGCAAAGTATTGAAAAAAGTATGTATATATATTTATGTTACATTGGCTGGAAAGGGGCTTCTAAGTGTAGAGTTTAAAAAAAAAAAGAGGGTAAACAATGTAACATTTTTAGAATTCTAAATGTAAAAAAAAAAAAAAAAAAGCCCAGTAACAAAATAAACAACATGAGATGATCAAAGTATTTGCATCATATATAAAGAAAATTTATTATTATTCATATAAAAAAGCACTTATAAAACAATAAGAAAAACACAATAGAAAAATAAGAAAATATATGAACAAGCAACTCACAAGAGTAGAAATAAAAACAGCAAAGGTTTATAAACACATGAAATGATATTCAATCTCACTAATGATCAAAGAAATTTAATCTGCAGCTACAAGGAGCGGCACCTCCCAATGTTTATGAGCTAGAGGGAAATAAATACTCATTAACTGCAGGTAGAAGTATAAGTCATGCAGTGAAATTCGTCACTGTTATCAAACAGCTTAACTGTGTGTTTTCTTTTGTCTCATTAATTCTCTTAGAAAGTTATTCTAAACAACTTATCCTCAATGTGTGGAAAGAGAGCGTCAAGGTTTTTTGTTAATAACATTTTTATTTTAGCAACACTTCCACATCTTAAATATTTAGTAGCATGAAGTTATTAAATAAACTATGATAAATTTATATTTTGCTGAACAACAGCAGTTTTCAAACCTTTTGATTCAGGATCCTTTGATATATTCTTAAACATTACTGAAAACATGGAGCGAGTTTTCATTTTATGTGGGTTATGTCTATTGATATTTACTGTATAAGAAATTAAAACTGAAAAAAATTAAATCTATTTTTATTACTATTTTAAATGACTATAATAATCATTTTAATATAAATAATATATATTTATGAAATGTAACTATGTTTTCCTAAACAAAAACAATATGGTGAGATGATTCCATTGTTTTACATTTCTGCAAAACTCTGTAACAGCTGGCTTAATAGATAACAGCTGGTTTCTCATGTCTGCTTCCACATTAAATCTATTGCCGTATCAGTCATTACGTACATTCAGAAGCAAATCAAAGTGAAAAAAGCAGATAGCATTTTAGTGTTACTATGACAACAATTTTTACCTTGTGAATTCCCCTAAAAGAGTCACAGGGACCTCCAAGGGTACTTGCACCATAATTTAAGAACTGCTGCTATGCAATGTAGCCACTAAAAATATTTTTGAGGATTAGAAATGTTGTAGGAAACGTATTACTGATTATCAAATGAAAAATGTTACAAAACAGTACATACTGCTAATCTCATCTTTATTTGACAAAATACACATAACATGAAATTTACCATTCTGACCATTTTTGAGTATACAGTTTAGTGGCTTTAAGTACATTCACATTGTCGCATCTTTTGTAATTCTATATGAATTGTTAAAAATGTAAAATTCTGTATGAATTGTTAAGAATATAGAATCATATTAAACACTGGTTATATAAGCAATAGGATTGTGTTTGACTTTTATCTTCTTGTTTGTATTTTTAGTATTTCCTACAGTGAACGTATACTGTATAATTTATAATATAAATAATGTTTTGGTTTTAAATCAAGGATGATGAATCCTTCAAGGAGGAAGTGGTAATTGTCAGATTTTAGAGAAATCAGGTATGATGACAACTGAACTGCTTTGGGCCTTGGCAATTGTGACCCCACTCATTCAGGAAGGTAAAATCACTGCAATGGCAGCGTGAGAATGGGCAACATCTGAGAATCAGAGAAAGACTAACTTTTGCTTGGATGGGGAGGTGGGGGAGTAATGGGTTTTAGGGAGGGTATTCCAGGCTAGGGGAGATATTGGAAGAGAAACGAATGGTGAGAAAGCAGGGCTCAGAGTGGTTTAGGCTGACTGGGCCCTAGTTCATCTGAGGAAGAAGGTAATAATGTGTGTGGATCGAGTAGGGTAGAGCAGGAGGGCCCTGCTGAGTCTGTATAGAGTTTGGATTTTACTTTGTAGGCCGGGAAGAGCAATCAAAGCTTTTTCTGGCATGATTACAGCAGTGTTTGGGAAGATCAATTCTATACAGTCTGGATTTAGGGTGGGGAAAAAAATCAGTAAAGCCTATTAGAAAAAAAAAGCTATAATGCAGAGATTAAGTAATAAGTTAAGGGGGGAGGCAGGAAGGAGTGAAGGGGAATGGGAGAGAACAGGTGGTGGTAATAGTAATAGACTAATGGACAGGGAAGGAAGAGAGATGATACTGTCTCACCTAAAGCATTCATTCAGTTATCACTTGGTTCGGCCAAATTCTGTACTATTTGTGTGTTTCATATAGAGTGATCTGAAGTTAAAGATGATATTATTTCTAGAGGTACTTATAGTTGTTAAAAAATATTTCACTATTTTTAAAAGTTTCCAGACTTTTAAAATTGAATTGATTTATATTTTAAAGTTGTCTTTACAAAGTAGTATTTTAGAGAATTATTGTGGAATTATAATTCATTTCCACTGCAATTTTCTTCTATTTAGTGTTTTTTATTGTATGTATATATGTAAGGTGTAAAACATGAGGTTTCGATATACATATACATAATGAAATGTTTACTACAGTGCATTTTCTTTATTTAAATAATGAACTAATTTCACTGCCTATTTGGGAGACAGTTTTATTAGCTTTATTTATTTATTTGTAAGTCTGGTTTATTTGAAATTTCTTTTTCCAATTTATATGTATTTCCTCACTAAAATTCAATGAGAAAAAAATTTTTTTGTTTCATTATGAATTTTAATAATGCTCTTACACATGAATAGCACAAGAAGAGAGGATACAAATATACACACACAATTATTTAATGCACTGTGTTCAATTTTCTGAAAAGTTAAATTAAAAAGGATTTTTTTAGAAAAATCAGAGCTGGCTGGTTAGCTCAGTTGGTTAGAGTGTGGTGCTGATAATACCACACACTATTTGATCAGGGTTTGATCAGAGTTTGATCCCTGAACCAGCCAGCCACCAAAATAAAATGAAAAAGTCAGATTATTTCAAATGCACTAGGGGTTTTGATACTTTAAGGAATAATGGCATGATTTTTTTAATGTGACCTATTCTTAGTAAAACAAATAATTGCTAGCTCCTCTTGTTTTCCTTTTAAATATATTTTCACGTATTCATTTATTGGGTAGGTTCAGTGCAAAGCATTTCACTTGGTATTAAAGTAAATTAATTCTATCAACCAGTGTATTGACATTGAGAGATTTTATGCTTGTGCTCAGTATTTCATGTCTCAGAAATATGAAGAGTTTATTTTATGTTTATGGATACAGAAACAGCCAATTGGTTACCATATCACACTAAACAATTTTGACATTTCTCAAAGGAAGCTCTGCTGAAGCCCGCTTCTCCTCTGTCGGGAAATATCATTTAATAGGGTGAAAGGTCACTGGGACAATTTAAGGCTGCTGATCTCAGGTGTGGTAGCAGCTGTTGTGTGGGACATGACTTATTTTATGAAAACAGAAAAACTATTATCTGGACTCCCAAGGGAGATTTGAGGAAAGTCATGCCCAGGGAGTCCTATTCCAGGAAAATGTGCTCGAAGCACTTATTTATTGGCAATGATCACTAGCTAAGATTCCATCTGGCAAAAACTGTGGATTTTTCCCTGTCCCAGAAAGTTGGGGAACAATTATGTAAGTTGTCTCAAAGAATTTATTTTTAACCATTTTTAATGAAGATATTGCAGTCCCTCGGTTCTTACAAGAAATTCACTTTTTTTTCATAAATAGATAAAGCTTCTGCCTGAATTTCTATATAACTACACTACTTCATGTACCATGAATTATAACTATTATAACTCTTGTCTTTTGATTTGAAATCACTACTTAGTTTTTCTGATGAGTGTTTTGAATCTTATTTTCTGTGTTGGAAATGGATCCAGTTAGTTGAGTTAAGAAGGGGACACTGAATCGTGAACCTCCAGCTGTTGAGGCCTTTAAACCTTGCCTCTCTGTTAGCAGCGTTCACCTCCACCCTTCATTGGCAGCTGTACAGTATTTTAGGAACTAGATAAATGAACTCTGTGAGCCAATTGAGAGTCTAGCAAGCCTAGTCATACATATTTTAATGAAATAACCCCAAACACAGTTTTAAAAAAGCAAGCTGCATCATTAGAATTAAAGAGGTATGTCTTTGGAAAAACAATTATATACTTTTTATCCCCGTGGGATTTTTTTTTCCAGTAATCTTCTAATATAGACTAGGTAAATCTAATAAATAAATAAGGAAACACATTTAAATTATGTTGATTTTATTATTTTTATTTTGGCTTTGAGTAAAATAAGCATATGTATTTAGCTGTTACTCAAGAAAATCATTTACTTAACTAGAAATTATTTATTCCTATTAGTGTGAGCCTGTTCTGACTATCACTATTTTGCTTTCTAAAATAAATCTTTTATAAGGTTTTATAATTATTCTTTAAGAAATACTTTAATTTATTTGCCTAAAAACAATTCACAGACCACCTGCCATTTCCATGTATTATTTTTTTAATAAGAGGAATACAATTAATAATACAGTTTAAAACTTGATTTTCCATCTTTTTTCTTTCTACCTTCCTCTTTCTCCCAACACTCCACCCCAACCACTTCCTTCCCCCACTGCAGCTGCAACTGTCTTCTGCCACTAAGCTCTCAGCGCGCGTGCGCGTGCACACGCGCACACACACACACTCACACACACACACACACACAATGTTGACCCAGAGTAGCAGAAGAGGTTTGTCGTGGTCCAGCATACGTCTTTGTGTTTAGACTGCCATTTTAAAACTGTACTGCCTTTACTTAATGTATATACACTCATCTAAATATAAAGCTCAGATGAGAAGGCTTCTTTACTTCCTGTAACCAATTGATAATATGTGTATCAATGAGTAAGTATAATACTTTATTATCTTGAAGGGCTATTGGATGGTGGAAAACCTATGGACATTGGTACTCAGATATTGGCTTCATGTCAGCCACTTGGTAGCTGTGTGCCCATGTTAATGAACTTCTTCATTCCTGTGTCTATTAAAATGTGCACAGCATAAATTCTCCATCAATGCTAGTTGCCTTATCCATACCACCTCTCCAGTTCTTTCTTCCTTTTTTTTTTTTGACGTTTTGATGATGATGATGATGATGATGATGATATTGTTTTGTGATAAGCCCAGAAATTCACTAGTGTTCTATCACAGATTGCTGGAGAACTAGTTTAATCAGAATCCTGTATAACATAACAAAATATCTAAATTATATGTGCCCTAAAAATCTTGGCTTCGTGGTTATAGAACACTAAGGTCAGATTTAGTCATTACCATTTGTCAATATTATGTGAGTATCTTGTAAAGGGCATTACTCCTTCACGAATTTTACAAAGATTGGTAAAAATACGAGGAAGAACTCTTGCCTGAGGAGCACATTCTTATAAAACTTGTAAGAAAGAAATTATTTTAATATATTGTTGTGTCTTAGGAAACAAATCAATTTGATTTTAAAACCATCTGAAAACAAATTAATGTGGCCAAGAAATGTTCTTGATTCTTTGGTTGTTTTTAATTGATGTTGAAATCAAAGCAAATGCAGCCACATCATTTTTGGAGCAATTATTGCTCTTGATAGCAGAAGGGCAAACAGATATTATTACCAAACACTTGGAATCTGCTGAAGAAGTTATGTAAGAAAATTAGAAATCTATAAGCCATGTAAAGTGTGGAAAAGAAAATAGACGGTTTAGGAGAAATTGGGTAATATGGAATGCTTAAAAGATTTCAGAAGTTTAAAAAAAAAAAAAAAAGATTTCAGAAGTTTAGACAGAATGTTACTTTTTTGAGTATACATCAATGTATAACCCAGGTAGTTTATTGCTTAAGTCAGTTATTGGCTAGCATTATCCTTTATTTGAACCTATGTGAGGCATCTAATTTATCTTAAGTATAGCCCTACAATGGAAAATATTAAAAATTGAATAGAAATATAGCTTGATAAATTCAAATCTAAACAAAGGAGCTATACTTCATAATCTCTAGAAGAGTAATTGATTTATTCCTTCATTCAACACACAACACAGTTTTATTATTATTTGAATCCAAATCTGGAATAAAACTGTGCAAAAAAAAAAAAAAGATTAACATGATAGATGCAAAGGACTGTATGAGTTAAAAGGGGCAAGAGATTTCTTCCAACTGACCTAGGCCTGAAGTATGGGTAGAATTTTGCCCGAAGGAAAAGTAATGGGAGAATATTCCAGACAGAGGGAACAGCATGAGCAAATGGTTATGATAGAATAGTTCATAGATTTGAAAATAGTGACCCAGAGGGCTGAGCCCGTGGCGCACTCGGTAGCGTGCTGCGCTAGCAGCGCGGCGACGCTCCCGCCGCGGGTTCGGATCCTATATAAGAATGACCGGTGCACTCCCTGGCTGAGTGCCGGTCACGAAAAAAAAAAAAAAAGAAAGAAAATAGTGACCCAGGCATGTCTGGAGTTGTTTCCTTAGGAGGTACAAGCAGCTAAACTGGAGAGGTAAATTGGGGTTAATTGTTGGAAAATCCTAATCACCATATTAAAAGAATAGAGGTTCATGTGTGCAAGAGGTAGTTGGGAGCTATCGAAATTTTGAGCAGAGGAGAGAGTGACCAGATAACAATCACAGTAGGAAATCCACTGTAATAGTGAAATGTAAGTAGTGGAGACAGAATGAATAGAGGCAGAAAGAACATTTTTGAAGGTGATCATAATTGTACAGATGACCTAGGTGGACTGATTAAAGAGACCTGACAGGATGATCAACAGATTTGGTTAAAGGGAGGAGAGGAGAGGGAGGAGTAAAGATGACTCATGGTTTGAGTCTGATTCATAAAGAGAATAATAACATCATTAACCAGAAGGGCCAGGAGGAGAAATTTGGAGATCAGATAACACTAAGTCTTCAATGTTTTGATTGGAATGATAATACTAATAATTATCAAGGACTTATTATTTGCCAGGCACTATTCTTTGTTTTTTACATGTATGATCTTATTTATTCCTCAGCACAAACTCAGTTTTTCAACACCCTGCCTAAGTTTCACTGCCTGTCAGTGGTACAGTCAGGATCCAATCCCCAGGGGCATAATTCCAGAGCCCTGTTTATTGAATGGCTGTATTGAACACAGTTTGGTTTGGAGGCAAGGGTAAAAGAGAAGAAGAGACCAACAAAATAAAAGGAGAGCAGTTATCAGGGAGGTTTGGAGAATTCCCAGGAAAGATCGCAGAGAACCAAAGACTTTCTGAAAACTGAAAGTGAGTGTTTCAGAATAATTAAGAGTAGGAGAGGATCTAAGAAAAGGCATTTAGATTTAGTGGCCAAAAGAGCATTGGTGGCCTTAAAAGCAATTTCAGAAAAGTGGTGAAATCCAAAGTTTTTTGGCATGGGATGGAAGAGTAAGTGATGTCTGAGGAAGTAGAAACAGCAGAGGTAGACTTCAGGGTCTGTCAGTGGATAAGGGAGAGAAGTAGCCCTGCAGTGCCAGAGGTGAGGACTGCTGAGGAAAGCCTTTTAAGGATGAGGGACCCTTACTGAGGGAGAAGAAGCAGGTAGCTAAGGAAGATGTAGGGAAGACCAGGGTTCTTCCCAAGGGAGGAGAAAATTATGAGATCCAATACACAGTTAAGAGGCTTGAGAGCTGTGAGCGAGGACCCTTTCTCTAGAGTAGGAGGAAGTCAGAAAGAATGAGGCAAGGCAGGTTTTGCGGGGGAAAGGGGAGTAAATGGAGCAAAGAAGACCAAAGGCACTCAGTCTTGTTCTGTGATCTTGACTTTTTCAGGCAATTAGGAGGTGAGGCCATTAGTGACTGAGGGAGGTTCAGGATTATGACACTGCAGAAAGTTTGCAGCAGTTGCTGTGGGAATGCAATGAACAGTCATGATAATGAAAAAGGTTGCTACACAGTATTGTGGTTCAAACTGAGGTTAAATAGCAAGAATTTTAAGTATAACTAATTGCCAGGTTATGTGACTTTCTTTTGCAATATTTAGCAGTCTGGCAGTACACTATCCAGCTGGCAGGATTTATAAAGGGTGAAGCAGCAGAGGATGCTAGTGAACCCATTTTAGAAATAACTAACTGCTGAGGAGAGCCAGAAATGTGCCTTTTTAAAACCTGCCTGTTGGTTGGTTTGGGTGCAGATTATCCTGTGTGTCATTGCAGAACAGTGAGAGCTGAATAGAGAGCTAAGTGAAAAGGTAGAGGAATCAGGAACGGAGAAGTATTGGCAGTTAAGAAGGATGCACAGTAAAGAGCTCAGTGAGGAGGAAACACAGCCAGGGAAATCTACTGAGAATATTAGTGTTCGAGAAGTCAGAACTGAGAGCTTGTGGAATGGCACTCCCAGTACTTGACTATGAAGGACTGACAACAGAGTGTTAGAAATGGAAATAATATATACCTGTTTCCCAATGTTTATCGCAGCACTCTTTACAATAGCCAAGAGTTGGAACCAGCCCAAATGCCCATCATCAGATGAGTGGATACGGAAAATGTGGTACATCTACACAATGGAATACTACTCAGCTATAAAAACGAATGAAATACTGCCATTTGCAACAACATGGATGGACCTTGAGAGAATTATATTAAGTGAAACAAGTCAGGCACAGAAAGAGAAATACCACATGTTCTCACTTATTGGTGGGAGCTAAAAATTAATATATAAATACACACACACACACACACACACACACACAAAAAAAAAAAAAAAAAAAAAAAAACCGGGGGGGGGGAGAAGATATAACAACCACAATTATTTGAAGTTGATACGACAAGCAAACAGAAAGGACATTGTTGGGGGGGAAGGGGGGAGGGAGAAGGGAGGGAGGTTTTGGTGATGGGGAGCAATAATCAGCCACAATGTATATCGACAAAATAAAATTAAAAGAAAAAAAAAGAAATGGAAATAATAGAGGTATTATTATTAAAGGTGTAATATTAAAGGTAAATCCGTAGTTCAACTTAACATGTTTTAAGTGCTGGGTCCTTTATTGTTGAACTTTTATATCTCTTTTAGTCAGATGGTATTGATGTATTTATAACATTCAGAAAAGACAAAATATTATTTTTGTAATCTGAATCTTAACTATTTCTAAAACTATCTGTATATTTTAAAAACTCACATAGAATACAGTCACCACTGTGGTGTCTAGCAAAGAGTTCCAGAGCAGACAAGAAAAGTCCTGAATCCAGTTTTTGTTCTGCCACTAACTTTCCATGTGAATTTGAACAAATTACTTAATTTTCTACTGCCAAGTTTACTCATCGACAAAATAGATATTATGATATATAATTGTGATTTTTCTACCACAAGCAGTTATTTGAAGTGTTAAGCATGAATTAAAGGCATTTTGGAAAGTAAAAAACTTATGCAAATATATAGAACTAAGTTATCATTACTGGCAATCAAATTAGAATTTGCCATTCTAGAATCAAAAAAAGAATAAATTGACAGTTTCAATTTAAATAAGTTTTGGACCTACATAAACTCTATTGTTTTGAAAGTCTTATTTCAGTTATCGATAATCTATCAGTGTCTGAACATAGTTTCAGGATGACTAATCTATTTTCATAAATAAGAGGGTACTTCAAAAAATTCATGGAAAAATTTAATTAAAAGATAATATAAATCCTTCCATGATCTTTTTGGAGACTCCTTATATGATAGATGATCTAGTCAGACAATGAAAATGTTTTTATTAGCAGATATAGCAAAGGAAAGTAGACACCTTATAATGGGACCTTGTGTTCTAAATTCAGAGTTATGAGTAGTCTGTAAAAAATCTGGGAAAAACTGCAGGGGAGAAGAATACCTTTTTGGACCTACAAGCCCTACTGTTTTTGGATGTCATGGACTCTCTAACTTTCTGTCCATTCTCCTACTAGAAGCAGTGGTCTGAGCTATGTTGTAACTTTTTACAACTCTCATGATATGAAAGAAGTCTTATATAAATGTATTTCTGCTTTTGTTCTTACAGTGTTTAAAATCTATGGATTGGCAATCATGTTCCTAAAAATAACATCCTAGTATTCCTTACCAAAGAAGAAATTGTAAGGAGAAGGTGATCATTTATAGGCATTTAGAAGACCTTATGGCAAAAATGATTTTGTGTTACCTGTAAAAAATAAAATAAAATAAAATAAAATAAAATAAGAAATAATCCACCCAAAATGTTGTTAATCTTCCTGGGGATAACACGTTCAATTTCATAAGGATAAAACACAGAAATAATAAGTTCAAATAACTTTTATGAGATCAGACTTTTGATCCCTTAAGAGCTTGGGTAGAGTCTTAGGGCCTGTGTCTTCCCCAGAAGTGGGAGCTACGTGCCTTGGGTGATGTCACCAGTGACTAGGAGCCACCACAGTGTAAACAAACATCAGCAGGAAATAAATGTGGGTAGGGCAAAGGTCTAGAGGCATGCCTTCCTTTTAGAGAAGTCTCCCGTCTTCCAGGGCTAGTGTTTTTTTGCTTTGTCTTGTTTCGTTTTGTTTTTAAAGGAAGAGGGAGGCGTAGCTCTTGCCTTCTGCCACAGAAACCTTAAGTTTCAGAGGCAGTGTCTTTCCTTGACAAACGGATTTCCTTGCGGGCAGTCTTTGTAATGTTGAGAAGTACCTCTTGCTGCAGTTATTGGTTGCTTGCCCCAGAGTGACAAGCCTGTCTGTGGGACCGCTCAGGGAAAAGTTTCGAGTTACCAGAACTAGGCAAGCCCACTGAGGAGCAGGAGCAGAAGGGGACGGGAGGAGGGCGGGGGAGGGCCTCTAGCGCTGCAGCAGCTGCTCTTCTGATTGGCTGGGTGGCTCAGCTGCTTCCCTGGAACAAAAGGTCAAAGTGGACTGCAGTGTAAATGTAGAGCGGCAGCCGATAACACAGCATTGCCTGGAGAAGGCTGGATCTGAGAGTCGCAGTACAGTGGCAAACTGCAGAGCAAGTTGTTTCTCCAGCCGTGAGGTGCAGCCTCCCGCCCCGGTGCAGCATAGCCACTGTAAGAAGGCGTTCACTGTACGGACACCAGACTTGTCGTGGAAGGGGCAGTTGTGAGATTCCCTTGCAAACTGACAGACAAGAATGGCTTGTGAAATCATGCCTTTGCAGAGGTAGTATTCTTTCCTATTTGTTTGGTTTTATTCTGTTCTTTATTTTCTGAATAGTGGAAAGCCATATAACTTTGCCAATACTTGATATCTTTTAGTAACATCCCGCAAACTGTAGAGTCCATTGGACATGTTGTTCTTCTTTAAGACCAGAAAAATTTAAATTTTACCCTGCTCTTTTCATGACATTTTTGCCCAATTTTTATTTTTCACTTTATTGTATTTTGTATTCAGTTATATCCTTCTTTGAATAGAAATGAATATAAGAATATGCCTTTGAAATATGAAGAAAAACATAGACTAAGGAATATATTGAGCAGATTTATAATAAAACGGAATCAGCTTGTTAGCAGTGTTTCCACTGAGGCTATTATAGAGAATGTTGATAGGCTGAAGACCTTTTTTAAATGCATCCTTTCCTTTCAGAGTTCATATCTAGGCAAGGACTTTCTATCCATAAGTATATTGTAAAAGCCAGAATAGATGTTAAGGATAATATTTCTCTTTGAATAATTCTAAATAGATTTATTACACAGATGTCACTTTTTAAAAAACTGCTATGTAAGAATGAGCACAAGGCTCTGTTTTTGTTCATTAATGATTATAATATGGGTGGGGGGCAGGGGGTGGGAATTTATACCAAAGCAGAGAAAGTTAATTTAAACAAAAGGGCTTGTTAAAAAGAACACCATTGGTGAACTAATAAGTGATTAATATATCTTGGAATGTTTAAACTGGAAGTCACCTCAGTGATGACTGAGTCCAGTCTTCCAGTTTCACAACAGAAAAACTGAGGCATGAAGAAAGTCTTAGAGTTGCCCAAGGTCAAAGTTATGATTTTTAAAATTACTTTTGTTAATCATATTGTCATATTTTAACTTCAACTGCTTTACTTGCAGTGGCATTTGACTCCATAAAAATGCTTCATTTAAGGAAACTGTAGAGGGTTTTATTAGTGAAAATGATTTTAAAAAATCAAACAGTAAATACAGTTTATTCGTGGATTGAAAAAGTCTGGACAAAAACTAATCATATTTTTAAAAACCGTGCCACAAATATTTCACTGAATGTTCATGTTATAACAATGAAAATAAAGGGAAAATATTATGGTTTATTTGCAAAATGGTTCCTGCAGATATTTACTGTGAGATAAGCCAGTATAGTTGTTTTTCTTTAACTGTATTGACAAATGCACTGTAATGGGAACTTGGTGGGGATGTCTAAAGAATTCTTTTCTAAAAATTAGTAATCTGAAAGAGCAGAAAGTAGCTTATGGGTAGATCTGAAGTTTTTCTATATTAACTCAGTGAAAAGGTCCACATGCTTGACGCTTGCAAGAGACCAAAACTAATATACACTTTTTTGGAGTCTTGATTTGGTTTTCAGCTTTAAAGTTGGGGCCTTTTTTTTCCTCATAATGACATCAGTTCTTAAGAGTCTTA
The DNA here is from genome assembly GCF_027409185.1 of Cynocephalus volans. Classification (NCBI taxonomy): domain Eukaryota; kingdom Metazoa; phylum Chordata; class Mammalia; order Dermoptera; family Cynocephalidae; genus Cynocephalus; species Cynocephalus volans. Next base: position 76,659,446 of record NC_084468.1, on the reverse strand, counting down.
AGCAAGTTGTGTTCTAGATAAGAATATTGGCTATTACTGAACTCTGTAGTAGCTACTTGATATAATAATTGTTAAGAAGAAAAGTCTTTATATTGCTAGAACATTGTTCAGGCAGTTAAGTTGATGAAAGCTAAAATAAGTATAATTTCCTGAAAATTATTTTGCATTGTTAGTCATTATTAATGAACCTATTAGGAATAAATCTAGGAATAATTTGAATTTACATTCAAGAATGGAGTCAAAACTTTTGTTTCTTTGCATTACTTCCCTTCAGATCACTATGGTATGCATTCACTGCCACAGTGTTTCCCTAGATCTTAGAATTTAATTTTATTTCCCTGCAATCTTCACTTCCAGCTTGTGCCTATACCTTTGGTTATAAACTTCCTGAAGGCAAAGACCAGGTTTAAGGGTCCCTGGTAAGTTTGAATGTTTATACAGAAAACCTTTCTGCTCCTCTACATAATTGTTTCTTCAAATCCAGGTTCAGTATCTTCTATATCACTGACTCTCATGGTAATGATGACTGTTGCCTACTGCCCTTGCAGTTATCCTGCCTGAAGCAGGAAGGGTGCAGATCTTGGCAGAATGTACGCCGACTCATGGAATGAATGCTTTGTTCCACCCTGTGTGAGAACACCAAGGGGCTAGAAACTGAATTGAAAGTAGATGAGTGAAAGAATAGCTTTAAATACCAGTTAAAGAAATTTATGCTCACCATTTGTATTGAGCAGAGAGGTCAATGCATGAGAATTACTTGGGGAACTTATTTTTAAAATCAGTTCCTTTCTGCTGCCCTCCTCTCTAGTCTTACTGAATCCAAACCTGGAGGTGGCAGGGAGAGTGTCCGCATTTTAACAAGCTCCTAAAAGCAAATCTGATAAAGATGGTCCACACTTAGAGAAACGCTGATCTAAATTCTAGTTAATGATTATAGCTTGTATAATGCTAGTGACAGCTGGTACGTATAGGAATCTAACACCACAGTACTCAGCGTCCCCAAATAGCATATTTAATATCATGGCCTTATGTAAGGTTTTTTTCATAATTGATGCTTTCATTTCCTAGATTGTCAGTTTTACCTATGAAAATAAAACATACTTACAACATTGTTTAATATTTTCTCTTTGACCAGCACTGCTCTGTACTACCGATGATCTTAAGGTAATTAAGACACAAGTTCTGCTTCAAAGAGGTCACATGCTAGTGAGGGTGCAGACACCTTACCAGACAATTATAATACCATATGGTGAATTCAGTAATACATGGTATGATTAGCATAATAATAGAGATGTTCCTAGATGGATAATATTATCCGATATTTTATTTATCCTCATATAAGTAAACAATCTTATTAGAGGGCATGTTTGTACCCCAATGTCTATTTAACTTTTAATTTCTATAAACGGCTTTTTAGCCTTTCTTAGCATATTGTGAAAGTGTGTAGAAGATATTTTGTTAACTGAGATGAGAATAACAGATGAGGTTGAAAACTAAGAGTGAAATAAAATCCTTTGGTGTCCCCTATAATGTATTTTGCTGTTTATTACTGAATGTAATTTGCAGAGTTTCCAGGATGGAGTTGACTGTTCAGAAACTCATGATCTTTAGGAAAAACTTTGCAGAGGCTGAATGTTTAAAATGTGACCCTCTGTAAAGTACTCAGTTCTTATGGTTCACTTCAAAGGGCTTAAATGAAACATGGGCTCTTATTAAATATCTATTGAGATAAATTATCCCAGTTATTTGTTAAAATACTAGAATATTTACATAGCATTTCTTATAGTTAATGATAAAGCTCGACACACAGTGGAGCCTTATTATGGATATTCTAGCCATATGAAAAAGTGCCCCAAAAGAAATAAAATGTCAGAACTAAGGAGAGAAACTAATATTAAATTAAGAATTGAAATTAAAGTTTTCTCAAGTGACTAAATTTGCCATCTGTGACTAATGAAATAATATGTTTTATCAGATTCCAGACTTCGTTTTTACCCCAGGCTCTTTGCACAACTTATATTCCATTGGATTTGTTCCCCTTAGATGTTGTGGATCTGTAGGTAAGGGATCTCTATTTTATGTACTGAAAGACTTCAGCAGGCTAAGATACAAAGTCTTAACTGTGAGTCTTACATTTATGACAAAACTCTTAACTTTCACAGAAGTATTTATATTTGCTAGATTAATTTACAATGGACACTAACTTAATTTATATCCACAAAGGGTAATGTTGGAGGTGAAGTTATGAGCATTAATGATTAACGTAGATTCCTTTGGTTTTAACGCATTGGCATCTGCTCACTTGTGTTAGCATCGCATTCTTTCCTGGGTTTATTTACCAAAATGGGAAGCTAATATTAATAATGTTTATGTAATTCTCTTTTTCATTACTTCATCTAGCAAATTACGATATCCAATGTATGTTTCTGAATGTTTATTTTATGATGTTAAAGCACATCATAATTCCAAATTGCAGCAGCTCCTCAAAAAAGACTTAGAACAACAGGATTAATTAACATGCATTAGTGATCCAACATTTGAAAATCTCACTGAAACTTCTCACCAGCAGGATTCCCCTGGTCTTTCTAAGTATTGGTCTTTAGAATATCTTTTTTGCAAACGTGTTAACATTGATAACATGGGGATGATATGTAAGTTCACCAGGGAACAACCCAGGTAATGATGGTCCAGCTTGTAAGTCTTCTGTGTGGTGTTAGAGGGCCCTCTACTGCTTATGGAGATGACACCTTTCAGTTAGTGTGTCTGTAAGACCATCTATTCCTAACTTGTTAGAACTCTGGTAACACTCCCTGCACTGCTTCTCCTCCACAAACATGATCTAAGAAGGAGTTAAAAGCTGCCTCACTTCAAATCTGGGTTAGCCCATACACGATTACATACCTGAATTTAGTCTTCGTCACCAATATGACTTAGACTTGGTAGTAACAAGAAGTCACTGAGAACAAATAAGATCCCTGTAGGCTCTCCTCTCACTGGATGATGATATTACATGTGGAACCTAATTCTTTCCTAATTACTCCAAATAAAGAAGACAGTATGAACTAAGGTGAGGACATTTTTAAATTTTAAAGAGATCACCCTGTCTAAGCCACTGAAAAAGTAGAAGTGTTAAAATATTCAGCATGAACCAGTGAAAAAGCAGTGCAAGTATTCTCTGCTTAATTTCTAAAGCTTTCTATTATTTCTAGTAATATTCTTATACTAAAAAAAAAGTTGCAAGTAATTTACTGACCCTTAATTATTATATAAGCATATAGTGCAAAGGAAAAACAGTTTGAAAGACCACTTCTGTTTACATTGTATGAAGGGTCTTCAGAAAGTTCATGGAAAGATTTGTATTATCTTTTAATACCATTTTTCCACAAGCTTTTTAAAGTACCTAGCATTTGTTATCTATGTTAGATGAGCTCCAAAATCGATTTGATTTATGAAATCAAATACAGATTTGTAACTATTATTATCAAAAGTCAAATACTGGACTCCAGAAACAAAAATAAAGTATACCACATTACAACCTTTAAGGACTGGGGTCAGGAAAACATGGTATCTTCTCATCAAATAGAAGAATAAAAGTCAGAAAACTTGAACTTGGAAGAAAAAAATGAAGAACTGAAATGCTTTACTCAAATCATACTCAAATGAATGGAACTAAAAGGCTAGGAAAAAGTTAAGAAAAAGCATAAGAGAGTAAGTACATCAGTATTTTGCAGTCAATAAATGATGATGGAAAGAAATGTAACTTCACGCTCTAGATTAAAGTAACCTCTGAAACAAAAGTTAGAAACAAAACGTTGGCCAGAGTAGACTATTGATCTACTGTGCTGTATTTTTAGAAGTGACTGTCCTTCATTTTCAACTCCTTGACTTAACAAAAACTCAAGAGCCTGCCTCTCTCCCTAGTGTCATCTAGCGCTGCTGTCTGGCAGGTCACTGCTGACTCTCCGTCCCGTCCCTCAGCGGCCATACCTGCTAAGCCATCGAAGTACATTCTCTTCTCTTTGCTTGGAGAGTTCTTCTGTCTGTCATCTTTCTCCCAATAATGCCTACATGACCCTAAAAATCCACTCTAAGTGTGGCTTTTCTAACCTGACCTCACCTAACCTGCCCGACTGCATAGTGCTTCAGAGTGTAGGGGCTGGAGCTCTGGCTTCAAAGAGACTGGGATTGAAATCTCAGCCCTGCCTGCCTCTATGGCCTTCAAGCAGTTAATTAAAAGTTCATTAAAACTCTCTAAAACTTGTCTTTCTTATCTGAAAAATCTGGTTAGTGAAGCCTTCCTCCAAGGACATCTTTGAGGATCGAATGAGATAATTTACATAAATTCTTAGCACAAAGCCTGGCTTATTATGGTGAACTCTCAATCAGTGGTAGTTGTGTATTCCTTTCTCATCATAATTATCAAGTTTCAAGTTTCTGTTTTTCTTCTATAAATTCTGTGAGGGTTGGGACCATATCTTATTAGCCAGTGTATCTCCAGCACCTTTCATGGGTTCTAATAAGTATATGCTCAAAAAAATGTTCAATGAATGAGCACTTGCCATAGCTGTGAAAGCTCCTAAATTCCAAGCATAGGTCAGCATCAAGCCTTCATTTACTCCCCAGTTGCTGCTTATCATCCTAAAAACCAGTGTAAAGTCATGATGATGTCAGACACAAGTCCTGGACCCATTCATCTGTGTAAAGTCCTCCTCTGGCAGGCGGGAGGTGTGCTAGGGGGAAGACGGCAGGATAATTTACATTTCCTTCTACACACCTTTGTCTCCCTCAAGAATTCCACATTCAGAGTGAACAGTTTGGGAAATTATATATGTTAGATCAAAACTGTATTATACCATTAAACAACTTGTAATAAATGTTATTATTGAAGGAAGTTGGCAAAAATAATTTACTATTTCCTTGTTCCCTTCTGCAGCTGTTCTCATATTCTTCTGACTTTGTTTCACTAACTAAAGATTAAAAAATATTTTAACATATTTACTAATGTTCTAAAAATGTTTTCTTATCAACTAATTTCAACCCCCCAAAAGAAAGTATGACTGTATTTTATGTTCTAAGTTACTGCCTCCTTAAGGCAATCTTATGTCTATAATAATGATAAACATCACTTTTCTGAACAAGATCTTACAGACAAATGAAAGCTTCCAGCTGCCTTGAACATAGTTTTGGGACTAAACTAAAAATACCTTTAAGTCCCAAACAACCTCTGGGTTTTCAGTGAGGTGAAATAATTTTCTCTTTTCCTGCTCTCAAGCCAGAACAAACAGATCCAGTGTGTGGCTAGGCCATATTCAAACATCGCCTTGCCTGAACATACCCTCTTCTGGGTTCTCTGCATACCACAGAGAGTACAGTGCTTACATTACGGGCATAACGGCAGAATTCCCACCTCTAATTGTGCAGTTGGAGAAAAATTATTTTCTTTAAGTAAGGATGGGAGAAAACTCATGGCACAGTTGTGAGCCCATTCCTTTTTGAATAGAAGAGAATGAGATAATTTAAAATAATATATAGATATCTGAGAATGCTTCTAGTTGGCAAAATTAATTTTGCAAACTATAAACAGTGTATGCTTTCAAAATATTTAATCAAACAGTAGTGTAAGCACTCAGGAAAATCTTGATGATGCTGATTTTATTCAACAGGCCCTGTACTAAGCACAGTTTTCTAGGTACCTAGCTAGATGCTGGTGGTACAAAGATAAAGACAAATCTCAGAGGTGAGGCAAGCATCTGAAGTTGTGAATTACCGTGTCATGTGCTAAGCACTCAGTTACAGGTATGAACAGAGTGTCTTGGAGCCTGGAGGAAGAAGCAGCTCTCTCTCCAGGGTGCTGGAGAAGGCTTCCAAATTAGATGACACTTGAGCTGAGAAACAAAGTATTTACCGGCAGAGAGAGGTGGAGGAAGCATTTAAGATAGAGGGCTCAACGTGTACAAATGGTGGGAGTTACAAAAGTGCAGTAAGAGGTCTACACAGGAATGTTGGGCTGAGATTGGGAGGGACTTCATGCACCAGGTTTAGGCATTGGATTTTACCCCAAATGCAGCAGGAACGCAGGAAAGGCTAAGGATGAACTGGTGTGGACAACAGGGAAACAGAGTATTGCCCCTGTAGAAGAATAATGCAGTGAAAATGAAAACATCAGATTCAAGAGATGTGTTTTTTGTTGTTTTGGGGTTTTTTGTTTTGTTTTGTTTTGTTTTTTTGAGATAGAATCCAGGCAACTTGATTATTGACCAAATACAGGGGTAAGGGATTGTCTTAGTCCGTTTTGTGCAGCTGTAACAAAATAGCACAGACTGGGTAACTTATAACGAACAGATTTATTCCTTACAATTCTGGAGTCTGGGAAGTCCAAGATTGAGAGGCCCCCATCTGGAGAGGACCTTCTTACTGCATTAACCCATGGCAGAAGTCAACAGGGCAAAACAGAGTCCTCTTGACCTAATCACCTCATAAAGTTCTCACTTCTCAACACTGTTGCATTGGGGATTACATTTCTAACACATGAACTTTTGGGGATACATGCAAATCAGAGCATTCTGTTTCTGGCCTCCAAAATTTATGTCTTCTCACATGCAAAATACATTCTTTCCATCCCAATAGCCCCAAAGTCTTAACTCACTACAGCACCAACTTAAACATCCAAAGTCCAGAGTCTTATTTAAATCAGATATGGGTGAAACTCAAGGCACGTTTCATCCTGAGACAAATTTCCCTCCATCTGTGAGCTTGTAAAATCAAACAAGTTATCTAATTCCAAAATACAATCGTGGGACAGACATAGAATAGACATTCCCATTCCAAAAAGGAGAAATAGACAAGAAGAAGAGAGTAACTGGCCCTAAGTAAGTACAAAACCCATTACGGAAAACAACATCAAGTCCTAAAGCCAGAGAAAAATCTTTGACTCCATGTCCCACATCCTGGGCACACTGGAATTGGGGTTGGTCCTCCAAGGCCTCAAGCAGCCTTGCCCTTATGGCTTTGCCGGGCTCAGTACACTCAGCAGCTCTCACGGGTCGGAGTCTCATGCCTGAAGCTTTTCTTGGCTGGAGTTGAACACTGGTGGCCACTCAGTTCTGGGGTCTCTAGGGCTGCTCCACTCCCATGGCTTCACTAGGCATTGCCCTGATAGAGGTCTCTCTGAGGTGGTTCTACCCCAGTGACAGATATCTGCCTGGAAACCCTGGCTGTCCATTACATCTTTTAAAATCTAGATGGAGGTCACTGTGGCCCCACAGTTCATGCACTCTATGTATCTGCAGAGTCAGCACCACGTGGATGCCTCCAAAGCTTACCACTTATGCTCTCCAGAGCTGTGGCATGAGTTGCACGTGGGCCTGCTTGATCTGTGGCTGGGGTACCCTGAGGAATGCTGCACCAAGGTGGTTCTGGCCAATGAATTCTGAGGTCTTGTGGGCACATCTCTGGGAACCTTGCTGTCAAAGTCCTAGCTTGCCTCAGAGATTTCTGAAATTCCTTTGGGGTCATTCTCCCAAATGGTCACTTGGCCATAATCCTTGGTATTCTTTCTCAAACACACTTTTTTATTCTTTATATGTCCAGGCTGAGAGTTTTCCAAATCTTTTTTGATCTCCTTCTCTTTTAATTATAAATTTCATCCTTAAATAAATTCTCTCTGCTTTTATTTTACTGTAGTTGGCCAAAAGAAGCCATACAGCATCTTGAACTCTTTACTGCTTAGGGATTTCTTCTGCTAGTTATTCTAGTTCATCGCTCTTAAATTCACCTTCCTTAGAACCCTAGGGCATGGACACAATTCAGTCAAGTTCTTTGCCAGTAACAAGGATGGTTTTTATTCTATTTCCCAGTACCTTGTTTCTCATTTCCATCTGAGACCTCATCAGAATTGCCTTTACCATCCATATTTCTACCAACATTCTGATCATCACGACCACTTGAATAACCCTTACGAATATTTAGGCTTTCTCTACAGCTGTTGCTTTCTGAGTCCTCACCAGAATTTCCTTTAATGCTTCATCCACAACAGTTGAGGCTTTTTCTAGCCTGATTCTCCAAATTCTTCTAGCCTCTACCCTTTTACCCAATTCCAAACCTGCTTCCACATTTCAGGTATGTGTTATGCAACAGCCTCATTTCTCAGTACCAATTTTCTGTCTTTTGTGCTGCTATAACAGAATATCACAAACTGGTTCAATTGTAATGAAGAGAAATTTATTTCTTACAGTTCTGGAAGCTGGGACGTCCAAGGTCAAGGGACCTGCATCTGGCGAGGGCCTTCTTGCTGTGTCATCCCGTGGTAGAAGGCAGAAGTACAAGAGAACACATGCAAGAGAGCAGGAAAGGGGCTGAACTCGTTCCTTTATCAGGAACCTTCTCCTGCAATAATGGCATTAATCCACTCATGAGGACAGAGGTCTTGTGATCTAATCACCTCTGAAAGTTCCCACCTTTCAACACTGTTGCATTAGGGCTAAGGTTTCCAATATGAACTTTGAGGGACACATTCAAATCATAGCATGGATAAACTTTAAGGAGAGCAGTTGGCTTGTTAACGTGATGTAAACTATAACAAGAATGAAGATTCTGTTCTATGACTTCTAAACATGTCTCATCCCAGGGTCCCCTGGGAAGTGCAGTGCCAATCAATCAACAGGCAGTCATGGTTCACAATTCACCTTCTAACTATAGGAAGAAATGCAAAAGAAGTGGAATATAAAGTAACTCCCTCCCCCAACTTAAGAACTCGCCTTCTCTTCCCCCACATGCACATATCCTCACCCCCATCCAATTTCTTAGACATTACAAGCTGTTAATCAGAAGGGCATTCAGAGCTGGAATTAGCTGGGTGGTAGAATTGAAACAGAATGAAATGATCCTTAGTTCCTTCCAAGTATAATAGTTCTTTGATTCTAGAAAACAGCATAGGTGATAAAGAATGCCACAGTGACAAAGTAAAGAGGAGCTCAAGGAGCCTATACAAAAAGGTTTCCTTTGCTGTCTCCCTGAGTCCTATTCTTGATAACATCCTATGGTGCAAACAGGGAAAGAATATTTAAAAGAGACTTGGAATTATTCTGTCAGCTCCACATAGCCTTCCAGAACTACGTCGTCATGCCCACTGCTGGTCGTATCTGGACTCATTTCCTCTCTTTGCTCTTCTTTGACATCCAGACTCAACAAAATCTGCACTTCTTTGCCTCAGCGCTGATCTGGCAGTGGGGCAGAGAAGGAAAGCGTTTTCTTTCTATAGATCATAAATCAACAACATTCATTCAGTGTACATTATATATCAAGCAAAGGAGATGTATATTTAACATAATGTTTTAGAACAGTGTTTTTCAACTGTGGGTCATGACCTGTTAAAGCCAGTTTAGTGGGTTGTGACCAGTATTTTATATAATTTTATATAAATAAAATACAACACAACAGAAAATATCCAAGCAAAGTAAGAATAATTTCATGAAATTTGTATCTGTTTTATGTGTATGTATGCTATTAAGATGTAAAATGTGTTTCTAACTGAATCATCAGCAAAACTTCTAATAATGTTGTATCTGGACTGCTTATGAGAATAGTTCGTTTGAATGAGAGGTTAGATGGACTTTTGAATAAAGGCCTGGAAATCAGATCCCTATGTCAGTATGGAGATTGATTCTAATCTTAGCAAATTCCTGCAGATGAACTTTCAGAGCAAAACCTTTTATGTAACGTAGAGACATCTTTTTTAGGCACATTCTTATTTCTGAATTTGAAAAAAAAATACTTTTTAGTGAATGTATTAGTTTGTTCAAGCTGCAATAACAACCTACCACAAACGATGTTTTAGAACAATAGAAAGGCAAGTCTGAAGTCAAGGCGTTGGCAGGGCGATTCTCCTTGTGAAGGTCCTGGGAGTGATCTATTCCAGGCCTCTTCTAGCTTCAGGTTCTTGGCTTGGGGCAGCATAGCCATTTTAATTTGATCATCTCTGTAAAGACCCTGTTTCGAAAAAAAAAAAGGTCACATTCTGATGTGTGGGGGATTAGGGCTTTAGTGTATATTTTGGGGGCAACACAATTCAACCCATAATATATTTCAAATTTCCACTAATAGTCAAGAAAATGGTAGAAATATTTTCCTATCTTATTAGAATAAAAAAACGTCTAAATCTTTGGTAGTCTTTTTGTTTTGTCAATTTGTTTCTTTTGCCCCCAAATAATCCCTGTTAGTGTTGACTAAAAATTCATGTCCTGTGAATATTAACATCTTCAGGTCTTTGCCTCTCATCCTTTGGTTAGGCAAATCTCTTTGCTCTTGAACTGCAATAATTTGTATTTCTTCCAGCTAGGTGTTGTGTTCTTAGTCACAGAGTGCAAATAATAAAACTGTAAAGAAAGCTGCTTGGGTTTACAAAAAAGAATTGTAAAATATCCCGCCAAAATTACAGCTGCAAACACTCAGCTTAACTGTCTTGAAAACTCTTACATTTGTTTTCCAAAAAGAATAGGGATTTTTTTTGGTTTTTTTGTTTTTTTTAGTGTCCCTCAGTGGGGCCAGACCAAAAACCTGAGCAGCAGAACACTGGCTGCCACATCACTCCCCAGATGGCGTGTGGTGTAGTTAATGCCTGAGACTGGATAAATTGAAAATGCTCAAGTAAGTGTGACAGTTCATGTTTTGAGAGGAAGGAAGCAAAAGAAAATGTGCTAACTTCATTTACCTCATCGTTCTCCATGAAAATTTGTCTAAGAAAATTCCTCCCCTCAGTGCATTCTGTGGTACACAAGGAAAAAGCCTGAGTTCCAGAAAAATGTTTGCTTAATACTTTTCTTTCACTTGTTCCTCACTTCCTCTCTCTTTTGGTCTTTGTTTTTTTAAGTCCCCATAGAGGGTTTTCCTAGTTTCTTCAATGAATAGAACCTAATCCTTAGCATTTGCTAATTTTTCTGTACTTTTCAATACTCAAGGAGCACTTAAAAACTATTTCTTTCATCTCAAATCACTTGAAAATATATTTAAAATGGGTAGCTAAATATGCAAATTATGTTAATTTTTTTGGTAGCCAGCCACATTAACCAATTAGAAAGCTGAACTAATTGGAACGGTTATCAGGACAGTTAAAAAGGGAATTGAATGGAATGGTGGTTTGATCCAGTAATTGAAGATCCATTCTGAGTAACTCACTCTGGGAATTCTATCAACAGTATTTGATTTTTCATATGCCATGCTTTTCATGACTTCAGTTAGCTTGCTGTATAATTAAACGGGTAGGCATTGCGTTCTGTGGCTTCAGCTTAGACATTAGTGCAGCTCATGAAGAGACTGTAAGCCTAGGTGTTATTTATTTATATGCATTTACCAATGTTGAGCCATATAAAAAAAATAAGTTAGATAGGACCCCGTTAAAACCTTAATATCTAAGTTACTGGCATTCTTAGTCATAGCTCCTGAGATTTGGACTGTTATTTGGGTCTATTTCATAAATGTTCTTCCCACAGGCAGTTGTTTTGAGACATAATACCACATATCTGAGGACAGTGAGCACCTGATTGTGTGACTTAATTAAGGTGATTACCCAAACCCCTCAGTGTATGTTTGAATTTTTTTTTAAAGCAAATTAATTGGCTGGTTCAGCTTGGCCATTATTCGCAGTCAGCAAATAGGAAATAATTAAAACATGAGGTTGATATTGATAACCAAATCAAATGAATTCCAAGTTGTAACAGTTTTGTCATTGGCTTAATTTCATGACACACACTCCCTTCCTCATTCACAGTGTGTGTGCTTATTTTTAAAACATGAAAGTGTATCAGAATTAATTCACAATTTAGAGTTTAGGCAAAAAACAAAATTATGACAAATTAGGCCCAATTTAGAATTTAGGCAAAATCGCTTAATATCATTGGATATGACTGAGATTGACACAAAACCAGGAACAGGTGTAAGTGACCTCTATAAATAAATATTTTGGGGCTTAATGATAGTAAAATATCTATTTTTGCACAGCCATGTAAAAGTGGTCTTTTTGAATGTTGCATTCTGAATTGTGAATTTTGTGGGAATGTTTATTTTCTCAATTGTTTGAAAGAATTGTCCTTGGCCATTTTTTCTTAAAACCTTTAAAATCAGTGCATTAAATTGATTTAAAAATTCATTGATTTGAAATCAATGCTTTAGTTGTTTCAGAATTTATACCTATGTCAAGATTATATTACTAAACCCCAGGTAAGAGTACTTTTATTATTAAAGGAAAAGGAGAAATATGCTAATTAAATATCAAAATTTATTTATTTACCCTCATTTTATTTTCCAATTATATTGTTCTTCCTGGATACTGTACATGGATTATTGCCCCGTTGACTGCTGATTACTGACTAAATGTAATACTGAGTCTGTTTCATTTGATTTAAATTTCAGTGCTTCTATATTCATTTTTAGAACATTTTAAATGGGTTAAAATTCAGGGACATATCCAGATCAAGAATTTCTTACTTTGTCTTTCATTGACAAATTCAGTTTGCGCAAAGGCAGCCTGAAAAATATTTGCTTATGATTAAAACCTTGTGTTTCTATCAAGAGACATTCTTGACATACTGCCAGTACATTTTAATAAATTAATCATCTTATAAGTGCTGTCAGGCATAATGCGTTATGAATGGACTTTGACTAAGGTGATGTGGAGTTGCTATAATCGGAAGCATGACAAGGAGCTTATAAAGTCCACGAGATCTTGTTGAGGGCTACTGGAATGCAGACTGGCCATCGCATGAATTTTCTTCACTAATCTAGTCATCTCACCATATTTTGATAGTCTAAAATTGAAGGGAAGACAATAAACAACAAAAATGGACTAACGTGTAATAAAGTAACTTACACATAACTAGCCATGTCACCTGGATGAGTTACATACCCACTCTGAGCCTGCTTTTCTCCTCTGAATAAAAGGGAGCGAGGGACAGGTACCAGAGAGCGGTTTTGTGAGGATCTAAATAAGATAATTAATGTAGGGCCTGTAGTAGAATCTGTCCTCAGTCATAATTGATGAATAAATGTGTGAGGGATGGAAGGTGTAAAGGAAGAAAGGATTGGTTGGTTTTGATTTCCTCTGTTTGCTACAAAGAAATTTAGCATGCATACACACAAAAACGTTAGCCAAAACACAGGGACGGCTGTGTTCAGAGCTTCGCTCCATCTAAATCATCTCCCAAAAGCACTTCTTATGAAAACCAAGTGCATTGTTAATGGAATATTTATCAAAGTACCTTATAGTCACCATGTTAATTTTCGTTCTAATTTGTTGCATGTTAGAGTTGAGGATCTGTTTGGGCAAAGAAAGTACTTAGTTCATTGCTCATTTTACAACATATGGAAGCAATTTTCCTATAATAACAAAATCGTTATAGGATTTTAGTAGCAGCTTTTTGGGCATAGTGTTGGTCATAATTAGTACTTTTAGACACTGATTCTTTGATTAGTAAACAAACTCAATTCTAATATTTTTATAATTTGTTTTGTGAAGTGTTGTTTTCTAGGAATATTTTGAAGCCAAATGTGTAAGCTACTTGTGTCAGGTTGTGTTAAAGTCATCACTCTCTGTAATAGCACTTTCTGTAATAGCACTGGTTTCTTCATAGGACACCTGGCTATTTCCCAGGTGTTGTCGCCTCTAACTATTCAACTCTACAACCTGACTCAGCCAACTTTGCCCTCAGCCCATCCACATTAGATTTTACAATAAAGCTGATCCACCACTTACCCCTCACATGGGAAGACTTAACACAGTTAATTATGAACGTTAAAGTCTTCGGCAACACAGGCATTAGAACAGCTGAGCAATTTTGAAACTGGAACTCCAAATCATGACCGTCTGAAAAATAGTGCATCATATTTTACATGGCATGTTCCAGCAAGAATGTTATGACCTTTTCAACTTCCAGGACAGGTTTTTGGTTGCTTGTGTCTTTTACAGTATAACTGTGTAATAAGATTTTGTTGACTGCCAGTTTAATATTTCCAATTGAAACAAACTTTTCTGTTTTCATCAGTGATGCATAAGAAAAGAAAAGAAAAAATAAGCAAAAAAAAAAAAGAGAGAGAGAGAGGCAGAGAACACTGAAGTTAACTAGTTGCTTCCCCAGGTGCTGTAAGGTAGTGTATATCCCTGGTGGTGATGTACAAGAGTAACTATAGGGGTACATGAAGAAAATATTAGAGCTTCTTTTTCATTTTATCTAATACTTTACCTTTCTACTTTTATCTGTTTAGTGTTGTGCATATTAATATAGATATATATTTAATTAGTTGTATATTTAAGGGAAGTGGCTACTGAAAAGCCTGTTTTATAAGAGTGCATGATTCAAAGAGTTCAAAGACCAGTCCAGTGGACACTAAGGAGGAGAGACTCACTACATTTTGAGGTCATTTATTACAAAAAAAAAAAAACATGTTAAAGAGAAGAAAAAATATCATAGTATATATATTGTGCTTTTTAAATTACATTCCTGTATATTAAACTTCATGTTATTTCTGCATTATTGAAGGAACTACTTTTATAATTTTATTTATGTCTTTTCATGTTATCCACACTAGTTAATACTTAGCAGGTTAACTACAGAAGAACAAAGAGCATGAGTGTTGTGTTTACTGATGTGCTCTTTATTGCTAGAGAATCATTCCTGGAGTGGCTCACACTTAACAGGAATATTTTGTTGGCTGTTTGTACTTTCATCATCATGTTAATGAGCTGCAATTAACTTTGTTGAGATAATTGAGTAATCATTTTAAGAGTTTATGTGTAATATATGAATACGTGAGTTGGGCATGTAGAATAAGGTAGTAAAAAGTTTCCACTTGAAAGTGCAATGTGAATTACTTTTGCCTTAGGCTGATCTTGACTAAGAAACCTTTCTTAATGGTCTCTCTTGAAGATGTAATTGACTTTGGCTAGGTCCCAGATAGAGTGTGTATTACTAACCTTACTCCATCATGAGATTAGCTCTAATGTGTCAAAACAAAATTTGTGACAGGTACAGCAAAGTTTTAGTAAAGTGTTATGTTAACAGAAATGATATTAATTCAAAATTTATTTTCCTTTTAGTTCACAGGAAGATGAAAGACCTATGTCACCTTTCTATTTGAGGTATTTATTTAATTTTTGTTGGTCTACTACAGGGAATGGAGGAGGGTGAAGGCTTCTCTGGGTTTGTTTGCCCATTTTAATTCTTTTCAATAGAAAGTTCTACACTGAGTCCAGACTAAGCTTGCTGGAGCCCGTTACCACATTGTTCATGCTATATTTTTCTCCTCTTTAAGACATCTTTTTAAAAAAAGTTTAATATCATTGAAAAGACTAAAAATCAATTTTTGTTTTAAATTCAAAAACGCCACAGTGGTTCTTTTAATTTTTAGAACCGCCTGATGATTAGGCTGTAACGTAAAATAAAAATCTCTATTCTATACCTACATACAGGTGGGGGGCGGGGCAGGGTGAGCACACGGCCCACTTGATGAAGAAGGCTTCGGTTATGTTAGATAATTTTCTCTGTCGTAGTGGAGTAGGAAACTAACTCTTCAGCAAGCTCATGCTGTCCAGGATTATTTTCTAAAGCTTATAAAGCCAGACTAACTATTAAAGCAGGTAAGTTAACAGAATTCAAAGTAAATGTTAGGCAAGATCACTTCTCTCCAGTGTATGAATGCTTGCTGTACTGATGCGAATTTTCAGTGAACCATCTGACCGAGGTATAACCCAGAACCAAGTTTTCCTTATTGCATTTCTTTCCTTACTACCTACCCACTTCAAAGACTTAGAAAATGTGTTTGAAAATCATGTACCCGTGTAAATTAAAGATGCTGAAGTGGTTTTTTTTTTTTTTTATCTTTCCTCAATTTTGAAGTCTACTACTTTTTAAGAGAAATGCCAGGATATGTGATACATAATATGTTCATTAATTTATTTTTGAATCTGGTTTGCTGCAGTAGTCCCAGAGTCAGATTTAAACTATAATTCAACCACCAGTATTTCAGAAATGTGTCATAGTACTTCAGGCTCAGCCAAGTAACTGCTTTTCAGTAGTGTTTTTCCCTTTAGTGACTTGCAGCATATTACATAATGACTTTGTGGCAAGAAAGGGAACATTTGAGGTTTCAGTTTGAGACGGTATGGTGGTCCATTTTCTTCTTTCTGGTTTCCTGCTAACCAAATCAGCATATTCTGGTTCCTAGGCTATCTCAGCCATGCAATTACTGTGAACAAATGTGGATGGTGTTGCTGAGTACATAGTGACTCTGGTATTCGTTATATAAATACACAATAATATTATCAAACAAATGATTATAATATATTAATGGAAATTAAGTTTTACACAGTATAAAAGACCATAGCACTGGATCGTGCCAACTAATGAGAACCATTTCTCTGAATGTCTTATTTTTATTACTCTGGGTAATACTAATCTATGTTTTACATAGTATTGAATTTTACTTTATTTTGATAATGATTTTAAAAGGCAGATGGGGAAAATTGGTTTATAAGTCTTAAGTCATCAAAGACAGTTAAGTGTTATAGTATAGAAATTTTCATAATTTCCCGGATTATTGTATTTGACTAATAATGTAGTCTTTAAAAAGAAATTCTATACTTGCAGAATGAAAGTAGAAGAAAATTAATAATATATTACTGAACACTCGAAGCTTTTTGACCTTTTCAGTGTTGAGTCATAAAACTAAAATATGATAAAATTAAGAAAGAAGAATGAGTATGTGCATACTAGTCCACATTTATAGTAGAAAAAGGAGAAGTTACTAGCAGGCATTCTTTTCATATGATGGAAATTTAAACTAAGCAGAGCTATTTCTTAAATGCAAAAAGTAGTAATTGTTTAGCCTGAAATTAAAATTTCAAAAGTAGTTTCTTCTTCTGAATAACATTAGGTGATAGTCTTAGAAATCGCTTAACAATTATGTTGGTACAAACAAGTTAATTTAGCTTTTTTTATTACCCAATTGACATGAATCAGAGAGAATCTACTGGTAAAACATGAACCTTTTTTATTTTTTAAATTATTTATATGGCTGGTTTAAGGTAGACTTTTTAAGGGGCTATTCTAACATACAGTATTTAAGTAGAAGAAAGAAAGCATGATTATTAATTATGATTAAGTTCTAGATTTTTTGGACTAGGAACATGACCTGTCCACTGATAACTTATAAATTGGTGCACATTTTTTTTCACTACTTCTGCTTAGAGCAAATGCATGCTTAAATGGTTTAAATATATTTAAATACATTTCTGTAACTTCCTTGTCTTTCATTCCTTCCTCTCCCACATTATTACTTAGGATTTCTTTGATACAATGCTGAGAAAGGGAGCTATTGCAAAACTCATGAATTTTATGATGATTTATTAACATGATGAAAAACTACTCTTTTAAATTCAAAATAATATTAACTGTGTCTT